>NW_011494724.1:810540-836717 GCF_000754665.1 Bison bison bison
CATCCCTCTGGGTCGTCCCAGTGCACTAGCCCCAAGCATCCAGTATCGTGCATCAAACCTGGACTGGCATCTCGTTTCATACATGATATTTTACATGTTTCAATGCCATTCTCCCAAATCTTCCCACCCTCTCCCTCTCCCACAGAGTCCATAAGCCTGTTCTATACATCAGTGTCTCTTTTGCTGTCTCATACACCGGGTTATTGTTACCATCTTTCTAAATTCCATATATATGCGTTATTATACTGTATTGGTGGTTTTCCTTCTGGCTTACTTCTTTTTAAAAGAAGAATGTTCTTCATTTTTGGTCTATGTATGTTTCGTGATGATTTGTTTTTCAGTTGTTAGGTTGTGTCTGACTCTTTTGTGACCAAGTGGACTGTAGCTCACCAGGCTCCTCTGCCCATGGGATTTTACAGGCAAGAGTACTGGGAGTGGGTTGCCATTTCCTTCTCCAGGGCATCTTCCCAACCCAGGGATTGAACCTGAATTTCCTAAGTTGGCTGACAGTTTCTTTACCACTGAGCCACCAAGGAAGCCCCTCTGTGATGATTCCTATATACCCTCAGTCAGAATGGTACTATACATAAGTGGCATTGTATTCTTCTTAGTGTGTGTTGTCTGGAGGTATATGATTTCCACTTGCCTGCCATCTGTGATGTTAATTTTGCCAGATTTCTCCACTGTGTGGATGCTGTCATTTTCTCTCACTACTAATAAACAGCCTGTGGTGAGATGTTTTAAGACCTTGCAAATATCCCGCTCCTTATCAAAGCTTATTCTTCAAATGAAAGTTAAAACTACCATGAGATGTACTACCATCCACCCACTAGAATGGCTAAAATTATGAAGACTGATCATAACAAGCATGTGAAGCAACTGTAATTCTCATGCTTACTATGGGAATGGAAAGTGGTGCAGCTGCCTTGAACAATATCCGACAGTTTCTTATGAAGTTAAACATGCACTTCTCATATGACCTAGGAGTTTTGCGCTTAGTTGTTAACCCAAGAGAAATGAAAGCACAAGTCCACACAAAGACTTGTGCATGAATGTACACATCATCCTTATTCACAATAGTCCCAAACCAAAAACAACTCAAATGCCCATCAAGAGAGGACCACATATACAAGTTATAGCATGCTGATATACCATGGAATACTACTCAGTAGTTAAAAAAAAGAATGGCATTCTTATACATGCAACAGAATGGATGAATCTCAAAAATATTATGTTCTGAGAAGGAAACCAGGCAAAGAATAGGTACTGTATGATTCCATTTATGTGAGATTCTGGAAAAGGTAAAACTAATATCTAGTAAAAGAAGGCATTATTGGTTGCTAGAGACTAAGGATGGTGGGGATGTGTTGACTGAAGGGGGGCACATAGGAATTTTGAGGAGAGAGAAATGTTTCTAATCTTGATTTTAGTGGTGGATACAACAGTGAAAAAATCTGTTGAAACTTCTAACTGTACAAATAAAGGGTACCTCTTATTAATATTATGTGTAAATTTTGCCTCCCTATAGTTGGTAATTTCCCTCCTATATTTAGTATCTGTTTATGATTCTACCCTGAACCAGTCCTTACTATAATGGTTGCAAAATGATGATTTGCCAACTCCAGCATTCAGTCCACTTTAGCAGTTGGTACTTGACATTCTCTTGCATCAAATGTGTACCCTTATCTTGTATCTTTCTTTCCCTATTTGTTTTCATTACAGACTCACAGAGTCCCAGTTTTTCCTCAAAGCTTTATACTTTACTAATCCTTTAATTGTTTGGCATTTAAATTGTTTGGTATTTGTCTTGGGTAGCCATCTCATGTAACCTGGTAGCTGTGACCTTGTGACACGCCTCATCATTTATTTTTGAACACTTCCTTGCTCTGAAGCAAACTGAAGTTCCAGGCGAATCTTGCATCTTCTCTGTCCCCACCCTAGAACAGCCATTTCTCAAGATGTCCTGGTTTCTATTAATATTAGCAGGAAATCTTAATAGATCCTTTCAGAGCTGATTAGTTTTTGCCAGAGTCACTCGAATGAAAGGAATAGGGATTCAATTTTTGGAACTGTCTTCAGAGAGTTTGAGGAAGAGGAGTGAGGCTGAGAGGGGAGAAAACTATCCTTTAAAAAACTTGTTTTTTTTTCTTATAAAATAATGCATTCATTCTTAAGACATGGAAAAATCAGAACTGGAAGTCATCCAAAATCCAAACTGAGGGCAGTAGTCATGTTGTTATTTGTGGGTCTAGATTTGATTTAGCCCATTTCACTAGCTGTCACCACCTTGCATTCCTCATTTACATTGTAGAATTTTACGTCTATTCTCTTAACCATAAAAAATAGCATATTCCCACTGGAGCTCTGTTGGTTACTATGCTTCTCAGGAAGGCAGCCCCACGAGTGGGATGTGTATGTGGGTCTGTGGGTATGTGTGTGTGTGTACAGGCTTGTGTGTATGCTTAGGAAGGAGAAGCAAAGTACGTTCAAAACTGAGTAGACTTCAGAATTCTATTTCCACATAAAGTTGGGCAGGGCTAGAATCTCCTTTTCTTAAATGACCATTTATAATTTCACAAGCTTTGACATAGGGTTAGCAAGGCATCGTGGCCAAGAATATACGAATACTCAAAAGCGGGCCTCAGGTTTTATTCTTGTTACTGAAAATACCCATAATAAGTCTAATTTATAGTGTCATAGCTGCTTAATCAGAATCTAGTGCCTGTGGCGTGACTAGAAGGTCCTCAGGCAGAGCCCTGTTAGAACTCAATAATGAGGTGTAATCTTCCCTCACATTTTTAGGAGCCGTTGTCATCTTGTGGATGTAAGAGAACAGTTGGTTTCTGTAATGGGAAATAGATGAAACCCTGACACTTGAGTCATTTAATATGAAACTAAAAGAACCCAAGAAAATACACTGCAGGAAACACAGGAGACGGGAAGGCCTTATCCAGCTCTAATTTCTATTATTGAATAAGAGAAAGGTAGGGATGCCCATTAAGTGTTTGGAATGGCTGTCTCATCTCATGTTTCCTGTTGTGAAGTTTGATTTACAGAATTGAAACTCCGTTATACTATTTTCTTTGACTCATTCAGCAGATACACCAAAACATTATGGTTATATGATTTTTTTTCTCCTTTTTTCTTATTTCCCCCTATTTTTATTTTGTAAACAAAGAACTGTATGGGCTTTATAGAAAAGGATATAAAATTCCTTTGTAGAAAAGGATATAAGAGATTCAAGTAATAAAAGAAACTAGAATCACTCAAAAGTTCATTCAGAAATAACATTCTTAATATTTGATGAACTCTATTCTATAGGTATTTTAATCTATACATTCAAACAGGATAGGTAAAAATAATTTAGAAAACTGAGCTCTTATGAAACATGCTAATTTAAATAAAATATATTAAATAGAACCTTCCTTGACTTTCACTTGATTTTTGGAAAAAAAAGATACTGAAAAAATTTTAAAGTTATAATTGATTTATAATATGTTGGTTTCAGGTATATGGAAAAGTGATGTAGCTATATATATATATATATATATTCTTTTTCAGATTCTTTCCCTGTTTATGTTATTACAGAATATTGAGTAGAGTTCTATGTGCTATACGTAGGCCTTTCTTGATTATTTTATACATAGAAGCCCTTATATATAGTAGTGTGTGTGTATTAATCTCAAGCTCCTAATTTATCCCACCCCCCTTTCTCCTTTGTTGTGGAAGTTCAGTCACCCAGTCGTGTGTGTTAGACTCTTTGCAGCCCCATGGACTGCAGCGTGCCAGACCTCCTTTCCCTCACCATCTCCCGCCCCTTTCTCTTTTGGTAACCTTTTATTTGTTTTCTATGTCTATGAATCTATTTCTATTTAAAAGACCCTAAAATTAAACTGAAGGAGTTGCTGAAATACAGTAAATAATTTTCACTGTATGCTGCTAAGTCACTTCAGTCGTGTCGGACTCTGTGCAACCCCATAGACGGAAGCCCACCAGGCTCCCCCGTCCCTGGGATTCTCCAGGCAAGAACACTGGAGTGGGTTGCCATTTCCTTCTCCAATGCATGAAAATGAAAAGTGAAAATGAAGTCGCTCAGTCCTGTCTGACTCTTAGTGACCCCATGGACTGCAGCCTACCAAGCTCCTCTGTCCATGGGATTCTCCAGGCAAGGGTACTGGAGTGGGGTGCCATTGCCTTCTCCGTTTCACTGTATATTTGTACTTAAAAATCCCCCTACAGTTAAGAAAAAGGATTTAGAAAACAAAATGTGCACATGTGCATGTCTGTGTGCATGCCTGTGGTGTGATGTATTTGCTTAAATGCCTATTTTATATGTGTGCACATCTGTGTGCCAGTGTGTAAGTGTATTTCTTTGTATGTTGTGTGTGCAGGTATACACACGTGTGTATTTGTAAAAAATGAGTTTTGGGGATTGGAATCCTTAAATTCTTACTTCAGCTGAGAATGTCAGTCTTGCAAGAGGAAGTCTTGAATCAAACTTTTTTTCCTTTGGAAATGTGGAGACACCACTGCACTTTTCTGCCTTGAGGTATTATATAACTATTGGTTGTGAGTTCCCCAACATGAACCCAGAGATGGGAGTAGCAGATTCTTCTATAAGTAGTCCTGGTGGCTTAGATGGTGAAGAATCTGCCCGCAATGCAGGAAACCAGGATTTGATCCCTGAGTTGGGAAGATCCCCTGTAGAAGAGAAAGGCTACCTGCTCCCTATTCTTGCCTGGAGAATTCCATGGACAGAGGAGCCTGGTGAGCTACAATCTGTGGGGTCTCAAGGAGTTGGACATGACTGAGCAACTTAACATTTTCACTTTCATTCACTTTCACTTCATTGTTATAAAGAAATCTAAGAACACTCTGATTTTTTTGCCCCATATGACATGCTTTATTGGTGTAAATGTCTATATTTTTAAAATATACTCGAAGCTCAGTAACTTCTTTAATATACATTTTGGGGTTAATCAGTCTTTTTTGTATCATAATGACATTCATTGCCTTTTGAGTTTCCTAAAAGAACTGCCTACATTCCTCTAAAGAAATACTTCTTGGTCATGGTGTGTTATTTTTTCAATATACTGTGCACTTAATTTGCTAATATTTTATTTTGAATTTTTGTATCTATATTCATGAATGGAATTTGCATACTTTAATTATTATTGGTGTTAAGGTAATATTAACTTTGTAAATAACTCTTTTTTTTTTTTTTTGCTGTGGTCTGCAGCAGTTTAACTATCATATGACTGGGAACTATCTGTTTTATATCGACTTGTCTGTAAAGCCCACAATAAAAATGTCTGGGGAAAGTGTCTTTTTAAGATGGCAGATTTTAAAAATTGGTTTTTTAATATTTACTACCAATTTTTTACCTGTTGGTATTTTAAATTTTTCTCCCTTTTCTTGGACCAGCTTTGGCATCTATTTTGTTAGGAAACCATCCATTTCCTCTAGTTTTTCAAAAATGTTGATATGGAATTGAAGATGATATTCCCTTAAGTCCTTTGATCTCTTCTGTATTTAAATCTTTGATTTTATTTGTAATATTATTAACTTTTGTTTTCTCCCTTCTCCAGGGCTTCATCTATTTAAAATTTTTAGGAGCAGCTTTTGTTTTATTCCTTTTTTCCTTTTTATTATTTGTAATTTTTTTCATTAAGTTTATCTTTTAAAAACTGTATTAATTTCTTCTTATTTATTTATACTTTTTTGCTTATTTTGTTGATCTATTTTCCAGTATATTATTTTCCATACTTAAATTATGCTCATTGTTTTTTAAAATTTTTCCCATATATTCTAACTGATGCCTTGATTAATGAACACAAGTTTGGCTTCTATTGGATATGGTTTATGTGTGGCTTATCCTTTACCTATTTTATCTTTTTTCTTTTATTTTTTAAATTCTGCCTGTTTAATTTTCATTCATTCATTCATAATAACTCATAATCTCTCCTTTGAACCATTGAATCTCTTTGAGATTTTTTAAAATAATTAATAAGCTTTCTGCAATTTCTTTGAGGCTACAGTTGACTATGACTGTGAATTCTTTCTGTGTTTCTTTTTGATGATTCCCCTTTGCAATGTGTTGTCTATTTGCCCATTGCTCGTATTTTATTATACGTCCCTCTTTTTGTTGGTAGATTTTTGTGCATACGTTCTAAATTGTTGCTTATCTTGGAGTTTGCTTGGCCACCTTATAGAATGTGGGATGGAATGAATTGGTGGAAAAGAGGAGAAAGAGTGATCATGATCATCCTAAACTTCTGCTTTGGTTTTCTGTCTTAAATCTCTTCCCTTAGATTTGTTAGTTCCTTTTTCTCGTGAGTCCTGTAGGTATAGACTTCCTGAGTCATGATTTGCAGCTCCTGACTGGTGCCCGTCTTCCCCCAGCCTTACCAGTGGGAGCTTCCTTGGTTCAGATGCTCATCACAGGTAGCAGGAGCAGCCTGGCAACATGGTCCTCCTACAGCCCCACCTCCCCTGCCTTGTTTTGCATTGTTGGGACGATCTGTAGAGGAACACTCCAAGTTCCCCAGGATACTACATGACCCTACATCTTAGCAGGCAGTCATAGGGTAAGTAGCAACACATCTGATGTCTGTAAACTTTTGAGGAAGTCTGTGTCCTGCCCAAGGCATGAGGCAAGGGCTCTGCATACCCCCAGACTTCACAGAATCTGGCTGCAGGGCCTCAGAGTTTGTTGCATGGTTCTATGTTCTTTCCCATTGAAACTCTGAAAAAGCAGTGGAGAGAGCAGCTGAATGAGTTCACTGGAAATTCACTGAGTGGATTCATTGGAAGTTCATTGCTGCATTTCCTTTCTAGAGGAAGTGCTGAAGAGAAAGGTACCAGTGAGAAGAAAGGAAAAAACACAAAAATCTATCAACAAGCCTGTCAGTCCTTGGCTTACTGAGAAATCCACATTCACTTTAGAATAGAGGAGAAGCAGACCTGCGTATTCGGGTAAAATGACTTATGAGGATTGATTTTGTTATTCTGAGAGATTTGGGGCCAATTTGTATTTATATTTCACCAGTTAAGATGCTTCACACAATCAAGGTTGCGTTTATTCATCTCTGGCGTCAGTTTCATTGCTTCTGTTAGTGGAGATTTAGTGGGTGACTTGTGTGCTCTGTTTCAACATTAATAACAAAAACCCGTATCTGTTTCTGGAGGAGACAAGTTGGATTTTTCAAATGAACAGCCCCGAATTGTTGCCAAGAGGCGGGTGAAGTGAACACACTACTGAGCCCTGAGGTCAGGTGGGATCCCTGAGATCAGGGATGTGCTGCTGGTTTTCAGTTTCAGATCCACCTGTCTGTACTCAGTTTGTAATGCTGGGACTGGGACTGTGCAAAACACGTTTCTCTTTTGCCTGCTGGGTTTCAGTGAGGATACCTGTAGGAAGCACTGGAGAGTGCCTCAGAAGGCTGGAAGGAGAAGAGACACACTCTGTCCAGTCTGCACCCTGCTCCTGCCAGCAATACCTCTTTATCCTGGCAGTGCATTTGGTTCAGGTCTCCAGATTTGACTTCCACATTCTATGAACCAACCTCATTATGCCTTCTTGAATGCAGTAGTACCAGCGAGGCAAAGCTCTTGCCTCAGAGGTCTAAGTAAGCTTGACATTGTGTGTACACAGGAAATACTTGTCTTAACCACAATTTATCATTGTTTAAGAAAGTCAATCAAAGGCCGGTAATTTATCTTAAGCAGTTATGTGTAGAGAACTCTAAAATAGAATTAAATTAGTAAATATTAAGGGAAAGAGGCAACCTACTCCAGTATTCTCGCCTGGAAGACTCTATGGACAGAGGAGCCTGGTGGGAGAAGGGGGAGGAGGGTTGTAAGATTCTGTATTAAAATTCCTCTCTTTGGATGCTCTTCACAACCAGGTGAGGAACCTGGTATCACAACCTGGTTGTGATACAAATGCGGTGAATACAAGTTTTTAATATATGTATTTAATTAATATATTTGCTGACAGCTACCAACAATTGTATGGCTGGCTTCTTGGCTTATATTTAATTATGTGTGTGCTGTGTGCTCACTTGCTCAGTCATGTCTGACTCTCTGTGGCCCCATGGGCTGTAGCCCACCAGGCTCCATTGTCCATGAAATTTTCCAGGCAAGAATACTGCAGTGGGTTGCCATTTCCTACTCCAGGGGATCTTCCGAACCCAGGGATTGAAACCAGGTCTCTCATGTCTCCTGCATTGGTAGGCAGATTCTTTACCACTGCACCACCTGGGAAGCTGTTAATTCAGTTCAGGCATTCAGTCACGTCCAACTCTTTGTGACCCCATGGACTGTAGCACACCAGGCCTCCATGTCCATCACCAACTCCTGGAGCTTACTCAAACTCATGTCCACTAAGTCGGTAATGCCATCCAACCATCTCATCCTCTGTTGTCCACTTCTTCTCCTGCTTTCAATCTTTCCCAGCATCAGTGTCTTTTCCAGTGAATCAGTTCTTCGCATCAGGTGGCCAAAGTGTTGGAGCTTCACCTTCAGCATCAGACCTTCCATTGAATATTCAGGAATATTTAGGATGGACTGCTTTGATCTCCTTGAAGTCCAAGGGACTCTCAAGAGTCTTCTCCAACACCACAGTTCAAAAGCATCAATTCTTTGGCACTCAGTTTTCTTTAATGTCCAACTCTCACATCCATACATGACTATTGGAAAAACCATAGCTTTAACTAGACAGACCATTGTTGGCAAAGTAATGTCTCTTTTTAATATGCGTCTAGTTTTGTCATAGCTTTTCTTCCAAGGAGCAAGTCTCTTTTAATTTCTTGGCTGCAGTCACCATCTGCAGTGATTTTGGAGCCAAAGAAAATAAAAAGTTGGTCACTGTTTCCATTATTTTCCTATCTATTTGCCATGAAGTGATGGAACTGGATGCCATGATCTTCGTTTTTTGAATGTTGAGCTTTAAGGCAGCTTTTTCACTCTGCTCTTTCACTTTCATCAAGAGGCTCTTTAGTTCTTCTTCACTTTCTGCCATAAGGGTGGTGTCATCTGCATATATGAGATTATTGATATTTCTTCCAGCAATTTTGATTCCAGCTTGTGCTTCATCCAGCCTGGTATTTCGCATGATGTACTCTGCATATAAGTTAAATAACCAGAGTGACAATATACAGCTTTCACGTACTTCCCCCCCGCCCCCGACAATTTTGAATCAGTCCATTGTTCCATGTCCAGTTCTATTGCTTCTTGACCTGCATACAAATTTCTTAGGAGGCAGGTAAAGTGATCTGCTATTCCCACCTCCTTAAAAATGTTCCACAGTTTGTTGTGATCCACACAGTCAAAGGCTTTAGCATGGTCAATAAAGCAGAAGTAGATGTTTTTCTGGAACTCTTTTGCTTTTTCAATGATCCAACGGATGTGGCAATTTTATCTCTGGTTCCTCTGCCTTTTGTAAATCCAGCTTGAACATCTGGAAGTTCACAGGTCACATACTGTTGAAGCCTGGCTTGGAGGATTTTTAATGTTTCTTTACTAGCATATGAGATGAGTACAATAGTGTGTTAGTTTGAATATTCTTTGGCATTGCCTTTTTTGGGATTGGAATTAAAACTGGCTTTTTCCAGTCCTGTGGCCACTGCTGAGTTTTCCAAATTTGCTAGCATATTGAGTGAAGCACTTTAACAGCATCATCTTTTAGGATTTGAAACAGCTCATCTGAAATCACCTCCACTGGCTTTGGAGGAAGCTATTATATTTGATTATACTCTGAAACACATGCAGCATTACAGCTGAAGGTGAGTGCAAACTGACTGAGAGGAAGAGGATCAAGATTTGGAAACAGAACCCTCATGTCCTAAAAATACGAAAAGCATCAGTGATTTCACAGGTTGACCCCCATGTATGAAAGACTTAACTAAGACTCTAGGGTCCTCGATCATGCTTCCCTGGGAAGCACCTGGGTGGCAAAGGTCATCGCTTTGCTGTGGGTCTGACCACCCTGAGACTCACATCCATGATGCCGGCAGCAGAAACCGAGGCAGGTGAGCAGAAGGACCTTATGTGCCTTAGAGTTTAAATTATTATTTATACTTTTAAAAACATTTTAAGCATTATTTTTTATAAGCCAGTTCTTTTTTTTTTTTCAACTTCCAACTTTTGTGAATTTGACAACTTTGTAAACCTAGACTTTGTTTTGTGCTTTTCTCTAATAACTGGAATATACAGCTTTTTATTTTAAATATTGAAGTTTATCAGATGATAGGGTAAGGTTTTCATATAATTGGTGTATCTTTTCTTTCAGTGTCTAGACTGCAGTTGTACTACAGTGTTGTGTAATAACCTGGAAATGCTTTAGTCTTGTACATATATAGGTACATATATATGTTTACTTAATGTTCAGTTAATGAGTTTTCCAATTGCCTTCCTTTGTCAATACATTGTTATTATTTAACTTTCCCACAAGATGTGTTGTTTACAGAAGTCTTTAGAATAGTTTCCACTTTATTTCTTTATAATTTCCACTTGGTGGAAGTGATTTATAAGATGTTCACTTTTGCAAAGAGCATACAAATTCAATTTATGCTGATACAGAAAGGGGACTGTTTTATGTTATTTTGCTGGATCAACTTGTAAAACACAGACACACTACCTTTCTCTGGCAAACTAGGTCATTTGTATGGTGTATTCAATAATGTCAGTGTATCTGCTAATTTCTATGTCCTGCTCCTTTCAGAGTTTAGGAACTGATACTTTGGCTTCTATATATTGACTCAGGTCATGTGATACTTTGGCTTCTGCATACTGGCTCAGGTCATGTGATTTCACATTTGAAATTTCTGGAAGAAATAGTTTGAATGATCTCTGCTTGTGGAAAATGTCTTGCTCATATGGACTTCTTTTTTTAATTAATTATTTTTTAATTGAATGATAATTGCTTTACAGAATTTTGTTGTTTTCTGTCAAACCTCAGCATGAATCAGCCATAGGTACACATGTATCCCCTCCCTTTTGAACCTCCCTCATCTCCCTCCCCATCCCACCCCTCTAGGTTGATGCAGACCCCCTGTTTGA
The DNA here is from genome assembly GCF_000754665.1 of Bison bison bison. Taxonomy (NCBI): domain Eukaryota; kingdom Metazoa; phylum Chordata; class Mammalia; order Artiodactyla; family Bovidae; genus Bison; species Bison bison. Next base: position 821,602 of record NW_011494724.1, read on the forward strand.
GTTTCCTGAGCCATACAGCAAATTCCCATTGGCTATCTATTTTACATATGGTAATGTAAGTTTCCATGATACTCTTTCCATACATCTCACCCTCTCCTCCCCTCTCCCCGTGTCCATAAGTCTGTTCTCTGTCTGTTTCTCTATTGCTGCCCTGCAAATAAATTCTTCAGTGCCATTTTTTTAGATTCTTCCTTCATTAATGCAACAAATGTGGTCAGTCACTGTCACATGCCAGGTACTATGAGGCTCTGGCAGCAGTCAACAACTGCAGGTAAGATTCCTGTGCTCAGGGAGCTAGCCTTCTGGTGGCGAAAGACAGACAATATGTAAAAAGCATCCTGAAAAGATTAATGATAATTGTAAAGGGTGCACAGAGGGAAAGGAAATGGGCTCATGTGAAAATAACTGGTGTGGAGGTGAGAAGTGGTCTAGGGAGGTTTCTTTAAAGAGGTGGCACTTGAGCTGAGGCCTGAGAATAAGAGTCAGCCATGCTGCAAAAACTTAAGGAAGAGTGCTCTAGTGCAGGCTGAAGAGTGAGTGCCAAGGCACTGCAGCAAGACAGAGGTTGGAGTGTTTGAATGAGAGACAGGAAGTTAGGGACAGGGAGCCCAGGGTGCCAGGAGGAGCAGGGGAAATAACAACCATCACGGAGGGACTTTTATTATTAATTTTTACTTTATATGAATATTTTATTGAGTGAGAGAGAAGCTGTTTGCAAAAAGGAATACTTCAAACTTAAAATATTGAAAGTGGTAAAAAGATCAGAGGCATGATGTCACAAGATGGCATATAAAGTGAAAATGAAGAAGCTGTTTAACCTTGACAGGGGGTTGGGGATAGTTGTCTAGACAGCAGGGAATATATGTGATTTTCTTATACAATTTTAGGTGGATGACTTAACTTTAATTTATGACTATCAGAGGCATTTACAAGAAACAACCTAAGTTAAGTTTTGCTTACATAGTTTAACTGATTTTGTATACTCAGAGGATTCATCTCCATTTTATTTTATTTTAACAATTTTGACACATTTATTATCTCAGATATGGAGGGGCAAGATTTACTCACATTATTGGTCTTTAAAAATAATTATTTTGCCTAGATGGATCTTTAGAAATTTAAATTTTATTCATAGTGCAGTAAGATGCCAATAAAGGAGTTTAAGCTGATAAAAGACTAAATCTAATATATAGTAGTTGTTACATTCTTAATCAAAGTAGAAATGGTATAAGGTGGATATTTGTCTCTTTTTTACATAATCTAGTAACATAAGTCTTTAAATTTCTATTTCCTAAAAAGTGTTTAAGATTATTATCATTTCATTTAAAACCTAAAATTAGATTAAATGCCATCTTGGACAATTTAGGTTTGCAGGTAATACATGAATTGATTTTTTTTTCACCTCTTATATTCTGTCTTTTATAAAGAAAAATATATTTATTATAGAGCAATCATTTCTAATGCTTAATAATCATGAATCTGATCAGGACCTCAGGGACTCATATATTTGAAGCCTTGGAAGAATCTAGAATAATCTAGTTTACCTGTGGGTTGAGTGGGAAGGTGGGAAATGACAAACTTATCTTCTCACTGGCAGCTGTCCTGGCCTCAGAGTGTCCCATTGAAGTGTCCCACTGACGTGACTTATAGGACTTTGGATCAGGATGTTATATCATTATATCAGCACCCCCTTTCTTTCTTCCTTTTTCTTCTACTAGGTGATACCCCTGCCTTGGACTGCAACCCTTGAACTGATGTTGCAGCGTGGAATGTCAGGCAAGAGAGACATGATATTGTCCCTAAACAGTCTCCCAAGAATCTTATAAAAAAGGAAGCTTATTCCCTGTTCATAGTTGTCAGGCACATAAATAAGGACATTGGGGCTAGGTTGTATTAGAGAATTAGATTGTACTGGGGAGTTAGGAAAAGAAAGAATGTGCCTAGTAGTCTACCACCCAACTTTGGCAATAGGAAAGCATAATTGCTTTGTGGAATATATTTTCATTTTGAAAAACCTAAAAGGTAAACATTTCCAACATATTAAGGGGATGCTGAAGAGACAGGAACAGCATACTGATTGTTTTAGAACAGGGTTTCTCAGCCTTGACACTATTCTTTGGGGCCATATCATTCTTTATGGGGGTGAGGCTGTCTCATGCATTGGAGCATATTCGGCAGCATCTTTGGCTTGTACCCACTAGATGGCTGTAGCATTCACTTCACTTGTGACAATCAGAAATGTCTCCAGGCACTGTCGAATGTCCTCTGGAAGCCCACATCCCAGTTCATGGAGAACCACTGCTTTCCATTCTCAGCCAGATTATCCTTAGGCCCACCCTTCTTTACTCCTTTACTCTTTACTTGCTTCTTTACTCCTTAAGTCATCACTTTTATGTCGGTAAACATCTGGAATCTTTCAACTGTTTTCATCTATCCCTTTCCTATCTTCAGTTAAAATTTTAAAATGTGAAATGTGTCTGTGCACTCGAATTTCTTCCTATTTAGTTTGTTTTAGATGTTCAAAGACCTGAATTTGCTCTGATTATCAGCTCAGAGGACTTAGGAGAGATTGCTTAGAAAGATGTTGAGTGTTATCAGTGGTAAACACAAGGGGAGAGCAAAGATACCATCAAGAAAATAGGTAGGGATGAGTCCTTTTCATCTTATCATATAGCGCTAACATTTGGTCAAATAATTTCTCAGGGTGAATAGAACCAAAATTTTATTCTTGTAGACTTAAGTTCAACAAGGGAGAGAGGAAACAAACAAATTAAAAGACATAGTATTTGAAAGTTCTAAACTATGTTGATAAAATGTCCTAATTTAATAGCAACAACAAAAATTAGTCTATGAATATGTTTAGAAACTTATGGTATTCAACTGATGACCTTAAATTTGTGATTTGAGCTTAGCTGAGTGGCCTTGGGCTTTCATTCTTTGATTTAGGGGAAAAATTACATATACACATAGCACTTTCAATTTGGATAACCATCAGTCCTCAATGGAAATCGTATATATGACCCAAATGAACTCTTTGGCCAACCTGGTAATAAGATGGAGAGAAGTATACCTCCTCTGGCCACCCGGTAATAAGATGGACAGAAATATACCTCCTTTGTGTTTCAGAAGAAGAAGTCCAAGGATTTAGTATCCCAACAGATTTAACCAAAATCAAACATTCCTAGTATCATAGACACAAGTCTTATTGGATCAATTCAATCAGATCAAACTAGTTTTTCAACCACATAATGTTTTAACTTAGTATCTTAACAGGTGTATAGATTTGACTGATAAGCAACTCAGGTGAAAGTGATGAATTTTTGCTGGTTTTAAGCTAGATAAAGAAAGTGAAAGTTGCTCAGTTGTGTCCAACTCTTTGTGACCCCATGGACTATATAGTCCATGGAATTCTCCAGACCAGACTACTGGAGTGGGTAGCCATTCCCTTCTCCAGGGGTCTTCCCAACCCAGGGATTGAACCCAGGTCTCCCTCATTGCAGGCAAATTCTTTACCAGCCGAGCTATTATCAAACTAGATAACAAATTTTAAATAAAGTCACTAGGTTGCTCTTACTTCATTCAAATATTTAATTTCTCCTTTCTTAAGAGGATAATTAGCTTTGTAAATATGGAAAGTGAGGCATTTTTGACTCATGTCCAATTCTTTGCATTTCTAGTTGTCTTAAGAAACTTAGTTTTCCTGTAGGGTCACACTGCTTTGTGAAGCCAGTGAAATCAAATGGAAGTTTGATCTCTTGTTAACTTGTCAGCACTAGTGCTGTTAAGAAATAGCCCCACTTGGCACTGTTAAGAAGTGACCATTGGGTATGTGAAGCTTGCCTTACCTCAAGCATTCTGCACTGTATACTATTCCCTCTCAAGATGCTTGGCTTCCCAGTCATGGCTTGTTAAATGTTTGCATCAGAGCTGTTCCAGTGCCCCATTACCTTGACAGATGATTTAGTCTCTTAGCTATCACTTTTACACTCTTACTGCCTCCCTCCTCCACCTCTTCTCCCTCTCCTTCCTTAGTCAGCTCTGATGCTAGCTCTCATCCATGTCCTATTCTGGTGATTGTGTGAAAGGAATGAGAATTCTCACCACAGTAGCCTAGCTAGTCATTCATTTATTAAATATTCATGGGTTTGTACCTGTTTTAAGCCCTGCAGGTTATTTAGTGGTGAATAAAACTGAGTTTATACCTGCCCTCCTGCACCCTATAGGTAGTGGTGGGGGGTGGAAGTCAAATGAGCAAAAATAACATATATAATTAGAAAATATGTGGGAAGAGCAGGGGAAAGAGCACAAAAATGGCCTTGAGGTGGGGTAGAGTATGGCTTGACTTAGGATAAGGACAAAGGGCAACTTGTATGTTGTAGCCGATGGGGGAAAGAGAGCCCTGCTCTACTGTAGACTGCTCCCCTCCCCCACCCATTTCCCTTGCTGTCAATCAAGCAATCCCAATCAATAAAGCAAGGAGGTTTTAAAGCTTGGACCAGTACCTTATGAGATGTGGCATATTTGGGGAGCTCTCTTGATCTTTACTGGGCTCTGCTTTATTGTCAGGTTTAATATAATCTTAAAACTCAACATTCAAAAAACTAAAATCATGGCATCTGGTCCCATCACTTCATGGCAAATAGATGGGAAAACAATGGAAATAGTGACAGACTTTATTTTCCTGGGCTCCAAAATCACTGTGGATAGTGACTGCAGTCATGAAATTAAAAGATGCTTGCTCCTTGCAAGAAAAGCTATGACAAACCTAGATAGTGTATTAAAAAACAGAGACATCATTTGCTAGCAAAGGTCCGTCTAGTCAAAGCTGTGGTTTTTCCAGTAGTCATGTACAGATGTGAGAGTTGGACCATAAAGGAGGCTAAGCACCAAAGAATTGATGCTTATGAATTGTGTTGGAGAAGACTCTCGAGAGTTACCTGAACTGTAAGGAGATCAAAGAAGTCAATCTTAAAATAAATCAACCCTAAATATCCATTGGGAGGACTGATGTTGAAGCTGAAGCTCCAATACTTTGGCCACCTAATGTGAAGAGCTGACTCACTGGAAAAGATCTGACTCATTGGAAAAGACCTTGGTGCTAGGAAAGACTGGAGGCAAAAGGAGAGGGGATTGACAGAGGATGAGATGGTTGAATGGCATCACTGACTCAATGGACATGAGTTTGAGCAAATTCTGGGCATAATGAAGGACAGAGAAGCCTGGCATCCTGCAGTCCATGTGGTCGCAAAGAATCATACACGACTTAGCAGCTGAACAGCAACAATGTGATCTTGGCTACATCTTCTCAATGATATTTTGTACACTTTGTACTACACATGTCATTTCCATTCCTCTACTTTGCCCTCTAACTTGATTGTCCATTCTGCAGGTATTGTTTGGTCAGCTCAGCATGCTTTCTAGGTCCCTGGATGTGACCTTGCTTTTCTGGACTCTTCCCTACACATTTGTGTCTCTCCTCTCTAGTGTGGTACTCTAATGGACTTCCCGGGAGAGTACCACTCTCCCCCACACTGTTCCAAGGTGTCATCTTGACATTATCCAAACTCTGACGGTAACCTGGTTCTAACATTCTTGAGATGTTACACATACATGTGCTCTTTCTTTTCCTCTTTTCCTTCCTGCCTCCTTTCCTTCCTGCCTCCCTCCATAATTCTTTCTTTCATTCTTTCTTGTGACAATAGCTGAGCATTTTCTAAAATTAATGACAGAAACCAAACCACAGATCCAAGAAGTTCAGACATCAAAGGGAATAAATACTAAAAAAATAAATATGCATAGACATATTTTCAAACTTCAGAAAACCAAAGACAAAGAGAGAATCTTGAATAAGGTTAGAGAGGAAGGAACCTATGGAGGAACAAAGTTAAGAATTTCATGAGACCTCTAATCAGAATCTATTCAAAGATGACAGAGGAGTGAAGTATTTAAAGTGTTAAAAGAAAACCCCCCGAACTAGAATTTAGTATCCAGCAAAATTATCCTATAAGAGTGAAAGAGAAATAGAGGCTTTCTCAGACAAGCAAAACCTGGGGGAATTTGTCTCTGACAGACTTGCCTTACAAGAAATGTTAAAAGAAGTTCTTTAGGGAGAAGGAAAATGATATAGGTCATAAATTAGGATCAACATGATGAAAGGAAGCACATCAGAGAAAAAATAAGTGACAGTAAAGTGTGGGTTCTTTTACATTTACAGCTTGTTGGGAGCTGAAAGTGATGCACCTGGTTGTGGACAGAATAGACTCCTGTCTGAAAATTTCTTTTTGTATGCTGTTCATTGTCACTTCACCTCTCTGAGCCCTGTTTCCTCATTTCCAGTGTGGACATAAAATTACGTACTTCACAAAGCTGTTGCCAGTTTCAATGAAAGAACAGATATTTAAAATTTTGGGAATCTCAAAGACTTATTTCAATTCCTTAATTTATAAATTTAATTTTATAATTCCATAATTCCTTTTTTTTTTTAGTTTTTTTTTTCAGGCAATGGGAAACCCTCCACAAATAAGCACCAAGCTTTGTAATTTTTATGGATGCTAAACAAATATCAGTTATTACCCTTAGAATGCTAAATATGGAAGCAATTTTAATGGAGGAAATGAAGTATTTTGCCTCAGTGTTTTTGCCACCCATTAGTCCCTCAGGTTAAAGGTCTGACACTCAGGGTCCTAAGGTCTAACATTCAAGTTATTGACTTATCGTAAAAAGTTTTGCTCCCATTGGCTTTTTAGTGAAATATGTAATAAGAATTCAAATGGGATCTAAAATATCTTAACTGTCCAGTGAGATTTCAAAGATGAATTTCTCACCTGACAAAGTGAATCAGGAGTAACTACTTTCATTGTTTGCAAGGGAAATAAAACATTTAGGGAGGACATGTTAGTCATCAACACACAGCCACCTCCACCCCATTAGAAATGTACTTTGTTTCTTGACTATTGTCATAACATCATAAAGATGATTAGGTCCTCAAAGAGTTTAAATCAGCCTTTCTAAGCAGATGAGGCCATTGAGAATTTCACAGGCTCTGCACCTTGCAGTTGAAGGGAGGACAAAGTAAGGTAGGCAAATCAGTTAAGCCTTTTGCTTAAGTGAGTGAAAGTCACTCAGTCGTGTCTGACTCTTTGCAACACCATGGACTATTTAGTCCATGGAATTCTCCAGGCCAGAATACTGGACTGAGTAGCCTTTCCATTCTTCAGGGGATCTTCCCAACCCAGGGTTCGAACCCAGGTCTCCCGCATTGCAGGCGGATTCTTTACCAGCTGAGCCACGAGGGAAGCCCTTAGGCAGCTTTAAAGTCAGAACTTGTGGGCCTCCAGCCACTACGTTAGTCCCATCTCCATATTCCAGTGAAGAAAGTGAAGTGGACAGCGACCCTGAGCAGGGCAGAGCTGCTCTGCTGCTTTCCCCTGCTATAGGCAGACAGAGAGCTGCCGGTGGAGGGGCGCCCAGAGATACCTGGAGACGCCAAGTGCAACTGGAGGTCATGGTCTCCAGGAGGGAGTCTGACATTCCACAAAGGAAATGGATATATAAAATTGCCCCATTCAGACGCCCTGGGGATATCAAGGTATCCTGAGGGGAGGAATGTGAAGAGTTGGGGAATGTCCGAGGCCAATCTCGTAAAACAGAGCTCAGGTGAGAAGAGCTGTGGAGCCTCAGACAATGCACAGGGAACAGAGATAGGACTCTAATTATTTCTTATTTCCTAGTTTTGAGTTGTACGTGTTAAAAAAAAAACTTTCATTAACTAAATAGACACCTCATTTTATAAAATGCTGAAGTGACTTAAGTAAGCCCGTGATTTTTAATGTTCAGTGTTGGAAGAAGTTCAAGTTAACAGGCCTTCATTATAGGAGAAATTACAGCTACAGTCAGAGACCTAGGAAGTAAATACAAATTCTGTCCATGATATTTCCTGAAATCAATGGGAAAACATAGTGTCTGCATGATGCATTCAACTTTATTAACAGAGAAACCATTCTTTGTTATGAACACAGACCTGAGTGTCACAGCGTGAAATAACTACAGCTTGCCCAACCCTCGTAGTGACTACAAGGATCACATAATCCCCAGAGCTCTAGTCCATGATCCTAAACATTAGGTGACTCATGAGATAAGCTGCACAGTTTTTAAAACAATCTCCCATACACCTGGAGAACTGTCTGGACATAGGACATAAGCAGGCTCATGACACAGTGCCCTTACTGACAGTACTTTAAATTCATAGGTGCATGAGTGTGGCCTGAATACAGTACCCCAGAAAACGCAATGATGAGATTCTCCCTTGGAGGCAAAGAAAAGTTCAAAGTCAGCTGATAGGTTTGGTCTTTCATTTCCTTTTTGCATCTGAGTACTTGAAATTTAAAATGGGCAGCTGGTGCTGGCCCTCGTCCTCACCATCTCCTCCTTGCTCAGCCCTGATTTTGGGGGGAAAGAGAGGGCAGCTGGCCCACTGGCTTCTCTAGACTTTTACTTGAGCATTGCTCCTTTTCTGACTCCTCCTTGGAGCGAGAAGTCCCAGTCTCTTGGGAATCAAAATAATTCAAAATCTTCTCTGTACCTCTTTTCTTTTGTTCCCCAGGGCCCAATCAACCTCCAGTTGTCTAGCTGACCGGTGCTGTGCTCTGTGGTCCTCATTCCCTGCACCTTCTTGCTTTCCTGTTCCCTCTCCTATTTTAACCTCCTGTCAAAACTCAGGTCTGCCAGTCAAGTCCTTTCCAGGTTATTCTATCAGTCAGCTATTCTCTTCTGTAGTCTGGATGAAATCTAATTTGTGTCTGAATGCAGATCTTGTAGAACGTGTATTTTAAGGACCCTCCTCTTTCTTTCTATAAACCAGATCCTGGAAACGCCAATTATCTATAGGCACTCATTTAGCTATTTACAGTCGAACCAATAGGAGCCATTGTGCCTATCATAGTTGTTTTCAAGAAAATGATGTATCAGTAGCTTGGTGGAAAAGTTTTTTCCCATCTTGTTAGTTCAGTTTTCTGATGAAGGTTTGAATATTTATTTCCTGAACCCCTATTTACAGATTTAATTGCAAATAAACCCTGTATTATTTTCTTTGTCTTGCTTGTAGGAGAGTGATGTTTGCTGTATGCAGCCATAAAATCACGGGAGAATTTTTCTCTGCTTTGAACAGCAGCCGGATTAGGAAAGGAACCCACAGGTTTCTCCTATCTCAGGAAAGAGAAAGAGGGAAATTTTACTAGATGAAGCTTTTAAATCAATGTTGGTACGGTATTCATTAGAAAAAAGGGGTTTTTAGTGGCGTTTTTGAAGTTATTTTCCTCTTAGTATGATGTTGAGGAAGGTATCATACACATAGGAACCTGGCTTCTTTCTCCTCAGGGTTTTAAGCTATGCTAGTTGCTGTGATAGTGATCTTAACAACACTTCCTAATATGTAGACTATTAGATGATGTCATGTGGGAAATCAGCTGTCAAGAGACTATTTTTGGCATAGCTTTTTAGGCCATAGTGTAGAAAGAGCAAATGACAGAGAAGATTGGAAAAGTAGTCTCTTTCTTACATCTGTCACTAAAATGCTATGTAACCTTGGGCAAGATATTGATCTTATTTAAGACATAGGTTTTATATATGTATGAAATTCAAGGTTCCCAAGAATTCCAAAATTGCTATGACATTTGAAAGAGTTAAATTTGTTCTTCATATCATTTATGGAGTCTCGTTTGTTCAGCAGACTTCAAGATGGAAACTACCTTCAAATAAAAATGCCTATCTAAATATATATGATGCTCAAATTTGGGGGAACCCCTCTCCCTTCCCTGGTGGCTCAGATGGTAAAGAATCTGCCTGCAGTGTGGGAGATCCGGGTTTGATCCCTGGTCAGGAAGATCCCCTGGAGAAGGAAACGGCAACCCACTCCAGGATTCTTGCCTGGAGAATCCTATGGACAGAAGAGCCATGAGGTACAGTCCATGGGGTCACAGAGTCGAACACAACTGAGCAACTGACACACCTCTCCCTGTGTCAGACTGCTCCAGTTTTTAAAAATTCCATTGGAAATAAACTTTCTTCTTTAGTAGTGGAACAGCTAAACAGTACTTAGATATTATTTCTTTGCTTTCAGTCCTTATGTGAAGTGGGAAGTTTGAATGCTCTCAGCTTCTAGCTGAGCCTCTGCAGAGTATCTCTCTCTCTCCTTTTATTTATTTATTTTTCGTTTTATTTATTTACTTTTTCCATGGAAAGGCATTTTATTTTAAGTAATAGCAATGTGTACATGTTAATCCCAAGTGAAAGTGAAAATCACTCAGTCGTGTCTCTTTGTGACCCCAAGGACTGTACAGTTCAGAATACTGGACTGGGTGGCCATTCTCTTTTCCAGGGGATCTTATCAACCCAGGAATCAAACCCAGGTCTGCCACATTGCAGGCGGATTCTTTACTAGCTGAGCCTCCAGGGAAGCCCAAACTCCCAATCTATCCCTCCACCCAACCCTTCCCCCCAATAACAATAAGTTTGTTCTCTAAGTCTGTGAGTTGGTTTCTTTTTTGTCAATAAGTTCGTTTGTATCATTTTTTTATTCCATTTTTTAAAGATTCTATTATAAGCTATACCATATAATATTTGACTTTCTCTCTCTGACTTACTTCACTTAGTATGATAATTTCCAGGACCATCCATGTTGCTGTAAAAGGGATGATTTCATTTTTGATGGCTGAGTAATATTCCATTGTATATATGTACCGTTATCTTCTTTATCTGAGTGTTTCTGATCATGGATCCTCGTGTCTTCTCATGATCTTTCTGGGCATCAGAAGGCAGGGTTGGCAGTTTAAAGCTGAAATCTATTACTGTTCTCTTGGGCTTAAATCTGTTAGACAAACATTATTCAAGACAATCTTATGTGAGAAATAAAGGAACATACCTTTTCCTAAATAGTGTAGTTAGCAATGTTCACTAGGGCATTAGTTTCAAAATTTTATTCTCCCATACCTACTCAAGGAATTTTGAAAATTGTGTAACTCACCCCCCCCAAAATTAAAAGTGGGTAACTATTTTTCAATGTAAGTTAAAAATATTTGCAAAGAATGATAATTTCTGTTGCACTTAATTGTGTATATTGGTCTCTCAAATGTTTCAAGGGAAATCCAAATGCCATTTAGATTTGATACCCTACATCATCAGCTTACAAGATAAATAAGTTTTTTGAACAGAAATTTTATGTCACTCCATTTATTCTTGGACTTAAATTTGCATGCCAGATAACTATGCTTAGAATTGTTTTTCTGATCATGACCATATGTCTCTGCAACAGAAATATTTAGGTAAATTGAAATTTATCTTTTCTAAGTTTGGCCTTACCATGAAACTCTTTCTAAATTATTTTTGAAAGAAACTATTTTCCAGATTGAGTTATCATCATAATGACTTTTTTCTGCACAATTAATTAAAATATAATAGATAATTAAAATTCTTGATGAGTGACTTTTAAACATGGTGTAAAATTTTAAGGAAATTTATCTCCTAATAAAACTAATGGATTTTTTTCTGTTCAGTTAATTTGTGAGTCCATGAATTAATGTTGCTCATGCTAGAGTAAAATAGGACTGACATCACTTTAGGGCTTCCCTGTTGGTGGCTCAGGGGGAAAGAATCCACCTGCAATGCAGGAGCCACAGGAGACATGGGTTCGTTCAGTGGGTTGGGAAGATCTCCTAGAGGAGGGCATGGCAACCCACTCCAGTGTTCTTGCCTGGAGAATCCCCAAGGACAGAGGAGCTTAGTGGGCTACAGTCCATGGGGTTGCAAAGAATCTGACCCAACTGAAGTAACTTAGCATGCATACATGCATGAGCATCACTTTTATTTATATTTTTATTTTCTAGATATAAGCACCCAAAGTCATGTCCCCATATAAATATGTAAGAATGGAAGGAGTTTTGTTATATGAATTTTTGAACTTCTTCCAAGTTATACCTCCAAATCATACCCTTGTCAAATATTTGATAACATAGTTTTGTGTTATCACAAATGATTTTTAATAACATCTTTTTAGCTAATAACTTCAATTATGTTGAAATTAAGGAATGGAAAACTACCTGATTACCAAATAAATGTATTATCTAGTCAGTAGAGCAATTTTCTTTCCCAGTTTCTGGAATGTATTTCAAAAAAGCTTTATCAAAACTTGCCAATGGATAATTAATTATTCCCATCACTTTTTACTTTTGTGGATTTTGTTGAATATGATCTATTCAGAAAGGGTTGGAAAACAGAAATATCGTTAATTTTAAAGTTTTTTTTTGTCAACTCAGTACTTTTTATTAAAATGCTTTAATTTCTTCCCCTCACATTTGTGTGTACAGATAGAGAGAGGTGGATATGGATATTGATATAGATATAGATGTGTATGTCACAACCTTGAGGCTTTAGATTTAGCTCCTGCTATTTATGGAAAATGTGTTGGCTGTCGAATTTGCAAAGCCAGTGTTGACTGTTAAACCTGTCCAATGAGGCTTTTTCTCAATAAAAATCTTTGGTTCAAGTACACTTTTCATTCAGATACCCATCCTAGGGACAACTGTCTTCTTCTCTACCTTCTAATTGTAAAACATATATGTGTTTAAGGCATGAAGTCTTGCCAAAGGTTAGTGCTCAGATGAAATAAGGCTCTGGGCTTTGCCATCTTCTGTACCATTATGCTCCTGGCTTTGATCTCTAGGGATTCTCATTTAGGAGTGATGATTATGCAGAATGGAAATGATGATGTCCTTTGGCATCCTGGAGCTTTATAAATCCTGAGACAGTGCACCATAGTAGGACTAGGGTAAGTGAAAGTTGATCTTTCTTTCTTTAAAAATTTTATTTTATATTGGAGCATAGTTGATTAAAAATGTGTTAGTTTCAGATGTACAGTAAAGTGATTCAGTTTTACATATATGTGTATCTTATTTTTTTTCAAATTATTTCCCCCTTTAGATTATTACATAATATTGAGCAGAGTTTCTTGTGCTATACAGTAGGTCCTTGTTGATAATTCTAAATATAGCAGTGTGTACATGTCATTCCTAAAGTCCCAATCTATCTCTCCCACCCACCTGTTTCCCCTGGTAACCATGAATTTGTTGTTTAAGGCCTGTGAGTTTCTTTCTATTTTGTAAATAAGTTCATTTGTATCATATTTTTTTAGCTTCTGTAAATAAATAATATTATATATTTGTCTTTCTCTGTTTGACTCACTTTACTTAGTATCAGTTCAGTTCAGTCACTCAGTCATATCTGACTCTTTGCAATCCCATGGACTGCAGGATGCCAGGTTTCCCTGTCCATCAACAAACAAGCCCCAGAGCTTGCTCAAATTCATGTCCATAGAGTCGGTGATGCCAGCCAACCATCTCATCCTGTGTTGTCCCCTTCTCCTCTTCCTTCAATCTTTCCCAGTATCAAGGTCTTTTCAAATGAATCAGCTCTTCACATCAGGTGGCCAAAGTATTGGAGTTTCAGCTTCAGCATCAGTCCTTCCAATGAACACCCAGGACTGATCTCCTTTAGGATGGACTGCTTGGATCTTCTTGCAGTCCAAGGGACTCTCAAGAATCTTCTCCAAATACCAGAGGTCAAAAGCATCAATTCTTCGGCACTCAGCTTTCTTTATAGTCCAACTCTCTCATCCATACATGACTACTGGAAAAATCATAGCTTTGACTAGACGGACCTTTGTCGGCAAAGTAATGGCTCTGCTTTTTAATATGCTGTCTAGGTTGGTTATAACTTTTCCAAGGGGCAAGTGTCTTTTATTTTCATGGCTACAGTCACCATGTGCAGTGATTTTGGAGCCCCCCAAAATGAAGTCTGTCACTGTTTCCCTTGTTTCCCCATCTATTTGCCGTGAAGTGATGGGGCCAGATGCCATGATCTTCGTTTTCTGAATGTTGAGTTTTAAGCCAACTTTTACTTAGCATGGCAATCTCCAAATTCATCCATGTTGGAGTAAATGGCATTATTTCATTCTTTTTAATGTCTGAGTAATATTCCAATGTATATGTACCACATCTTCTTTATCAGCTCATCTGTTTAGGTTGCTTCCACATCTTGGCTGTTGTAAACAGCACTACACTGGAGAAGAGAACAAAAGGAGAATCAGCATAATGTCTCTATGTCAGTGACATTCTCAACTGGTGTATATTTTTTCATTGAGATATAATTGACATATAATGTATTAGTTTCAGGTATTCAACATAATTCTTTATTTGTATATGATGTGGTCAGTTGGTCCATTTTTGAAGAAAGAGTTGAGTCTCAAATTGATTCCCTCAAAACCAACCAAGCTTTTATTCTTTTGGAAAACTTGGTAGACCCTCAGGAAGTATGCATTTTTAAATTTGGAGGCTACTGCCCTAAACCAAGCCACCAATATCCTTAGTGTCTTTATTTATCATGTGTTTTCCTCAGTGTAAATATGTAATTGTCTTTCATAAAATGTTTTGCATGACCTTGGGCATACTTTGCTTTGGAACAATGACCAGTGCTTACAGAGTTTGTTTTATGGGAAGGAAAAATGGTCATATTCCTGATACCAGAGGGATTTAAGGTTCCCAGCGGGGAATTCACCCTGAAAATGCCCCCATAACAACATCTGAACCTGCCTCCTGGGTAAATGACCACAGTTCTAGACATGAATCTCTAACCAGTCCCTTTTCAACAGCTCTGATCCTCAACTTTATTAGCGCCTCAGAAGAACTGTACAAAAAAGATCTTCACGACCCAGATAATCATAATGGTGTGATCACTCATCTAGAGCCAGACATTGTGGAATATGAAGTCAAGTGGGCCTTAGAAAGCATCACTATGAACAAAGCTAGTGGAGGTGATGGAATTCCAGTTGAGCTCTTTAAAATCCTGAAAGATAATGCTGTGAAAGTGCTGCACTCAATATGCCAGCAAATTTGGAAAACTCAGCAGTGGCCACAGGACTGGAAAAGGTCTGTTTTCATTCCAATTCCAAAGAAAGGCAATGCCAAAGAATGCTCAAACTACCGCACAATTGCACTCATCTCACACGCTAGTAAAGGAATGCTCAACATTCTCCAAGCCAGGCTTCAGCAATACGTGAACCGTGAGAT
>NW_011494724.1:836817-848937 GCF_000754665.1 Bison bison bison
AAGAAACACTGGACTGGAAGAAACACAAGCTGGAATCAAGATTGCCGGGAGAAATATCAATAACCTCAGATATGCAGATGACACTACCCTTATGGCAGAAAGTGAAGAGGAACTAAAAAGCCTCTTGATGAAAGTGAAAGAGGAGAGTGAAAAAGTTGGCTTAAAGCTCAACATTCAGAAAATGAAGATCATGGCATCCGGTCCCATCACTTCATGGGAAATAGATAGGGAAACAGTGGAAAGAGTGTCAGACTTTATTGTTCTGGGCTCCAAAATCACTGCAGATGGTGATTGCAGCCATGAAATTAAAAGACGCTTACTCCTTGGAAAGAAAGTTATGTCCAACTTAGATAGCATATTGAAAAGCAGAGACATTACTTTGCCAACAAAGGTCCATCTAATCAAGGCTATGGTTTTTCCTGTGGTCATGTATGGATGTGAGAGTTGGACTGTGAAGAAGGCTGAGCACTGAAGAATTGATGCTTTTGAACTGTGGTTTGGAGAAGACTCTTGAGAGTCCCTTGGACTGCAAGGAGATCCAACCAGTCCATTCTGAAGGAAATCAGCCCTGGGATTTCTTTGGAAGGATTGATGTTAAAGCTGAAACTCCAATACTTTGGCCACCTCATGTGAAGAGTTGACTCAGTGGAAAAGACTCTGATGCTGGGAGGGATTGGGGGCAGGAGGAGAAGGGGACGACAGAGGTTGAGATGGCTGGATGGCATCACTGACTCGATGGATGTGAGTCTGGGTGAGCTCTGGGAGTTGGTGATGGACGGGGAGGCCTGGTGTGCTGCGATTCATGGGGTCACAAAGAGTCGGACATGACCGAGGGACTGAACTGAACTGAACTGAGCCATTCTCAAATGCTCCTGACATTATCTTAGCCAAGTTTATTTCAATAAACTCCTGACTTAGGATTGTCAAAACTGTTCATTTTAGAGCAGTGAAACCCTTTTCTTTCTTTTTAAATGACTATTTGACAAGATAGAAGCATAGCTGCTTTATTGTAATTATGGAAGGAAGAGTCTTGCCTCCTTGTCGGTCCCTGAGTTCTGGGAAACCAGGTTTGAGAATCACCATCTCAACTAGCCTCTCACTTGCCTCCAACACTGTCATCACAGATCACCAATTGGATACCTTTTGAAACCACCTATCAGTTTTAAAAAATGCTAATACCCAGGTCTACCCTCAAGAGTTTTTGTTTACTTACTCTGATGTCTTCACACCTAGGTCATTTCAGTGTGCAGCCAAAGTGGAAAACCACTGCACCAGGTTTCCTTTAGTGTAAATTTGATTGTGTTACATTTAGTCTTAACATTTTTAAGCTTCTCAGTGGTTCTGCAAGTGTGTACCCCAGACCAGCAATTTCAGCAGCACCTAGAAACTTGTTGGAAA
Source organism: Bison bison bison (assembly GCF_000754665.1). Classification (NCBI taxonomy): domain Eukaryota; kingdom Metazoa; phylum Chordata; class Mammalia; order Artiodactyla; family Bovidae; genus Bison; species Bison bison. The sequence goes on from NW_011494724.1 coordinate 838,216, forward strand.
TACAACTGACCTAGCTTACACCCAGACCTATTAACTCAGAAATGCTGGGAGTAGGACTCAACAATCCGTATTTTAACACATCTTCCAGGGGACTCTGATTCATGCTTACGTTTGAGAAACACTGACCTACAGAATAAAGTCCAAACTTGGGAGCCTAGTGTGTAAGAATTTTCCCTGTCTGAACTTTACCTGTTCTCACTTTACCCTACTCATACTAATACAGTACCTACTCTCTAGTCTCTGTGTTATGTTAATGATTTCATGTTTATTATAAAAATATTTAAAATCAGATAATTTTATGTAAGGACATTTCAATATATCCACTGACTAGGAATTCTAATACAGTGTTAAGTAGGAGTGGTGAGAGCAGGCATCATCCTCTTTCTGCCCTTATGGGAAGAGTATTCAGTCTTTCACCATTAAGTATATTAGCTATAAGTTTGTGTGTGTGTTTCTGAAAGTTTTTTTTTTTTTATCAGATTGAGATAGTTCCCTTCTGTTCCTACTATGTGGAGTGATTTTTACCACTAATGGATATTGAAGTTTGTCAAATGCTTTTTCTGCATCTTTTGAGATGATCATATATTTTTCAGTGTATGTATATTTACTGCTGGTATTGATCTAGCAACTTTATTTGGGTAATGTGGGGAAATTTTAAAACCTAAACTATCATTTATGATTCTAAAAAATACCCTCTGTGTCTTAGGGTATTTCCCTCTCATATGTGTCATGGCATTAGACTATTGCAATGAGTAGAGAAATAGTTGATTTTTCCTTTCATCCATGCTAATCCTTGAGCTTCCCAGGTGGCTTAGTGGTAAAGAATCCACCTCTCAGTGAAGGAGATGCAGGAGACATAGGTTCGATCCCTGGGTTAGGAAGATTCCCTAGGAGGAAGAAATGGCAACCCACTCCAGTATTCTTGCCTGTAAAATCTCATGAACAGAGAAGCCTGGCGGGCTACAGTCCATGGGATTGCAAAGAGTCAGACGTGGCTGAGCACATACATACACATGCTAATGCTTTCCATTAGGTATCAATGCGTTTGGATTATACAATTCAGTACTTGACATTTTTTCTAGGCAAAATTATGACATGTCATCTTTCTTAGGAAAGGAAAAGATCATTAATGTTGATTAAGAATTACTGTCCTTAGACTGTGTGCAGTTTATTATTTAACATTTTTCTTACACATATCTCATTGCTAAGAGTCTTCATTTTTCAAATGAGATAGACTCAGAATTTAGTTATTTACTTCTACAATGAATCTTATTCATGCATTGTTAGTTTCAAAAACAATATTTCAACATTACAGAATGAGAAAATGGAGGTGTGAATCTCTCATCATCCCAGCACTCTATGCAATAAGTATTTTGGAGAATTAGATGTTGGCTATTTTTGTCAAAACGTCTATGACATCATTATGAAGAGCCATTATATTAAGTGCTTTTATATACTCTTTTAATACTTACTACTTGCCTTAGTGAGCATAGAGGAGAATGTAGATAAATAACTGCTACAATACCTAACACTTCATATGCACCAATAAATGCATATGCATTTAGCTGTTGCTAAATGCAAATAGCTGTTGTTATCATTATTGCGTTGCCATTTGTGTCCTGACCACAGTATTAGATTACGTTCTCAATACTTTCTGTAATCCCCAATGCTAGTCATCAGAGTGGTGAACATGAGCAAGGATTTTAAGAAAACTTAGGGGTTGATGGCCTAACCCAGGACCTTAGTTTGGTACAGTGGGAACTTAGTCTGTCCAGATTAAGCATTAAGGAAGAGGAGCAAGAAGGGGCGGGGGTTAAGAAAGAATGATGATGGCAACAAACAGAATTTTGGAGCACACAGCATCGCCTCTTTTTCCAAATGTCAAATTCAGGACAAGGGAAATGCTCAGCTGGAGTAGGAACAGAGCATTAGAGTGTGGCTTCACGCTCTCACCTCGTTCTGAGACCTTAAATTCTCCCACACCACAGGCATCGTCCCCGCTCTGCTTCAGATTAAGTTCACAATCTTGACCTATCAGTGAGAGTCTGATTTGTTCCCAGGAGAAAGAAGAGTAACGTTGGTCAGTAGGAAACCAAGTGGAACCCAAAATCCGAAGGCTTGTATTTGAATTACAGTTCTGTGTTTCAGGGTACTTTTAGGATGCTTTTAGTGATAAGTCAAAATAAAAACCAGAACACACCTGAACCCTCTTAATTGGTTCTACCAACAAGTTAACTCCATATCTCACATGATGGAGCTTTTAGAATAAGACGGGCTTCTGAAGTGATTATTAGCTCCTCAGAGATGCGTAGAAGAATAGATGGCAGGCTCTTCCTGACTGCATCTTTGAGGAGCTAACAACCACCTAGGAATCACAAACCCTTTTTCAGGAGTCCCGTAATAGGCATCACAACACAACTGGATCAAATTGGGTAAAGAGTCTGTTCCTAATTTAACTGCCAGCAAGAGAAATGGGTTTCCTGCAAACCTCTGGTCTACTTTGCACCTGGGGTGAGGCTGGATTTCCGTAAGGCCCATCTATGTACAGAATCCTGGTTTTAAACAAAAAGTGGGCGATGGATGCTCGATAGGAATCCTGTGTGTTTACCATATATTTCCTCTTCTGATCTAGGTGTACTCAGGCTACATTCAGAGTCCGGAGGGCTTTTGAATTTCAGTTTATCACCTCACTGCAGATAATGATACACTTCTCACAGGATCTCGTGTAGGTTAACTGAGGCTACATATGTAAAAGAGCTAGGATTAGAATTTTTATTACTGTCTGATCTCTTTAGCTCACACTGACTTCCTATGGAGTTTAATAATTCAGTAATGGTTTTATGTGCATTAGTCATATCTCCAAGTAATCTGTAAACATTTTGTAGGTAAGAACCATGATGCTTCTTTGGTTTTTTATATTCTCTAGAACATTGGGCACATACTATGTTCTATATATTTAATTGACTATAGTGCTCTATTTGAAAAACGTGTTGCAGATTTTTTTGAAGTTATTCTTATTTTAAAAAATCACTTATTCTAGAGTATATTTTTTTTCTTTTTTCCTTATGTTTCATAGCATATTGATTCATTTATTAGCACTTTTGCAAATAAATTTAAAATACATTTCATTTTTCCATGATTTTAATGGCTCTGTATAATTTCTACTATGATCAGCAATAAAGTCCTAGATGGAAGTGGCAATCTATAAAGGCCTGATATGTTATCCAGCCTCTTCTCTAACATTTTAATCCTGGTAAAATTAATGATAAATATGATTAATGGTAAACCTGATATGTAGCAGTGGAGGGAAAGTGAGCTTATATGGAAACCCACCTGGTAGGGGAATGTATGTGGTAACTGAGTTGGTTGTGAAACTCAATTTATTTCTTGTAAAGAAGTAAATTTTACTTCTTGAGTAAAATTTTTAGGCCTTATCTCTTAAGCTTTTTGTATCAGTGGAAGCATTTCTCCTCCCTACCCTCAGAGTTACTATCCTAGTCCAGAGTCACCACCTCATTTCAGTTTATCTAGTATCTTCTCAACTTTGGATCCTTTAAAAATATCTGAATTATTTTAATCTAATATTATACTTATTTTTCATGGCTACTTCATGATACCTAGTGAGTTACTAGGCACATGTAATAATAACTGCCATCATAATTAGTGGAGATCCTGTGCCAGGCCCGAGGTTTAATGTTTACATACACTTTAAAATGCCTTTCAAGTTGACTTCTATTAAGCCCGTCTTATAGGTGAGGAAACTGAAGCTGAAAGCTTTTAAGTAACTTGCTTAGGTTAAGTGTTAGGTGAAGGATTTGAATCCATGTACTTTTGGGTTTAAAGCTTCTGCTTTCATTTAACTATATCTCAGATGAGATCTTCCAAATCTCTCCATGTCCTTTTATGTTAAACTAAAGTTGGACAACATGATACCAAGATTTTTCATGCCTTAAGTTTTTGTAAATGTTATGAATCCTAAGATCAGTTAAAATCTTATAGGGAATTATAGTTCTTGATATTCATATTCTCAATTCAAATACACTGATCAATGTAGATATCTTTGGAAGACAAAAGGCTTTATTTACACATGTTTTGTGCATAGATGTGTATATGAATATAGATAAATATGATCTCTTCTTTAGTATTTAATATTTAGAAAATTAACAAAGATTTTAGAAGTTGTGAGATAACAGAAAACCCCTCAAATGTGCCATTAACAGTAGCTTTCCTTGAAAATAAAATATTTTGACTCTTGTTTGATAATTGACCTTACAAATATTAGGTACATTTTCTAAGTGCTAGGACTCTCATTAATGATTATTTCTATTAATTGAGTTGATGGAATTTCCTAAGGGCCAAAATTTAAATTCTCATAATTAAAATATTTTTTTCAATATACCACTATTAAATGAATCTCAGTTTTTCTCGAGTTTGCATAAAACATTATCATGAGCTGTTGCATTTACTTTGGTGGCAGAAGGCAGTGTATCCTGCTAACCCAAAACCTTATCTTTAATTTTGAAAAGTAAGTTGGTGAGTAAAGCCAAATTTAAGCTGGAATAACTTTTGTAGTCAATGAAGAAGAAAATACAAATCCTATCTAGGAGGAAAGTATATTTAGTGATGACTCAGACGAATGCTGGGGCCTGATAAGAGCACTCCTTCAGGTTTTTAATTGAAATGTGACTACAACAAGGGATTGACAGAAATCACCTCTGATTTCCAGATAAATGCACAAATCCAATGTCACTGAAAGCTGATAAGACAGATTTCCAGAAAAGCGATTTTAAAAGTACCTGCCGCCCTGCTTATTTCAAAATAGGACAACTCTAATGCAACTTCGTTTATCTGACAACTGAATTTTTAATGGCTGTCCGGGTGTCACTGGCAGTAAAGTAGGATTATTTCCATTTTCTCAGACTTTTTAAAGCCTCTTTGCTCCCTGTAGCTATCTAAATGCCAAGTAATAAGATAATATCAATAGCTGGCATAAGGGTTTTACATTTTAGTTATTACAGCAGAAAGCTCACCTCTAAGGTTGTTAGTTTCCTAGTGTGCTAAGAATGTATCTTTCTGAGCAAGATATTTCCATGCATCTCACCCTAACCCCTACACCTCAGGGCAAATGTTGCACAGCATGACACACACATTAAGAAGGAAATAGAATGGGTTTCTCTACTTACTAATTTATTCCGCATGAAAGAAGCTTCTGGTTCTTGCTGCAAATCAGTACTAAGTGTATCCATGGTATTCTGTCACTTCCTCTATTTATTGTGGCCACTGAGACTACTTTGTTTGCAGCTGCAGGAAGGAAAATACCTAGTGGGATTTAGTGGGAGGCTCTAATTAACTATGGAGGCCTCAGAAGAGGATCTTATATTGGGAAAAGAAGGCCCAATGGCTGCAGAGCCATCTTCTTCTACTATAAACTGGGTTCTTCGCCCATATCTCAGCAGATTCTCAAATCAGTATTGTTATGTGGGAGTTTCTTAGGGAATACTCTCAGGATCAACATCTGGGGAAGGGAAGGGAAAGGAAAAGAGGGAACCAGGACTGATCAGAGGAAGTTGGGTAGTCTCGAGGATATTCTCAAATAACTTGATGGAAAGTTCTGAAACTGGTATTACCCCACATTGCAACAAAGGAACTTGATTTTTATGTTCTTGTATTGATTGTCACTGGATGCAGGCTGCCCCCAGGAAGGAGGTGCAGCCTGGGGTAAGAAGCTGTCTTCAGCTGAAACAATTTCTGGAGAGAGGTGACAATTGAGAGCTGTCAGCCATGGTGATCCCCAGAGGATCAGATCCTTCAGTCCTGGAGGAATACCTGTGGAGTACACCACAGTCTTTAGTTCTCCAGGTGATGGTGAGACCCCAGAGCCATGAGTTTTGGACTGAGCCTCAATGTGGGAGCAGTGGGTAAGAAGAATATATTTTTTCCAGAAGATTCTGCAATAAAAATCTGGAGATAAGTATATATATATGTGTGTGTGTGTGTGTGTGTGTGTACAATTATATCTATATATTACTCCTTGGAGAAGGCAATGGCACCCCACTCCAGTACTCTTGCCTGGAAAATCCCATGGACGGAGGAGCCTGGTGGGCTATAGTCCATGAGGTCGCTGAGTCGGACACGACTGAGCGACTTCCTTTTCACTCTCATGCATTGGAAAAGGAAATGGCAACCCACTCCAGTGTTCTTGCCTGGAGAATCCCAGGGACGGGGGAGTCTGGTAGGAGGCCATCTATGGGGTCGCAGAGAGTCGGACACGACTGAAGTGACTTAGCAGCAGCAGCAGCATATGTTACTCCTAATTGTATTCTATATTGAAATGAAATTACAGAACTGCTTTTCCTTGTTTCCTACCTATTTGATGGCATATTATTATCCTTTTATGACTTCTTTACTTTTTCAAGTCTAAGCTTGATGTTTTTTTTTTTACCCTAGCTTTACCTTTATGAAAATATTGAGAAAATAGAGAGGTTTCTATTGGGCTTCCCTCCAATCCTTAGAGATGTTCTGAGGCCCCTTTGAAGACACTTAGAAGATCTTGGAGTAGTTTCTCAAAAATTTATTGTTAAATCACCAGAATCAGAAATGGTAGTCAATAATGCTAGGGGCTTGTGCATATTATTGGCTTGTGATTTAACACATTTTGTAGGGAAATCTTATATGTGGTAAAGTTTGTAAGCCTAAAAGAATATTGTGTCCTTATGCATGTAATGTCTGATTTTGTTTCAACTTGGGTATGCAAAGGTACACAGATATTTGGTTGAACATTTCTCTAGATGTTTCTGTGGAGATAATTTTTTGATCTGATTAAATAAGTGAGCTTTCACTGGAGCAGATTACCATTCATAATATGGGCAGAACTCATTTAGTCTATCAAAGGCCCTAATAGAGAAAAAACTGGCCTCCCCAATGAAAAGTGAATTCTGCCAGCAGACTGCCTTTAGGTTGGAACTATAATTCCTCTCTTGTGTGTGTTTTTGTACCTCATGTCTTTGTCCATTCGTCTGTTGATGGGCAATTATATAGCTTACATATTTTGGGCCATTGATGTTTTCTGTTGTGTTTTTTTCCCCTATTTTGTCTGTTCTTTATTATTTCCTTGCTCCTACTGGCTTTAGACTTGGTTTCTTCTAGTTCCTTTACATGGTAGGTTAGTTGTCTATTTGAAGTTTTTATTTGTTAAAATAGTCCTATGTCACTATAAACTTCCAGTTTAGAACTGCTTTCACTGTGTCCCCTAGATTTTAGACAGTTGTGCTTTCATCTTTATTTATCTCAAAGTTTTATGATTTGCTTTTGATTTCTTTATTGACCCTTTAGTGTTTTAGTAGCATGTTGTTTACTCTCTGCATGTTTGTGTTTTTCCCATTTTTCTTCCATAGTTGATTGCTAGTTTCACTCCATCTTAGGTGGAAAATGGCTTGATACAATTTCTATCCTTTAAATTTTGTTCAAACTTGCTTTGTGGCCTAGAATGTGATCTATTCTGGACAACTTTCCATGTACAGCTGTAAAGAATGTTTTCTGCTGTTTTGGATAGAATGTCCTGTATCTGAACTTAATGTCTCTTAAGTTCAGCTGACCTAGTGTGTCATTTAAGACAACTGTTTCCTTGTTGATTTTCTGTCTGGCTGACCTGTCCATTGATGCAAATGGGTGTTAAAGTTCCCTACTTTTATTGTATTATGTCAACTTCTTATTTTATGTCTGTTACTATCTCTGTGTTATATTTAGGTACTTCTATATTATATGCTTCTATATCATGCATATGTACATATGTTATAATACATTGAGTTGGTCAAAAAGTTCATTTGGATTTTTCTGTAACATCTTATGGAACCCAATATACCAATATATATTAAGCACATATATGTTATAATATATTATGTTATGTATATTATGTAATAACAGATAACAGATGTTAATGAATGTTATATTCTCCCAGTATTCAATCCTACATCTCTTGATTGGGGCATTTAGTCCATTATTATTTGGGGGGACAGAGGTAGTTTTTCTTTTTTTTTTTTTGGAGGATTATTGCTTTACAATATTGTGAGGTTTCTGCCATACATCATCATGAACCAACCACAAGTATACACATGTCCTGCCCCTCTTGAACCTCTCTCCCGTCTCCCATCCCATCCCACCCCTCTAGGTTGTCACAGAGCACTGGGCTGAGCTCCCTGCATTACACAGCAAACTCCTACTGGCCATCTGCTTTACACATGGTAATGTTTATATTTCCAGGCTACTCTCTCAATTAGTCCCTCCCTCTCTTTCCCACCCTGTGTCCACAAGTCTATTTTTTATGTCTGCATTTCCATTGCTGCCCTGCAGATAGGTTCATCAACACCACCTTTCTAGATTCCATACACATGCATTACTATGCAATGTTCATTTCTCTTTCTGACTTACTTCACTCTATATAATAGGCTCTTGGGCTCTTTTTTATAGCTCAGTAATATTCCATTGTATATATGTGGCAAAATTTCTGTATCCATTCATCTGTCCATGGACATCTAAGTTGCTTCCATGTCCCACATACTGTAAAAAGTGCTGCAACAAACACTGGGGCGCAGGCATCTCTTTCAGTTATGGTTTTCTCAGGGTATATGCGCAGTAGTGGGTTTATTGGGTCATATAGTAATTCTATTCTTAGTTTTTTAAAGAATCTCCATACTGTCTTCCATAGTGGTTATGTCAATTTACATTCCTCCCAGCAGTGCAAGAGAGTTCCCCTTTCTTCCACATCCTCTCCAGCATTTATTGTATGTAGATATTTTAATGATGACCATTCAGACCGGTGTGAGGTGACACCTCATTGTAGTTTTGATTTGCATTTCTCTGTTAGTGAGCGATGTTGAGCATCTTTTCATGTCTTTGTTGGCCATCTGCATGTCTTCTTTGGAGAAATGTCTGTTTATGTCTTCAGCCCATTTCTGATTGGATCATTTGTCTTTCTGCTATTGAGCTGCTTGTATATTTTGGAGATTAACCCTTTTTCAGTTGTTTCATCTGCAATTATTTTCTCCCATTCTAAGGGTTGTCTCTTAATCTTATTTATTGTTTCCTTTGCTGTGCAAAATCTTTTAAGTTTAATTTAGTCCCATTTGCTTACTTTTGTTTTTATTTCCACTACTCTAGGAGGTGGGTCAAAGAGGATCTTGCTCTGATGTATGTCAAAGTATGTACTGCCTATATTTTTCTCTAAGAGTTTTATAGTTTCTGGCCTTACATTTAAATCTTTAATCCATTTTTTTGGATTTAAAAAAAGTTTATTTTTTGTGTGATGTTAGAAAGTGTTTGAGTTTCATTCTTTTACATGTAGCTGTGAAATTTTCCCAGCACCACTTATGAATGAGTCTGTCTTTTCTCCATTGTATATTCTTGCCTCCTTTGTCAAAAATAAAGTGTCCATAGATGTGTGGGTTTAGTCCATTGATTTTTAAAGTGATAATTGATAGGTACATAGGTACATACTCACTGCTGTTTTGTTTCTGGTTGTTTTTGTAGTTCTCTGTCTGTTTCTTCTGTTTGCTTTTTCTTTTGTGGTTTGATTATTTTATTTAGCAGTACCCTTGTGTTCCTTTCTCTCTAGTTTTTGTGTATCTGTTTTAGGTCTTTGACCTGTGCTTACCATGTGTTTCATATATGTTAACTTACAACTATATCCAGTTTTAAAAACTGTCATTAAATTCAAACACACCCTAAAAGATCTGCATTTTGAGCTCTTCTCCCCTGTGTTTTATTTTTTTTCTATCATTACTTATGTCTCCTACATGTCTATTTCTTAACTGGTAAGAACATACAATGCAGTGTATTTTATAATTTTCTTCATTTACTCTTCATTTTCCATTATTTAAGTGTTTGATCCAGACTTTACTATATACTTGCCTTTACTAGTGGAAGTTTTCATTCCCTGTAAATTCTTGCTTCTTGTTGTAGCCTTTTCCACTTGGAGAAGACTCTTTATCAATTCATGTAGGGGTGGTTTATCATTGATGAAGTCTTTTGTTGTTTCCTTGTCTGAAAAGTTCTTTATCTCTCTTTCATTCTCCTTCTAAATGACAACCTTGCTGAGTAGATTTCCCTAGGTTGTAGGATTTTCCCTATTATCACTTTAAATATATCATGCCAGTCCATTTTGACCTAAATTCTAAATTTTTTTCTGCAAAAAATCAACTAACAGTCTTATGGGGAATCTCTTCTATATGACTCTGTGTTTTTCTTTTGCTTCCTTTAGAATTCTCTCTTCATCATACATTTTCCATCTTATGATAATTGTATATCTTAGTGTGTATTTCTTTGGCTTCATCGTTTTTGGAACTCTCTTTTCTTTCTGTACCTGTATATCTGTTTCCTTCTTTATGTTTGGGAAGTTTTCAGGCATAATTTCATCAAATACATTTTTATCATTTTCCACTTCTCTTCTTCTGGAACTCCTGTAATACAAATGTTAATACGCTTGATGTTTTCTTCAGATCAGATCAGATCAGTCGCTCAGTCGTGTCTGACTCTTTGCGACCCCATGAATCGCAGCACGCCAGGCCTCCCTGTCCATCACCAACTCCCGGAGTTCACTCAGACTCAGGTCCATCGAGTCAGTGATGCCATCCAGTCATCTCATCCTCTGTCATCCCCTTCTCCTCCTGCCCCAATCCCTCCCAGCATCAGAGTCTTTTCCAATGAGTCAACTCTCCGCATGAGGTG
>NW_011494724.1:849037-849347 GCF_000754665.1 Bison bison bison
CCAATGAGTCAACTCTCCGCATGAGGTGGACAAAGTACTGGAGTTTCAGCTTTAGCATCATTCCTTCCAAAGAAATCCCAGGGCTGATCTCCTTCAGAATGGACTCGTTGGATCTCCTTGCAGTCCAAGGGACTCTCAAGAGTCTTCTCCAACACCACAGTTCAAAAGCATCAATACGACTGTGTGGATCACAATAAACTGTGGAAAATTCTTCAAGAGATGGGAATACCAGACCATCTGATCTGCCTCTTGAGAAATTTGTATGCAGGTCAGGAAGCAACAGTTAGAACTGGACATGGAACAACGGACT
>NW_011494724.1:849447-872831 GCF_000754665.1 Bison bison bison
AACAACGGACTGGTTCCAAATAGGAAAAGGAGTTCGTCAAGGCTGTATATTGTCACCCTGCTTATTTAACTTATATGCAGAGTACATAATGAGAAATGCTGCACTGGAAGAAACACAAGCTGGAATCAAGATTGCCAGGAGAAATATCAATAACCTCAGATATGCAGATGACACCACCCTTATGGCAGAAAGTGAAGAGGAACTCAAAAGCCTTTCTTAGAGGACCCTTAATCTGTTCTCATTTTTAAATTTTATTTTTCCTCTTGGCTTTCTGATTAGGTAATTTCTATTATTCTGTCTTCCAGATCACTTATGTGTTCTTGTCTATCACTAAATCTGCTTTTAATTTCTTCTAGTGTGTTTTTCATTTCAGTTATTGTATTCTTCACATCTGACTGATTCTTTTTTATGTTTTCTAGTTCCTTGATAAAAATGTCACTGTATGCATCTTTTCTTTCCCCTAGTTCAGTTAGCATTCCTTTTACTAATGATTTGAACTCTTTTTCTGGTAACTTATTTATCTCTGTCTCATTAGTTGCTTTTTCAGATATTTTTCTTGTTCTTTCATTTGAAACAAGCTCCTCTATTCAGCTTGCTTGCCTTTCTCTATGAAATAAGGTAAAATAGTTCGCTATCCCATTCTTGAAGGGATGTCCTTATACGGGAGCATTCATATGCAGTCTCTGTGTGCCCAGTGGCTTTGGTGGGAGAGGTGGATCTGAGATGAACACAGGTCATGTCTTCCCCAGGCTGTGCTGGAAGCTATTTTCTTGGTGAGAAGTGGAGTTGGAGATGGAGGTTCTAAGTCATGAACCAGTTGTGAATTGGGGCCTCTCTGATGCTCAGTGACCAACATTGCCCTATTGATGGGTAGAATTGTGTTACAAGGTTCTAGAGTAGAAGCCCTGAGGATTGGGTCCAAGTTTCTCCTGTTCCGTTTAAGTGTGCACTCTCCCCCATCCCAGAAATGGCACATTCACCCCAAAGGGGAACAGCAGTTCAGCCAGAGTGGCTGGAACAGGTGCTTGGTGTGGGCCAGGCTGCATTCTGGGACGGTCCTGGCACACAAGCCAGAGCTCCAGACCTCTCTCAGTCAGCTGACCCTGCAAGCACCAGCAATGGTTGCTTCTCCACATTCAGACTCAGTATCAGGTCTGAGAGCCTTGGAACTGAGCACCCTCCTTGGCAGTGGCAGGCTTTCACCCTAGTGAGGAGCTTCCTTGCACAGCAAGAGGGGAGTTGTTTGGTGTGGGCCAGTGTGCATGCTTGGTAGGTTGCAGGAAATTAGCCAGAGTCCCAGGTAGTTTCAATTTACTTTTTTTGCTTTGCCCCAGGAGTAAGTAAGTGAGTGCACAATCTTCATGAGTGAAACTTTTGATTTTCTCCAGCCCTCCTGTTAGTCCCACTGGTTTTCAAACCAGCTAAGGGGCTTGTCTTGCCAGTAGTTTTCTCCAGGCTAGGGGGCCCAGTGTGTAGTTTGAACTGCTCAGTCTCCAGGGAGAATCTCTGTGCCTATGTAATCCCCTCCTCTTCTGGGTCCCCTTCAGGTGTACAAGTCCCAAAGCCATCACTTCTGTTTTCTTCCTAACTGCCTCCAGGTGAATCTTTACTTACAGCCTTGGGTGTATAAATCTATCTGCCAGTTTCCTATTTGTTTTTAGTGAGAATTTTTCCACACTGTAGATGCATTGGAGAAGGAAATGGCAACCCACTCTAGTGTTCTTGCCTGGAGAATCCCAGTGATGGGGGAGCCTGGTGGGCTGCCGTCTATGGGATCACACAGAGTCGGACACGACTGAAGTGACTTAGCAGTAGCAGCAGCAGTAGATGTATTTTTGATGTCTTTGGGGGTGGGGGAAGTGAACTCAATTTTCTTCTACTCTGCCATGTTGATCCCTAAGTAGTTGTAAACTTTTAACAAAAAAGAAAGAATAGGAATAAATTAAGCATTAAATTCAAGAAACTTGGGAAAACATACCATGAGTGTCTAAATCCCTTGTGTCCTTGAAGTCGTGGATGGTTAACTCTGGCATGGCAGCCCTGTTGTTGGGTGTGGTAATTGCTACATTTTTCCTAATCATAATTCTCTTAATTATATTTTCTGGGTCCTCATTGACTATGACATTAGCTGTCATTTTGTCACCTTAATTTTGAAGATTTTATCTTCAGAGCATTGCTTCTGTGGTTTCCTGGTGCTTTTCCAGAAGGCTGAATGGAGCCTGGGTGGTGTAGGTGCAGAGCCAGGCTTTAGCCCTCCTAGAGATTTGGTGGGTGGCCTCCTACATGTAGACGAGGTTGCTCTTATCTTTGTACTTAGAAATACTTAATTTTTAAATGAATAAAATTAAATGTACCCAACTTAAAATTAGCCAAGATGATTCTTTTAGAGTAACATGTCACAGAAATGAAATTCTGAGAGACAATTATAACTTGCACCATGCTCCAGCCAAAAACAGATTTTTATTTTTTCTAATATTTGTTATTGCTTATTTATTATTAAGATTAAAGTTATTTTATTATTATGCTAATATCTTAAGTGAATTAATAAAATGATCAATTATTTCATTCATAGCCTTTTATATTTGTGTATGTAGCTGAAAAGGGAAGCTAGTAGGCTTTTTGTTTCTTCACCCATGAAATCTCTTTTAGCATTGTGTTTATCTAGCTAGGTTTCTGGGCAAAGCAGGCATAAGAAATAATCCTTCTGATACACATCTACTCTGTCTTCCAGAAAGGGACTGTGTCAGGGTATTTTACCTACATATGTCTTTGCTATTCATCGTCTGTTCCTCCGGAAGATGAGTAAAGTCCTCAGGATCATATTAGAGGTGACCATAAATCTCCAGAGTCTTCTGTGAATCCTAACGAAGAATTTTACTCTGTTGTCTTAAATCCTTTTTACCTCTTTGAAGGGAAATCATTCTCAATCTGTACAGTCTGGTATTTTACTCATTTGTTTACTTATTTAACATGTATTTTCCAGAGCTTATTAAATGTCAAAACTGTGCTGGATGCCAAGTTTTTATTAATAATAATACAAGGTGATATGAGACTGGATACTGTGGGATCTAACAGACTGTTCTTGAGCTAAACTATGTTGTGGTGAAAAAAATCTCAAGGTTTCAGTGGCTTAATTCCACAAAGTTTCATTTCTCACTCATGTTATAATCTTACAAGTCTACCATCATGAAATTCTCTGCTTTCAGCTGCATAAGCAAGTGAGAGAATTTGGAGATGTTCTACTCAGTTGTAAATCCTTCAGATGAGAGTGATGTCATTATCCCCAGCAAGTGGACTGAAGCTAGTCACAAAACCCTGTCTAACAGCAGGAAATTCTGGAAAAATATTGATGAGCACCAGGAGTATGTGGTGGTTACTCTTGTCTTTGCCACACTCAGTGCAGGGATCAAGACATATTTTTTTGAGGAAGGGACATTTATTCCAGCTAACACATTAGACAAGAGTAACAGTAATCAGAAAAATAGGTGGGAAAGCGTTTTAGGCAGAGGGAGCTATGCATATGGAGACTATGAGATGGGAAAGAGCCTGATACATTTGAGAAATTGAAAGATGACCAGTGTGGCTGTAATGTAGAAAGAAGAAGGGCTGTGAGAGCTCATGTTAGAAAACAGGCAGAAGGTAGATCAGGCAGGATCAGGGCTTGCAGACACTGTTAAACATTTCTGATCCTTCATACTAAATAGAAATCCACTGCAGAATGTTAAGCAAGGCAGTGACATTGTGACCTTTGTATTTTAAAACATCACCCTGACTGCAAAGTGAAGATATTATTGGAGAGGATAAGAATAGGGCTGGGAGACCATTTAGGGGTTTTTCAGAAGTCCAGGAGAGAGGTGGTAGTGACTGGGATAAAGAAGGGAGCCGTGAAAGTCAAAACACATGCATCTGAGAAGTCTAGGAAGTCGAGGTGGTTGATTGAATGTGGAGGATGAAAAAGGTCTTAGTGATAGCAGTAGGTTTCTTTCAAGAGCAACTATTGAGCCAGGAAATGTAGGGAGCACAGCAAGCAGATTTTTCAGGTGTAGGAGTAAGCAGTGGGAAGTGAGTAATTATATATTCAGTCCTAGACACAAGGAGTTGGAGTTGCTTGTTAGATGTTTAAAAGGAGATATTGATGAGTAAATTAGATATATTTTTATGAAGTTTCAAATAAAGGCCTGGACTGGAATTACACATTGGAAGTCCTTGATTTATAAGTGGTAATTAAAACTATAAAGGATGCTATGAATGCTTCAAAGGAGACAAGATGTCTTGAGATGACTCTGAGAAACTTTAGGAGTTAAACTTTAGGAAGAGGAGGAGTAGGCCAAAGAGAATGAGAAGCAATAGTAGAGAGGGAAGAGGAAAACCAGAGGGTGAGGCTGCAGTAAGAAAGGGGAGAGCACTTTTCAAAGGAGGATTCCTTTGTGAGGACGGTTGATCAAGGCTCAAGTCTGATGTCAGGAAATGTGATTTGATCAGGCAGATAGAGGTCCTTAATGACCTGATCAGAAAAAGAATGGCTTTGACCTAAAATAACTGTTTTCAGTGTCAAGGTGAACTTTCAGGTGTGCCTGGTAGATTCCCTGAGCAACTCCTCTAATAACTGGATTTTTCTTAAATATAAATTTATTTATTTTAATTGGAGCCTAATTACTTTACAATATTGTATTGGTTTTGCCATACATTGACATGAATCTGCCACAGGTATACATGTGTTCCCCATCCTGAACCCTCCTCCCTCCTCCCTCCCCATACCATCCCTCTGGGTTGTCCCTTTAAACTAAATGTTTTAGAAATCTTTCAGTAGAGCAAAGCATTGTTTAACAGAATTGAAAATGTCACTGCTTCAGCACACAGCAGATTGACACAATGGATACAGGTTTCCAAAGTTGAGTGCATAATGACATTTTAGAGAAAGTTTCAAAATGACTATGCCATCAGTACAATTATGCTATGAAAGTGAAGTCATCTATCTTCTTAGTCTGCTTTTTATTGGTCTTAAATGTACTGTTTCTGATTTGCTTTTCAATTTAACATGAAGATGCAGAAAGCCAGAGAAGCTAAAACAGTAGAAACTGTGAAGGGGATGCATTGGAGAAATGGTCCGGGAGGCAAAATTAGCGTTGTCTAGCCTGTGTGAGAAAATGAGAAGGGGTCACGCTGTGACTCTTTAGTCACAGCTGTAGAGAAGTTCAGAGAGTGCTGGCTAGTGGCTCTTCTTTTCCATGGAGAGTCGGAGGAAGATGGATTGAGCTAGGATTGCTGTACGAGATAATTGGTTTGATGATAAGAGCTCTTTGACTGTAAGTGATTTAAAAACTGGAGAAGGCTGTGAAGAGAAGTACCAGATTTCCCATCTTGCACGACATTTAGCAGAAAAGTTGACAATCCTTTGGGTTTCTGTCATGAATCTTCTCTGGGAATGGGAGGTCTTCATGCATCTCTGAGGACATCCCTGATATGAGAAATAAACAGGAGAATGAAGCTCCTCACTAGGATTGTTGAACTTTGCTGATTTCCTTCTCATAGCATCTTTCAACCATGTCTTTATGAAGGTTGAAGACCCTTAGAAACTCTCTTTGGGGAGGGAGGCCTGGGATTTGTGACCTTTTGAGTTTTTGCTTATGCCCTATTGAATGAAGTAGATTCAATATGCAGTAGGTTGCATTCTGACCTTCTCTTATAAACCTGGCTCATTTTCTTCTGTAAGAACTTTCCTTGTGTGCCAGTTTCCCCAAGATCGCTAGCATTTCTCAGTTACTTCTTTACTTTAACATCCAAAAAACAATCATCTGAGCCTGTAGCTTTTGTGAGCCTAGGAAGTCGACTCCTCCTTGCAAGGATGGCACTGCCGAGTCTCTTTGTTGGCCACACTTCCCTTTGAATCACTGCTCTGGGCAGTGATTCTGCCTTTTCTTTTTTGCCTGCCTGCAGGAAGCTTTTCCACATTATTGAGATGCTTCCCTGCCCCTCTTCATTCACCTAATGGGTGCAAAAGGTTTTAAATAGACTTTACTGAGTTTTAGGGAGGTAAAGAGGGTGAGAAACGTGGATTATACTGCAGAAAAGGCAAACAACTCTGGAAGCACATGTTGCTGCCTCTGGGATCTATCCATATGCAACATATGTACCACATACCCACCCTGTTTTCTTCTTGGCTCTGGGCTGCAGCCATGTTACTAGGAGGCACTGATCTTCCAGTATAAACATTTCCTTTCCTATCTTTACTTTCTCATCCCTATTTTCCCGGATCTCACAACCCCATCCCCTTTCCTTATGTGCCTTATAAGGACACGGTAAGCAAGTCATCTCCTAGCTGTTAACCTTTTATATTATTTTTGCAGAGCAATTTTAAGTTTAGTTGCTTGTTGACTCAACTGTGCAGTTCCAGAATAGCCTTTGCTTTCCTTTGCAGAGTGAAGCACATTCAGTGAGGCTATTTTGTATTTTTCATCAGTAGAGCCCTGGCTCTTAAAAGACCTTCACAACTTTGAGATGAAAAATTATTCTTAAAGACTCTGAAGGTCCCAAACCATCTTATTAATCTTGTATTTATGTACCTAAGTTTTGCTTTCCATGAGTCAGTTTCTGCCTATTTCAGCTAGAAAATTTTTTTCTAAAAAAAAAAACAAAAAAAATTTTTTTCCATGAAAATACATGTGTGTGTGTGTCTGTGTATTTTCAGAAGCTAAAAGTGTCTCCCCATTATGTTAATACTCCTTATAGTGGTGCTTGGTAGAGAGAATATTCAGACAAAAGCATATTCATACACAACCTCTTAAAGGAACTTGGGGAGGAATTTAAGAGTGAACTTTGCTCCTAGCCTGCCACATCCATCAGTCTCAAGTCCTGTTGATTTTGACTCCTTAATGTCTTTCAAATGTATCTCTTGGATCCATCCTGCAGTTACCTGTTTGAAGGCAGTTTCTGCTATTTTTGTATTCCCAGCTCTTAACCAAGATTGGCAAATAAGAGATGCTCATTCGAAGATTATTGCATAATTGGAGGCACAGAGGAATGAATGAGAAGTAACTAATGATGCTAGAAATTTGAGGGTGGACTCCTAGGAAAGTAGAACTCAAGGGACTGCCTTTTTTTCCTCTACAGAAAGATTGGACAGAATAAGGGAAGTACATGCAGGACTCAAGAGAACAAAGTAAAATTGAAAAAGGTAGAATATAAAGACTGTAATGGATTTTTATAAATCAGTTGAGCAGGAGAAGGGAAATGTGGTTCAAGTTCCTGTGTAAAGATAGATTTATGTATCTATCTATTGAGCTATTAGCAGAATGAGGGACTAAATATAACCAGAGCCATACTCTTTGCAAACTCATGGACTGTAGTCCACCAGACTCCTCTATTTATGAAATTCTCCAGCAAAGAATACTGGAGTGAGTAGCCATTCCCTTCTCAAGGGGATCTTCCCCACCCAGGGATCAAACCCGGGTCTTCCACATTGCAGACAGATTCTCTACCATCTGAACTACCAGAGAAGCCCATTAGATGCTCACTTTAACATAATACTAACCATGTCATGAACATTTTAGTCTTTACCTCAACTCTGTACAGGTAGTTATTAGCAGTATCCCCATTTTATAGATGGAGAATTTGAGACATAAAGAAATGAATTAACTTGCCTAGGGTCATGTTACTAGAGAAGGATGGAATCAGGATTTGAACCCAGATCTGTCTGAATCTAGATATTGTGCTCACAGCTTCTATAGCATGTTGAGTATAAATACTGCTAATACTCTGTATTTCCCTAATCTTAGTGTGGCTAAATTATGCTTGGGAGAAGGAAATAGCATAAAGGAAGGGGTGTAAGTTTAAATAAAAGTAAAAAAAATGTGGGGAGAGAAGGGGTTCTAGGCAGTCTCAACTCATTTCACAACCTTGCCTAGGGATGTCTTAATTTTTGTGTGTAGGCTAAGTGTTTTACAATTGACTGTATACCAGGTAAACACTTAATCCTCCCCTCTTGTCACCCAATTCATTTTATAGATGAAGAAGCTATGGTTCAGAGAGCTAGAACCTTGTAAAAGACTCATGCAGCTAATACCTTAAAACTGAAATTCAACCCCTGACCTAAGACTACATTCTTGCCTTAACTTGTGTGTAATAGCAAACATTTATCATAGGTATGATGATCTTAGATCTAGTCAAAGCTATTCTAGGAGCCACTGTTCTTGAGTTTCTTTGAGTATTCTTTTTGCCACCAGAATTAACTGCCTTTTTACATTTCGGGGACATTCTTTGAGCAAGTCTCTCTCCATACCTGTATACCATTCAACGGTGAGCCTTAGGGCTGCTCTGTCTTCTGGGGAAAGAGCATCACAAAGTTCCCCACCTTGGACTCTGATCCATTTTCTTTGGTGGTGCCAGGTGTGTGGACTTGGCCACTGTTGACTTGCCTGCAGGCTTTCTATGAGACTTTTGGAAAAACTGCCTGTCAACTGCATTAAAATGAAGTCTAATTATTCTCCATTCTGCTGTGACAGACATCACAGTGATGGTATATTTGCATTTAAATACTGCAAATATTTAACATGAATTACATACTAAATATTTGAATTTGTGCATGCAAAATGTCTATCTCTGGGATAGCTCATATCTGCTGAATTGTAGAATTCTGGGGTTTTATGAAACACAGGGAACACTGACGAAATTAAACTAACTTAAGAACAACAGTCAGACTGTCTAAATTATATATATATTATTGTCCCTCATTTGCATGACCAATTATAGGGAAGTTCCTTATTGTGAGATGTAATAATTTTATATAATTGCAGCAGCTTCAGCAGTTTTGAAGGAGGTTTCCCTAGCAGAGCACAGTCTCAGGGAAAACAAATTATGTTGATTTACTAGCAATTCTGCAAATGGGTTGTCTGGGGGAATCAGAGGGAGTCTGTATGGAGCACAGAGAAATGGCTCACTATTTGACATTTTAAATTGCTTGCTTGGAATATGCAAAACTGCAGACCTCTAATTGCATGTTGTCGCCTCTGAGGAGCCACTGTTTTTGCACTTGGATTTGGAGACTTGCTGTGTGATGATTAAGAGGGGAAAATAATACCCATTTACCCAAGTTGTAGAGGGCAGGGCTCTCTATGAACATCCAGGAAAAGCGAAGAAGAGTGAGTCTGTAGTAAATTCCTATTTAAGACAGCACTAGCAGCTTTACAGTTTTGCTGAGATTAGCTTATGTGAATGTTCTCATTAAATGAGCAGTGTGGCACTTGGCAGTTTAGAAATCTCTTAGTCTCATAAAATCCAGGACGAGATGGGCTTTAGAGATAAACTCTGCTGTGCTGCTGTTTACTGTGCAGGCAGGAACCCTGAGAAGTGAAATTCCTGTCCAGGAGGCCCCAGCTGTGTGCTGGAAGAGCCGAGGCTGAATCTCCCTGGCCAGGGCGTCAGGTCCCATCAAGGGGGTGATTCCTAGCTGTTGGATGATGTTGAATGGGGCTTTGTAGCTCTGGATAGCATTTTGTTTCTTTTCTATTAGATCCAAGAAACTGAGAATGGCATTTTAGGGGTGGCCAGCTGTGACCAGCTGCTGAAGCAGATCAGGGAGCTGCTTCCTCGACAGAGCATCGTATGCTGAAGCTGCCCATGAGGAGGTGTGGCCTCTCAGACGGTCTTGTGTTCCCGACACTGAGAGTGCCCTTCTTCTGTTTTACGCTGAAGACGTAAATGGGGATGACAGGCTTGGGGCTGCTTTTTCTCTGACTAAACATTTGAGAAAACTTGAGCGTCTTCAGGGAATTCCTGGCCTGGAGTCAGGAAGTGCTAGTGCTCTCGGGTAGTCTCAGCCTGCAACAGCTTGAAGCGTGATTTTGGTCTCTGGTCAGACTGAGGTCGGGCCGTGTCAGTGAGACCGCTGAACCCTAGTTGCTAGACTACGGCGAGGTGTGGACCAGTGACAAGGACCAGTGGGCAGTGACAAGGCTCTTTCTGCCAGCTATGTGATAAATCTCCACATTGAGATGGAAAGTTAGTGTGAAACAAGGAAAGTGCTTATTAGGAGGGAAAAGGGCACATGTGGATAGACCCGTGGGAGGGATCAGAGAGAGCCGTGCCCACCTAGCAGTTTGAATCACTTCTGTGGGACATTTCCTGGGTTTCTGGTTCTGAAGCTATATTTGGTTTATCTCAGGATCCTCCCATGTGTGTGTGCGCATCTCGTAGCCAAGGTGGATTCTAGTGAAAAGGTCTGAGGGTAGGTTGGCATCACTTACTCCGGGGGTGATGCCCCCTCTCTTTTTGACTTCCAGCAGGTCTTTCTGTTTATGTGTAGTCAGGAGGGTTTTCTTGACTTTGAGAAAGAGAAATACGTGGTCTTTTTACCTTTTATTTGGGCAGGGTCCAGCTCCTTTCTCGATCCTGCTGTTACGGGGTTTCTGTCCACAGGGAACATGCTCCAGGGGCTCACTCTAGGGCCCACCCATCTCCTGCCTAACTGGTAATAAACTTTTACTTATTTATTTAACCAGAAGTAGGTTTTTAAAAACTGAAAAAAAAATTTTTTTTCTATCTCCTGGATGTGTTTAACTTTTTACTGTATTACTCATGTAGGACTTTGATGTGACATTTTATCCTATTTTTGTTTTATACCAGATTAGAAAATTTTAGAGGATAGAGGATTCATCTGAAATAGCTTTCATCTCCTTCCCTGCTCAGCACAGCAGTGCCGTCCATGAAGACGGTTCTCATGGATTATTGCTAAATGAGTGGATACAACGCTAACCATCTCTACCCTGCACTCCCTCCATGTTTTCCAGTATGTGTGGCTATGGGAGTAGGTTTCTGCTCCCAGTTTCTCTCCCTCATGGATGTTGTGGGCAATGGCATGGAGATCTCTGCTTTGTCCCTACCATCCCTTTACTAGCTGATTTCATTTTCCAAGACTTGTATAATAAAGAGAAATTTCAAAGATATCCTCTAGAACTGTGTGCACATCAATTTTCTCATTTCTAAATTCAGAAACTCAGTTTAAAAAAAAAACTTTTTTTTTCGCTGTTCACATAGAGCTATTTCTAGTGAGTTTACTTAATGGGAAATACAGTTACCATTAATTTTAGAGAATTAGGCCCCTTTTTTTTGACCCTGCAATTTTTTTTATTGATACTGTTTTATCAAGAATCTTGTCAGAAAAATGAACCATTTTTAGTTTCTCTGGAACTACACCTTTCTTCTGGGGCTTCCAAGGTGGTGCCAGTGGTAAAGAACCTGCCTGTCAATGCAGGAGATGAAAGAGAAGCAGATTGGATCCCTGAGTTGGGAAGATCCCCTAAAGGATGAAAATGACAACTCACTCCAGAATTCCTGCCTGGAAAATTCCCTGGGCAAGAGCAACCTGGGGGCCTATATTCCACGGGGTCACATGACTGAGTGACTGAGCCCACCATTCTTCTACCCCAAGTTTAAACGTTTGTAGAACCATTATTGTTGGTTTTTGGCAATTCTTCTGTTAGGTAGATTTAAGGCCAATATTCTGAAGGCCAATTTTGTTATTTTTATTCTTCATAAAACTTAGTCTCAGATTCATGAATAAATTTTATAATGTGGAAAATCCTCCCAAATGCTGTGTATATACTGTGTGTGCTCTCATTTGAGATCAGAGTCATTTGAGCACACCCTTACTTTGTAACTCAAAACAGGATTGTAGTAAGTCATTCCAGTGCACATGGAGGAGGAGGAATTTGAGGAGGTAGAGCCAGAGACCAAATTGGATTAACATGTTACCAAAAGGAGGGGAGTGAAGGGCAAAAGCTTAAGATGGAGAAGAAGAGAGAACAGAAAGAAAGATGACTATGTAGAGACTGATTCTGACTGTGTGCTTAGGATACATTAGGAATTACAGCTACTATAAGACACGTTATCTGGGAGAGGGGAGGAGCAAGTTTGTCTTAGTTAGATAACTACGGAGGGGTGCAGTTGGACTGGAACCTGGGGTTCTGTCCAGAGGTAGCCAAAAAGGACGTGGCATCCTATCAGGTCCTTAAAAATGGTGCCGAACTGTTGAATCTCCTTATTCTCTAGGCATCGAAAAGGCTGAAATCATTTCATTCTAATAATTTTACAAACTAGAAAACATAGGAATCCCAAGGAACAAATATTTAACCTTGAAGATGAACTCATGTTTAAAAACTACATATTATATATCAAGATTGAGCAGATACAACCAACAGAATACTTAGTATTCTAAGATCTAAGCATTTTATATCAGAAAGAAACTATAAAATAAGAAAATTTAAAGTAATTGGAAAGATAAAGAATAAATACATAGCACAATGAAAAAATAAAATTGTATAAAAATATTAGATAGAATACAAAAGAGCAAAGCAGACATCTGTGAATAAAGAACATAATCCTTGAAATTATAAGCATGAGAGATGAGTACAATAGATTATTAGGCATAGAAGAGAGAATTCGTTGAACTACTATCATTAAAGTAAAATTCCTAGGGGGTCTAACAGATAAGATAATTGGAAAGATTCAGTTTAGTTCAGTCACTCAGTCATGTCCGACTCTTTGTGACCCCATGAATCACAGCACGCCAGGCCTCCCTGTCCATCACCAACTCCCGGAGTTCACTCAAACTCATGTCCATCAAATTGGTGATGCCATCCAACCATCTCATTCTCTGTCATCCCCTTCTCCTCCTGCCCTCAGTCCCTCCCAGCATCAGGGTCTTTTCCAATGAGTCAACTCTTCGCATGAGATGGCCAAAGTAGTGAGTTTCAGCTTCAGTATCAGTCCTTGCAATGAACACCCAGGACTGATCTCCTTTAGGATGGACTGGTTGGGTCTCCTTGCAGTCCAAGGGACTCTCAAGAGTCTTCTCCAACACCACAGTTCAAAAGCATCAATTCTTCAGCGCTCAGCCTTCTTCACAGTCCAACTCTCACATCCATACATGACCACTGGAAAAATCATAGCCTTGACTAGACAGACCTTTGTTGGCAAAGTAATATCTCTGCTTTTCAATATGCGATCTAGGTTGGTCATAACTTTCCTTCCAAGGAGTAAGCATCTTTTAATTTCATGGCTGCAATCACCATCTACAGTGATTTTGGAGCCCCCAAAAATAAAGTCTGACACTGTTTCCACTGTTTCCCCATCTATTTCCCAATGAAGTGATGGGACCAGATGCCATGATCTTAATTTTCTGAATGTTGAGCTTTAAGCCAACCTCTTCACTCTCCTCTTTCAGTTTCATCAAGAGGCTTTTTAGTTCCTCTTCACTTTCTGCCATAAGGGTGGTGTCATCTGCATATCTGAGGTTATTGATATTTCTCCTGGAAATCTTGATTCCAGCTTGTGCTTCATACAGCCCAGCATTTCTCATGATGTACTCTGCATATAAGTTGAATAAGCAGGGTGACAATATACAGCCTTGACATACTTCTTTCCCTATTTGGAGTCAGTCTGTTGTTCCATATCCAGTTCTAACTGTTGCTTCTTGACCTGCATACAGATTTCTCAGGAGGCAGGTCAGGGGGTCTGGTATTCCCATTTCTTAAAGAATTCTCCATAGTTTGTTGTGATCCACAGTCAAAGTCTCTGGCATAGTCAATAAAGCAGAAATAGATGTTTTTGTGGAACTCTCATGCTTTTTTCAATGATCCAACAGAGGTTGGCAATTTGATCTCTGGTTCCTCTGTCTTTCTAAATCCAGCTAGAACATCTGGGAGTTCATGGTTCACACACTGTTGAAGCCTGGCTTGGAGAATTTTGAGCATTACTTTGCTGCATGTGAGATGAGTGCAATTGTGTGGTAGTTTGAGCATTCTTTGTCATTGTCTTTCTTTGGGATTGGAATGAAAACTGACCTTTTCCAGTCCTGTGGCCACTTCTGAATTTTCCAAATTTGCTGGCATAATGAGTGCAGCACTTTCACAGCATCATCTTTTAGGATTTGAAAATCCTCCCTGCTCTACTCATTATCTAATATTATCATCCTCGTCATAATGAACCTCACCTTCAAAATATATTCATGATATTGTAAATAATGTGCCATGAATAAAATAGGGACTAAAATAGCCCCATCCTTGAGAAGTTTACAGTCATCATCAGTATTCAAAGCCATCCTCATTGTTATTGGTTACATAACACATATCAAGGGTCAGAAACCAAACTAAGTATTACAGGTCAATTACTTCCTTTACTGTTAAAGTTTACTTTGTGACTTTACTTGACTAACTAGAAGATGGCATCCTATATGTCTTCTTTTGAATAAATAAAGGCCAAATTAATTTTTCTGTGAAACCTTTTATCTTATCTGATATTCTGTTAGAAAAGCTTTTTACAAATATACAATTCAAATGGATGACCAGCACAATTAGATTTATTTAATTTAATTTATTAAATAATTCACTAAACATTTATTGGTCATCTACTGTGTAGGCTAAGGTGTGTAGTTGTTCTAAAGTCTTAAGAGTTATGCCAATTATAGTTTATTATCTACCAATGTAGCCCAAGAATTAGTGCCTCAAAACAACATCCATTTATTTGCTCATAATTCTTTATCATGGCAGTATGGGTTGAGCTCAATTTGGTAAATTTCATTTCTGCTCCACACGGTGCTGGTGGGACTCATATGTGCATTTGGGCTTTGGCTGCTGCTGCTGCTAAGTCAGCTTCAGTCATGTCCGACTCTGTGCGACCCCATAGATGGCAGCCCACCAGGCTCCCCCGTCCCTGGGATTCTCCAAGCAAGAATTCTGGAGTGGGTTGCCATTTCCTCCTCCAATGCATGAAAGTGAAAAGTGAAAGTGAAGTCGCTCAGTCTTGTCCAACTTGTAGCGACCCCATGGACTGCAGCCTACCCCGGTCCTCCGTCCATGGGATTTTCCAGGCAACAGTACTGGAGTGGGGTGCCATCGCGTTCTCCGTCAGTTGTGTCCAAGGATGTCTTAAATAGCTGGGGTGGCTGAAACAGCAGGGACTTGACTCCATAAGCTCTCATATCCTCCCAGAGCTTTTCCACATAAAGGTGGAATAGTTCCCATTAGGCTAGTGCTTTACAAGCCTTTGTTGTGATGTTTGATAATGTTCCATCGCCCAAAGCAAGTCATATGGCCAAGCTCAGAATCTGTGTGTGTGTGTGTGGGTGGGTGGTGGTGGTGGTGGTGGTGGTGCTTTAGTTGTTAAGTCATTAAGTTGCTAAGTCTGACTCTAGTGACCCCAGGGGCTGTATTTAGCCTTCCAGGCTCCTCTGCTCATGGGATTTCTCAGGCAAGAAATTGGAGCGGGTTGCCATTTCCTTCTCCAGGACATCTGGCTGACACTGATCCAACCCAGGACTCCTGCATTTCAGGCAGACTCCTGTATCACAGGTGGATTCTTTACTAACTGAGCCACCAGGTAAGCACAGTGTGTGTGTGTGTGTGTGTGTGTGTGTGTGTGTGTGTGTAATACCCAGTGTGTGTGGATATGGAAAGACGTAATTCCCTGGGGTCATTACTACAGCAGTTTACTTCAAGGGTAATTAAAAATCTAACTGGAGTTGAAATCTGAGTTAACTAAAAATTCTATGACAAAATTTTAGTCTTATTATCCCTTTAAGATAAGAAACCTTTAGTCATTTCTTAGATCATAATACTCCATCTGATTTAGTCCATAGGGGAATTTAGTCTAAATGGCTAGCCAATCTGAATTCTTCAGGTAAAAGCAGATGATCATTAAAACAGCTTCTAAGAATCTGTCCATTTTAGATGAGAAGACTGGTTTTATATAGTCCCTCAAATGTGCTTCCTTGGAAAGCTCTTCTTGGAGGCAGTGAATTATTGCTTCTGTGGAAAGATCAAGTGACTAACCTTCCATTCATATCTCACTGCCACAGGCAAAGAATCTTTTGGCCTCTTTAGAAACTAGAAGAAAGATGATGCCCTCTAGTATTAATACATTGGACAGTTCAGCCTGAAAGAATATAATTAATCATTACTTTCTGGGTCAGCTCTTGAAACAGCTCCTTTATCATCATCCATCTTTTTTCTAGAAGAGGTCTTTAAATTCTACTTTGTTAAAGAAAGAATAATGTGACTGCTTTTTGTGGGGGTGGGATAAGAGTTTGGGGAAGGTATCATTTTCTTTAAGAGAGAAAGATTTTAAAATAACCATATTTGTGAAAGTCCTAATGTTTTGAGAATACTTATATCTTCAGAAAAGGATCACTTGTACAGAACGTAATGGACATTTCTGCCAACAACTGCTACCGCTCTATTTCTTTGCAGCAACCCTATGGTTCCACGTGGGAATTTACATGTTTCCTGGAAAGTGGACTCTATCTCTGTGTTCTAGCTTCAGTGTTAGAACTTAAGATTGTAATTAGTCTTTCCATTTTATTCCACTAGCCTCGGTTCAGATGTGGTCAGGTAACCTAAACTATTATTAGATTGAATTTGTGGGAATGAAGGGAAAATTATATTCTTTTTTGAAATATGAGGAATAAAAAGTATATAGTGTGTGGAGATGCTGATAGCTCTTTTTCTCAAGACCATGAGAGGAACCAGTGCTGCATGAATAAAACCACACTGAAGGCAGAAGGACAAAATAAGGAGAAACTAGGTTCAAAATGGCATCAGTGAACTATTGAGTCAAGCTTTAGCCGAGAAACTTTTCAGTTACATAAATCAATGAATTACTTTTTTGTTTAACTGAGTTTGGGTTGCACTCCTATTATTTATAACCTAAGCCATCCTAACTAATGACCACAAAAAGCAGGTGAAATGCTCATTTTGTAAAAATCCCTGGAAGGTTACACAGAAGAGGACACCTTTAAATTGTGCCTTGTCACTCAGTGGTGTCCAGCCCTTTGAGACCCCGTGGGCTGTAGCCCACCAGGCTCTTCTGTCCACAGGGATTCTTCAGGTAAGAATACTGGAGTGGATTGCCATGCCCACCTCCAGGGGATCTTCCCAACCCAGGAATTGATCCCAGGTCTGCTGCCTTGCAGGAGGATTCTTTACCATCTGAGCCACCAGGGAAGCCCATGCCTTTAAAGGATGGTGATAAAGGAGAGGATGATTATAACCTACGGGAACATTGCTTGACATTTTGTTCAGCACCTTGTATGAGAGTGTCTCACAGATGACATTACATGGTGCAGGAAATATCAATAATAAGAAACATCTGGAAACGGAACTATGCTTGTGCTCAGTTGTGTCCAACTCTTTGTGGTCCCATGGACTGTAGCCCACCAGGCTCCTCTGTCCATGGGATTTTCCAGAATACTTGAGTGGGGTTGCCATTTCCTACTCCAGGAAATCTTTCTGACCCAGGGATTCAAACTGCACCTCTTGTGTCTCACGCAGTGGCAGTTGATTCTTTAACCAGAATGACAAGGAAGATTTTGGGGACTGGTCTGCCTTGGCATACCTTCTACATGCAGAGTCACTTGTATGAATATTAATTTAGCAGATATTCATAGAGCACCTATGATGTACCAGATGCTTAGAATATGGAGAATAATAATGATAATCCCTATACTCAAAAATTCAAAACTCAATGAGAAGAGAGTAAAAGAGATTCAGTAAAATTTCAACTCAGTATAGCAAATCTGTATGAAGTATTGGGTTGGCCAAAATATTCGCTGGGGTTTTTCATAAGGTGTTATGGAAAAAACTGAAGGAACTTTTTGATCAGTCATTGGACATTGGACATCAGACATTAGAAGACAATTAATGAAATAATTCTATCCGCAGTCTCGGACAGTTCCCAAATGTAAGTCCATGGCTTATTTGTTGGTTTGTTTGCCTGTGGCAAATGAGAAAATTAAGAAAAACCTAATGAGTGAGATTTTTATAAAAACAAAATTTATTAACTTGAAAAGGTCATTTATTCTGAGATTATATGCTTCCTTTTTGTTTCTAACTTGCCCTATATATTATGATAGGTGTGTGTGTGTGTATTCTTACTTGACAAAGTAAAACTGAGCAATCCAATATTAAGACTCCCTTATTTATGTTTGTATTTCAAAACTTGGTAGTCACTTGTCTAGGTTGGAAAAGGCTTTAGTGTATAGATTATTCTGAAATGCATCTTCAAGAATAAATACAATTTTGAGGCATAATGAACAAGACAGGGACCTCAGTGTAAGCCCTTGATGTGACAAGGTGAGGCCTGTTTGGGGCATGGCACCTCTTTTGGCCTATTTTAAAGGATAGATCATGCAGGAAATGGCAAGCACTGAAGATGAAGTAATTGGCCTGATTCAGATATTAAAAGACCTTGAATGTCATCTTGAGAACTTAGATTTGATCTACTAGGTGGTTGGAACTACTGAAGCATTTTATTTTTATTATTATTATTTTTTAATATAAATTTATTTATTATAATTGGAGGCTAATTACTTTATAATATGGTATTGGTTTTGCCATACATCAACATGAATCTGCCACAGGTGTACACGTGTTTCCCATTCTGACCCCTCCTCCCGCCTCCCTCCCCATACCATCCCTCTGGGTCATCCCAGTGCACCAGCCCCAAGCATCCTGTATCATGCATCAAACCTGGACTGGTGATTCATTTCACATATGATATTATACATGTTTCAATGCCAGTCTCCCATATCATCCCACCCTCGCCCTCTGAAGCATTTTAAAGTAGGGGAATAACATGACCAGATATGTGATTTTGAAAGATAATTAAAGTATTAGGGAAATGGATCCACTTCTTTGACAGTTACATTTTTCAGTGGAGCTAAAAGTAAAAAGAAGCTACTTTTAAAATATGAAGAATAAAACTCTTAAAAAGGTTCTGATATTTGTCAGCAGAAGGAATTTGTTCACAAGCTTGGCTGTTGCTGGTGGTCTTTGAACAGTAAAAGGAATGCCTCTCTCTCTCTCTCACACACACACACACACACACATGACTTCAGAATACAACTCTCTATCCAGCAGTTTGCTTTTCTTCCACTTTATCCTCGAGTGAGGAACAGTTTTGTCCTCCTGATTTGCAGCACTGAGACTATCTGTTGGTACTCCTAGAAGCCAAAGGAGCTTCCAAGGAGCACCTTGGGATCCTTGGGAAAGCATCTCATTACTATTACAAGGAACTTGGAAAAGACATGCTCGTAGAGTCTGGGTCTCTCCAGGAGACACTGCTTGGACAAGGAGGCAGTTGTTGGTTCGTTTTCCCCATTCTAAATGAAAACGAAAGCAAAGAGCAGCTAAGCTGCCATTTTACCTGCATCAACACTGGATTAAATTGAGGCATAACTAGTAGAAAGAAAATGCTTTGAGGTTGGAAAGATTTTGTTGGAGTTCCAGGCCTTTGCTTATTAGCTATGTGATCTTGGCCAAAGATGTTAACTTTTCTGATCCTCAGTTTGTTCATATATCTGTTGAACCTCATAAAATCGCTGGGAGGTTTAAGTAAAATGACAATTTAGAGTCAGTTTCTGGCCCATCATGGATGCTCACACATTGGCACTTGACTTCTTACACAGGAGAACACCTGGATATTCTCATTTTATATTTTCAGGGTCCAGGCAAGAGTGCAAATGGAGGCCTATGTACCATATGTCTAAATGCTTATTATTAACATAAATCAGACCAACAAACTTTCAAATAAATATTCTTCTGGATTAGCAAATATACCTTCATAGTGGAAAGTTCAAAACTATGTGTAAAGCAACAATTCATAACAAGTAACTGTGGATAGGGCATGATCAAATTCACATATCTGCCAGAGATCATTGTTCTCTCCATAAATGCTCACTGGCAGTGGCCACTGGTCTGGGCAGGAGGAGACAGTGTCTTTTCTGAAGGCACGGCCAGGGCTTCACCATTTTCTTGCCTGAAAAAGTCAGCTTATCTAATTCTATAAGATGTCAAGAGAAAATTAGAAATGACTATTAACTTTTTACCTTATCCTTAAATTTTAAGTTTTCTTTGTTTTTAACAGAAATCATAATACTTTAATGGGCTTCCCCGGTGGCTCAGTAGTAAAGAACCCACCTGCCTGTGCAGGAGCCATGAGTTGAGGGTTCGATCCCTGAGTCAGAAAGGTCCCCTGGAGGAGGGCATGACAACCCACCCCAGTATTCTTGTCTGTAAAATCCCATGGACAGAGAAGCCTGGTGGGCTACAGTCCAAAGGGTCGCAAAGAATCAGATATGACTGACTGAGCATGCACACACATATAGTACATTAAATATGACAAACAAAGGTACAGGTTTTTTTGAGGTGACCACTGATTTAAGGAGACATTTCTTGGCCTGAACCCTTAGAATCCTTTAATTGGTAATTCAGCATTGGCCTACCACAGAGGAAAATCTTACAGTTTTCCACAAACTTTTTGGAAATAATTTATACCTATTCGGGAGGTGAGTGGGAAAGAGTTATCTGTTTGTTCTAAAACATTTAATGGCTTGCTTGTTATTGTTTAAAATATAAACCTTTACTCCTGAAACATTTTCTTATGATTCTGTAATGTTTCTGAACTGAGAGGGACTGGTGGAGTGCTTGGGGGAACAGTTCTCCCTGGCGTGGCACTTCCTGGGTATCACAGTGAGGTTAGCGTCCCCAACCTCTACCCGTTGAAAGGCAGGAGGGCACACCCATTTTGGGGGATAACCCAAGTTCCCCCAAGTATTTTCTCAGGCTCCTGGGGACCATCATTATCTGCCCTTTTAAGAACAACATTTCCTGATGCTTTGTCTGCCCTTTCTGGATGTTTTGCAACCATCTGAATTTCCCAAATCTCCACCATGATCTTCCCTCCTGCTACCACCATATTCCAACCCACAAAGACCTCTCCCTCCTGTGAATGTACAATACCATATTATTTGCCCATATATATAATCTTGTGATATATATTATATTGTTGTCTTATGTCATTATTTAATATGCATATGCTTTATAAACTTTCATAGTTCTATATATTACTTTCCCAATTAGCTTATAGGCTGGGAGACCTGAAAGGTGGGAGAGGGGGAAGAAAAATCCTCTACAGTATTCCCTGTGCTGATCAATGCCTCTCTTTAATTGGGTTCCAATAAAAAGCCTGGAATATTGTCCCTAAGCAATTTAAGAATGACAGTAGACATTTCATCATGAATTATGAGCTTTACATGTCTACTGGGGACTTGAGTTTAGCTTTGGACCATTTTGGTAATATGACCTTCAGTGAATATGCTTTGGATAAATGAATTAAAAGTTAGAGCGACCAATGACTTGTGAGAACTTGGTCAGAACAGCTTCCTTTTCTCACTAGGGTAATTGGAAATTTTCCATTCTCATGACAAGAGAGAAAAGACTGTTCTCTCCTTAAATGGCTGTCTTACCACTGAAAATCACCCAGGATTTTGGTAGCATTTTGCTACCAACAAAAGCTCTTTGTCCTGCTTTGATAAGTGAAGAGAAATACAGTGATAATTCAGATGTACCCTCTCCACCTCCTCTCCCCAAAAGGAGCATCTTGGAGGAACCTGGCCTTGCTTTGAATGACCTTTCTACAATTTCATGCTTGTTACTTTGTCTAACAGCCAATTAAATTTGCATGGGGAAAGAGTCTATGGAGATCTTCTGGTTGAAAGAACAGAAATGCTAGGGAATATTTTAAGCTGTCAGTATATAAATCATTACAGACCCGGCCTTAAGAGCTTGTTAAGCTTAAAGCAGAATCAGCAAGATTCTGCAGGACTTAGCACCTGTATGTATGTGAAAGACAAGGATCTGAATTGATAAAGGTATAGCAACAAAGTGGTAGGATTTTGTTTTCCATTCTGCTTGTATAAGGAACCAGAAATGTGCTACCCTCAAATATGCTATTTGACATGAAGGTTATTTTGAGCTGGAGGCAAATGAAAATCAACAAACACAGAAAAGCATCTTCCTGGAACTTCCTTTACCTGACTAAAGGCAAAAACTTCTGAAAAATGAGAACTGATGACTGCTCCAATAACACTTCATTTTTGCTGTTTCTCAGTGTCACAGTCATACTGTACCTCAGGGCCTTTGCACTCTTTGTTTTCTCTGCTTTGATGCTATTTCCCCAGATAATCATATGCCCCACCTATTTGCTTCTTTCTGATCTTTACTAAAATGGCACTTGCTTAGTGAGGGCACTTCTGGACACTGAATCTAAAATTGCTATCTTCTCTATTTTTCTACTAACTACATTGATTACTTAACAGATGTGTTAATAAATGTGCCCATTATTCTCTTTTTTACCACTCTGCACTCCAATCCACAACATTAGCAGCCTAAAAGGGAAGTTTTTGTCTGCTTTGTTCACTGCTCTACTCTCCATGCCTAGAATGGCACTGTGTGCATGGTAGGGTCTCAGTAAATGCTGGTGGAAGGAGCCGAGTGACTGGAGCTCCGTGCGGTCCCCACTGGCCCACTGTTCATGCTGCAGGCCTGAAGCTCAGCCTCCACCCTCTCCTCACATCCTCCTTGCCCCCTCTATCACCTGGGTTTTCAGCTCATCACATTGACCTCTTTGACTTGAGATGCATATTCCCCAGCTGCTGGGAGCCGGCATATTGCATATTGAGTGCATATTGCATATTGCATATTGAATGCAGCACTTTCCACAGCATCATCTTTCAGGATCTGGAATAGCTCAACTGGAATTCTATCATTGCCAGGAGCCAGTGTGAGGAACCCCGCCCATGACAAAGGTCATGAGGAAGGAGGCTCGGCATACGCAAAGGCAGGATCCAGCTTCAGGAGTCCCCCTGGAAATTCTCGAGCATCTAGCCCCCAAACCAGAGTCTGCCTACTTTCTGCTTTGTGCTTTCACCTACACCTCTGACTTTACGGGGGGCTGTCCCCCACTACCTCTCTGAAAAAAGAGTTAGCTTACAGTTCCAGTTAATAATTCCTGGGTGTGACAGTGTTTAACCTACAAACTCCTTTGGAAATCCTCTAGCCTGCCTGAATAGGTTTTTCCGGCCACATGTGATTGTTCAGAGCCTCCCAACTGTGAGAGGCAGGAGATGTTCTAAACTGTCTAAACACTGTCTAACTTTTGAGTAGTTAAAAGATTGATTAGAAATTGTATTGGTGAAGGGATTTTCACTTTTTGGGCCAATGTTTGCTGCTAAGTTTCCATATCCCTTACCTGCTGTGTCCCTGGCAGTGTATTGATTAATATAATTGGTGTAAGTAGTAGCTTTAATGTTTGTAACCTGGGACCCTTGAGTTAATTCTTTTTCTTGTTATAGCCCACCACACCTTTGCTCTGTAGGAATGCAACTTTATCTAATGCTTTTGGAGGGTGGCTCCTGACCAATCACCTTTAGAGAAAAATAAGTTTTCTGAAGAGAAGGTCTTAAAATGTTAACAGGCCTCCGGGCCAGATGATGATGCAAATCACCGAAGCTTTTGCATATGATAAGTTTGCAGGAAGAAAGCCTGGCTTGCTGC
>NW_011494724.1:872975-907616 GCF_000754665.1 Bison bison bison
CAGACTCTACCCCTTCCCCCATTATCCTCTATGCATAACTTAAGGTATAAAAACTACTTTGGAAAATAAAGTGCGGGCCTTGTTCACCGAAACTTGGTCTCAACATGTCGTTCTTTCTCTTACCTTCTGGCTGAATTATTCAGCCTCTTTTCTCCACTGAATTTCCTCACTGAGCTATCCTCATACTATTACTCTTTATATCCTTAATTAACATTTAGTTAAGCAGTTGTTTCCTGATCTTCGCCTACGCCGTCTCTCCTTCGAATACCCTGGATCAGCCGGGGCTGGTCCCCGGCACCCAGCTCTCCTACCTGTTGCTGCAGGTAACTACATAGAAGCAGACAGGGTTAGCTAAAGTAACAGTGAAGTCACCAGTTACAGCAAATCTCATAGAGGATAAACAAATATTACCCCTGGTTTCTAGCAAAATTTAGAGGATCAAGGCTTGCATCTGTTTTTCTATCTTCCTGTATTTCCTTATTAGAGGAGCCTATAAAAAATCTGGCATCCAGTCCCATCACTTCATGGCAAATAGGGAAACAATGGAAACAGTGACACATTTTACTTTCTTGGGCTCCAAAATCACTGCAGATGGTGACTTCAGCCATGAAATTTAAAGCCACTTGCTCCTTGGAAGAAAAGCTATGACCAACCTAGACAGCATATTACAAAGCAGAGACATTACTTTGCTGACAAGTTCCATCTAGTCAAAGCTATGGTTTTTCTAGTAGTCATGTACAGATGTGAGAGTTGGACTATAAAGAAAGCTGAGGGCAGAAGAATTGATGCTTTTGAACTGCAGTGTTGGAGAAGACTCTTCAGAGTCCCTTGGACTGTGAGGAGATCCAACCAGTCAATTCTAAAGGCAATCAGTCCTGAATATTCATTGGAAGGACTGATGCTGAAGCTGAAACTCCAATACTTTGGCCACCTGATGCGAAGAACTGAGTCGTTAGAAAAGACCCTGATGCTGGGAAAGATTGAGGGCAGGAGGAGAAGGGGAAGACAGAAGATGAGATGGTTGAATGGCATCACTGACTCGATGGACATGAGTTTGAGTAAGCTCTGGGAGTTGGTGATGGACAGGGAAGCCTGGAGTGTTGCAGTCCATGGAGTCACAAAGAGTCAGACATGACTGAATGACTGAACTAAACTGATGAAAAATCTCTGTCCTTTTAATTTATTTTGGTTTTACATTTTATTACCTGAAATATTCCTAATTTGGTTTCCCATTCTCCCTTCTACACAATCCCTGATAGATTTCTGATTATCTTGTCAGGTGAGAATACTAGATGAAAACAGCTCAGCGAAACATTCCTAGTAGTCATCTCTAATGTGAACCCCCGTATCTTATCCACCTTCTTGGAGCCAGCAATTTGACTTCTTGGAATTTGACCTGAGAAAGAAATACCACAAGGACATGGCTGAATGCACAAAGATGTTTATGGCAGAATTACTTACAGTTGCAAAAACCTAGAAATAATCTAAATGTCCATTAAGAGGAACTGATGAAATAAATGATGCCGCATTATAGAATTCTATATGCCTGGTTAAACAATGAAGCAAACTTTCAAGGAATAGTTAGATATCTAGTCTCATAGACCTGTATCTGTAGAGAATAGGTCTGGAAAGTTGGGGGGTGGGGCGGGGCTTTGCCTCTGAGGAAGAGTGCTAACTGTGCATTTCTTTTATTCATCTTCTTTTGTATCCTTTGAGATACTTTTGCAAATTTCTTAAAAGTTTGTGGCTCAGGCAGTAAAGAGCCTGTCTGCAATGTGGGAGACCTGAGTTCTATCCCTAAGTTGGGAAGATCCCCTGTAGAAGGAAATGGCAACCCATTCAAATATTCTTACCTGGAGAATTCTGTGGATGGAGGAAACTGGTGGGCTATAGTCCATGTGGTCGCAAAGAGTCGGATACGACTGAGTGACTAACACTAATAAAAGTTTGTGCATGGATGCTTATGTTTATGTTTAAGTTCCTAAGATTTTTTTTTATTATTTTGTTAATATCATTTATTTTCTTTTTATCTTTTATTATCGGTGGGCTGTTATATAAGAATGTTATCGTATAAATTTGGTTGGTCTTTAATTCAGCACCTTTGCTGAACCTGGTTCTTAATTCTAATAGATTAGCTATAATGGAATACATGATATTCTTGTAGTCAGAGTCTGTTAAATTTTGAATGTAGCCAATCATATTGTATGTAAGTGATAATTTAACCACTTTTTTCTCAATCCTTCTTTTTCTTTAGTACATTTTTATTTTCTATTTTAGGGCTGAATTAATCAAGTCTTCCATAGCCCCTATACATTTTCCCTTTCTTGGCCTGGAAATAGTTATTGCTAAGGTTTTAATCTGTATACTTTATTACAAAATTTCCTTAAAAAAAAAGAAACCCAAATATATTTAATATTTTCTTTACAATGGCTCAACAAGAGATTTACTTTTATTTTTTATTTTTTAATATAAATTTATTTATTTTAATTGGAGGCTAATTACTTTACAATATTGTATTGGTTTTGCCATACATCAACATGAATCCACCACGGGTATACACGTGTTCCCCATCCTGAACCCCCCTCCCACCTCCCTCCCCGTACCATCCCTCTGGGTCATCTCATTGCACCAGCCCCAAGCATCCTGTATCATGCATCGAACCTGGACTGGCAATTCGTTTCATATATGATATTATACATGTTTCAATGCCATTCTCCCAAATATAATTTAATTTTAAAACAGAAACAAATAAAAATGGCAGTACACCTTAAGATAGAGGATCCTATACAGAAATCAAGGAAAGGACGGACCAAAGAGAAAATGATAAAACAACATAGTGAGAGAGGCTGGACAGCTGGTGCCAGGGCTCTTGGAGAATCTGCTTCAGCTGGACTTTGTTGCAGGTACTTAAAGGTTTTATGGGTGTTTCTAGAACTTAGCAGTGTGTGTGTCTGTTCAGAGGGCTATTGCTGGATGTTGATTTCTAGCAGGCAGTGCATGGACAGCATGTGGCCCTGATGTCACACGGGTGAGCCCACTCGCCCTCCAAGACATCCAGGCCGACAAGCTGCAGTGCCCAGGTGCTGCTGGGGAGTCACAGGGACCTGAGACCTCAGATCTTCACAGGCTGTTCCCACCACACTGTGGATGAGCTCCACCCGTTAGGCAAGGTCTGATGCAAGCTATGCAGAAACTCCCTTGTCTCCAGGTATCCTAGGGTCACCAGGCCCTGCTCAAGCCCTTGACTGTGGGCCATCAGCACCCCCTCTAGGTCTTACTCCCTTAAGGGTGGGAGCCAGTCATGGTTGTGGGAGGCCCTGATGGATGCTGGCAATCTAAAATTATTTTGTTCAAAATAATAGAGATTCAGAGGCAACAGTGGAAGGAAGGGAGCCTCCATTAAAGAGATAGGCTTTAAAGAATAAAAAAAAAATTGGTTTGTGCACATTGCAGACTCTTACATCATTTAGGAGGGTAATGTCTCTCTTTAGGAAAGATATTACTAAGGAGGAAGTAAGTCCATGAACAAACTCATCTGGATGGGTCGATGAAAGTGGGGAAACCAGATGAAGTAACTGAGGTAGGATACAGCTCAAACCCGTCTTTTCCACCTCTTCTAGCCAGAAGAATCCCTTTATTCTGATGTCCTATTTTACTCAGGGCTCCACAGTTAAATCCTTAGCTGACTTCTCATTGTCTTAAATATATTAGTTTGTTTGTTTTTTTCCAGAGCTTATTAAGGTTAGGGAACAAATCCTGAGCCAGTATCTGTCTGGGACACAGAATCAGAATGTGTGGAATCAGAAAGTGGATTGTCTTTTGTTTCAGAAGAAAACTGGGAAATGAAATTGTATATAAATCTCTTCTTACTTAGCCTTGATTAGACGCCAATATAGGTATTGCGATTTGCAAAGAAAGCAATGGCCTTGGGCTCCATCACTTTGTGTATTCAGATCGTGGGCTTTCAATTACCTTTCTGTGCACTGATAAGGATGCGGAAGGTTGAAGAGTGTCTTTGACTTAGTAAGCTAAACCCAGAATCATATTAATTGATTAATTAGACTGACAAAGACTTAGATAAGATTAAATTTGTCTTCTCTGTGGTGTTTTCCTGACATTCAGTGCAAAGACATAAAGACTCTTAAGGTCAAATTGAGATCCTGTCTCAGCTAGAGAATCTAGCTCTTAATCCCAAGGTTTGTTTTAAAGCTAAAAGTTTATAGAACATATGAGGTTAACTTGGATTAATAATGTCACGCGAGTGTATGTTCCTCGGTTCTTTGTTTCGTCACAACAAAGATTTGGAGTGATGGACCATTAAAGCCCTCGGCACATCACAGCTCTTGGGTCTTGGACAAACTGTGCTACAGCTCTTAGGCAAATCAGTGTTACAGCTCTATTTTATTTAGAAGATAGCAGGAGAAACTACAGCTCTTAGGCAAATCAGTGTTACAGCTCTATTTTATTTAGAAGATAGCAGGAGAATCCAAGACTTGACGAGAAGAGAGTGGAGGAGTGCGTGGGGAGGGAGAGAGAGAGAGAGAAAGAGAGAGAGAGAGATAGAGCGCATGCACGTGGGAGAGAGAGTCCGAGAGAACGCGCTTTGGCTCCTCCTTTTATATGTTTTTTCCTCCACCTGGGCCTGCCCTATGCAAATTGGGCTTAGCCAGGAGTGCTGTTTGTTCTGTTTGTTCTGCCTAAAGTCTTCACTCTGGTCCTCGGACCTTCCTTATCTTCTAGCCACCGCCATTTTGGGCTCCTTTTCCCTATTCTACCTACCTAACAATAATATATGTTTTTTATAAGAAATAGTATGATAGTATAATAATACAGATGCCATATTACACGTAAGCTGTAAACAACCTACCTCTCCAGCTTTTTCCCCTTTCCCTTTGTTCTCCTAATATAAAACTATATTCCATAAAACTTTGGGAGGAAAGAAATCAGTTCTGCTTGCTCTTTTCCCCTGCATCTGCTGGTATTGGAATAAAGATGCCCCTGGCTGTTTCTGATTCAAGTCCAACTCAATGCTTTGTTTCTTCCAAATCCTCAAGTTCAATACATAGCAGATGTTCAATTCATACCTGTTGACTGACTGCATGGAAATTGATTAACTCTAATAAGAAACCTGGGGACCTGTAGGCACATTCCTCTGTGTTTTACACGAGAATGTGCCTACCCCTGCATTTGGGATCATCACTCTGCTGGATGGAAATTCTGAAGCATGTGGTGAAGATACAGTTTCTTGGCCCCCTCCCCCACCATAGTATATGCTAGATAAGGTTCCATGTTCTCATTAAACTCTTTTATGAGTTGAAATTAAAGCGAATTAAATTCAGGTGGTTAAAAAAATTAAAAGCAATTACCTTACAGGCTTTTTTTTTTTTTTTAACATGAAGTTTTAGCCAATAATCTTATGAGAAAGAATGCCACTGAAATGGAGGCAGCTGCCACCTCTGCTCTCCAGATTCTTGTTTGTTTCCTTAGGGGTGACATTTGGTGTGGCCCGGAGTCACTCCTGACAGCAGGATCCTTCAGGGCGGCAGGGGATTGTCTGACTTGTTTTGTCCTAAAATTATTCTATACCCCTGAAGACTGACAGCAAATAGACTTCTGGCTGAATAACAAGCGAGGGTTGGATGACAGGCTGACATTCTTCAGAATTTCTGCAGTAACCAGTCAATCTGCTGTACCTTGGGCACTGCTCAGCCTGTGCTGAAACATTTAGGAAAACCGCAGATGCCTCTGTCCATGCCCAAATGAAGCAGAAAATCTTGCTTTCAGGACTGGCAGACAGGTAAAAATTCTCCCCCAAAGAGGTACTTTTGTGAAGTGTGTATACAAAAGCAGCTAATGTCCATTACTGAAATGACTATGTGAAGGAACCAATTTGTTTCCGTTTAGAAAACACTTTCTCTTTAGAGTTTTAAAATTAAGCCTGGGAAGTGAAAAGAGTTTTTTTTCTCTCTCTCTCTCTCTCTTTTTAAGAGCTAGATGTGTCCATGGAGAAGGCAATGGCACCCCACTCCAGTGTTCTTGCCTGGAGAATCCCAGGGATGGGGGAGCCTGGTGGGCTGCCGTCTGTGGGGTCCCACAGAGTCGGACACGACTGAAGTGACTTAGCAGCAGCAGATGTGTCAAAGTTTTTGGTTATAAACCCAAGAAAAGGTAATTCATTGATTTGAAAGTGAAAGTGAAGTCGCTCAAGTCATGTCCGACTCTTTGCGACCCCGTGGACTGCAGCCCACCAGGCTCTTCCGTCTATGGGATTCTCCAGGCAAGAATACTGGAGCGGGTTGCCATTTCCTTCTCCAGGGGATCTTCCCGACCCAGGGTTCGAACCTAGGTCTCCCTCATTGCAGGCAGACACTTTAACCTTTGAGCCACCAGGGAAGCAATGATTCATTAATTTGGATGGAGTTAAATAGAATTTATTTGAAATTGCTAAGATGTAAATTAGTTGAATCAATCATGTATCATATATTCAGTCATATAGTTAAATTAGTGCTCATGGTAAAGAATCTGCCTTTCAATACAGGAGATGTAAGAGACACGGGTTTGATCCCTGGGTGGGGAAGATCGCCTGGAAGGGCACAGTAGCCCACTCCAGTATTCTTGCCTGGAGAATCCCATGAACAGAGGAGCCTGGAGGGGTACAGTCCATAGGGTTGCCCAGAGTTGAACATGACTGAATTGACTTAGCATGCACCCATATATATATGAATGAAATCATACACATAGTTTTGATGGTGGAGGGGTAGAAAAGAAAGGCACCAGGTGAAGAGAGTGTGCCCCTGGTTTCGAGAAGAAGCACGTGTTGATGAATATCACCTGGATTACATTGTGGCGAAGGCACCCCACTCCAGTACTCTTGCCTGGGAAATCCCATGGACGGAGGAGCCTGGTAGGCTGCAGTCCATGGAGTCTCTAAGAGTCGGACACGACTGAGCAACTTCAGTTTCACTTTTCACTTTCATGACTTGGAGAAAGAAATGGCAACCCACTCCAGTGTTCTCGCCTGGAGAATCCCAGGGACGGCAGAGCCTGGTAGGCTGCCGTCTATGGGGTCACACAGAGTCGGACACGACTGAAGTGACTTAGCAGCAACAGCGTCAGGGAATACTAGCTCTCAGAAAGGAAGGAGCTGCCCTGTGTCTCTTTCCATTTCCTGACATTCTTTGTGTATGCTCAAAGAATGGAGAGACTGCAGCAAGAAGGTTCTGAGAGTCAGGCTCCAGGAACACTGATGAATGAATGGAGGAGACCCAGGGAATGCCCAGCGCGGGAAAAAGGAAATCACTGGTAATGTCATGTATTTCAAAGAACTTCTCCAGAGGTGATAGCATTTTTTTTTTTTCCAGTTTTTGTTTGTTTTTTAGTATTTAGTGAGAATTTATTGCACATACAAAACAGTTCACAAACTGAGAGCTCGCAAACCAATAGTTAATGAAGTACAGAGGTATATTGTTATAAAACAGCTTATATAGTGAAAATGCAGAGACTATTAATTCTTTACAACGATTGGTTATAGGATTAGAGTTCCTGATAATACAGGATTGGTTACAAGTCATTACTTTATGCCATTTTAGGGGAGGAACTTAAGTTTTGATTATGATTTTCAATGACCAAGTTAAGTTCCACTTGTTTTAAAGAGTAGGCTAAATTGTTTCACCTATTTGCTTTAAACAGTTTTGTCTGCCTAGGGAATTTTGAGATTTGGTCAGTTTGCATTTAACATGAACAGTGGGTATATACTGTCGGAGAAAGCAATGGCACCCCACTCCAGTGCTCTTGCCTGGAAAATCCCATGGATGCGGGAGCCTGGTAGGCTGCAGTCCATGGGGTCGCTAAGAGTCGGACACGACTGAGCAACTTCATTTTCACTTTTCACTTTCATACATTGGAGAAGGAAATGGCAACCCACTCCAGTGTTCTTGCCTGGAGAGTCCCAGGGACGGGGGAGCCTGGTGGGCTGCCGTCTCTGGGGTCGCACAGAGTCGGACACGACTGAATCGACTTAGCAGCAGCAGTGTGTATACACTGTATTTTGCTTAGCCATTCATCTGTCAATGGACATTTGAACACTTGGGTTGTTTTTCCCTTTTGACTGTTGTGAACAGTGCGGCTATTAACATGGGTCTGCAAATATCTTCTCGTGATCCTTCTTTCAATTCTTTTGGGTATATACCTAGAAGTCAAATTGTTGGATCATATGGTAATTTTATGTTTAGTTTTTTGAGGAACTGCTATACTGTTTCCATAGTGGCTGCACCATTTTACATTCCTTCCAACAGTGTACCAGGGTTGCAGTTTCTCCGCATCCTTGCCAATACTTATTTTCCATTTTAATTTTTATTCTGATAGTAGCCATCCTAATAGTTGTAAAGTGTTTCTTGTAAAATGGATTCATTTAAGCAATTCAGGGCAAAGAAAGCAAAAAGTAAAAATTTATTTTAAAAGTCTCATCAACTAGATAAAAGCACTAATTTGTCATTGTTAGAGATGGGAGATATCAGAGCATGTTTATATGCTAGGATTGACCTAGTAGAGGGGAAGAAATTGGGCAGTTCATCTGCAAAGACAGAGGTATAGTAGTCAGCCTATAGGATACTGTAAAATAATCAGCAGTGTATTTCTTGTTCATACCACAGTCCTCTGAGGACAGACCTCTGTTCTGGGCCGCACTCTTCCAAGTGGTGATTCTGGAATTGGAGTTTCTCCCGTCGTGTGGCTCTGCAGTCCTGGACTCCAGCACTTCCAATCATGCAAGGGTCAGAAACAGTGTGAGCCAAGAATCTCAAGGAAGACTTTAGGGGCCAAATGGAGAAATGGCCTTCATTAATTTCACCCCTATTCCTTTCATTTCCATTTGTGCTGTAACCCAGTGAGAAGGAAGGCTGAGAAATGCAGTTTCGTGCTTTTAGGAAGGAAAAAGAATGGATGAACTTCTAGCCAATCTTTGTCATAGAAAGGAAGGCAGAACATTTGGGTGATCTTTTATTAGATATAGTTATGTGGACTTGTAGAAGTTCTCTCACTTCTCAGTGAAACAGGAAGTGATGGGGTAGAGAGGCAGGAGAGTTCAGGGTTTGAGGGAAGAGGGAGTGGTGTAGAATGGTCATCTAAGTGGGTGGAGAGTAAAAATGCTCAGGGGTAGTAGTAGAATGCCTCCCAGGGCATTGTGGTGCAGTGCTGGGGCTTGGGTCATGGCTGCTGTCTGTCTGCAGGTCCAGTAGAGGGGTGACAAGCCAGAAGCTGCAGCCTACGGGTGTATGTATATCTGCCAGTCACTGTGGCGGCCATGGCCCTTGGACAGCACTAGCTGCTGCTTCATTTCTGCCTCCTAAACATCATTCAGGTTCCCTTTTAGGTCTGCTATTAACCAGCGGCCCTAGAGGGAAAGGAATTCTGGGAAATGTAATTCTTAGCCTCAGTCAAGGTGGCAAGAGTGCAACCCAGCATACTTGGCTTTATTTCTCATCAAAGCACCTGTTCACCACTATTTGAAATATTTGCTGTGTGCTTCCTTTATTTGTTTTTTTGTTTTCTTGTTAGTATAAAATTTAACTTCATGAAGATGCTGATTTGGTTTGTCCTCTGTAATTATTGTCAGCACGTAGAACAGTGTCTGGCATAGAAAGTATTTGTTGAATGAATGAGTTTTTGGACATCCTTCTGGATATCTTTCTATATATGTGTACACACAGCCACATACAAACAAGTGAAATTTTATAAGAATGGGGTCATACTCTCCAATTACAGCTCTATACCTTTATTTTTTAACATTGGAAAACCATAGGCAATACTTCAGTGGCAATAATTGTTGGTCACTATCACACTTTAAAATTGTTGAAGAATAACAATATGCCTATCTTTATATAGGCATATAAATATATGCCTATCACAATATAATTAATAAATTGAATTAATGTAATTAATTGGTCACTGATTGGTAGGCATTGTGCTTGCCTGGCTCTGGATTAGTAAGGCAGGCTTGATGAAAATCACAGAAGGGAGTCTTTGAAATAAAATCAATACAGTATGACTTTTTCAGTATAATTTCAGACTCATTGATCTATACTCATTTATCTATAACTTGAACTTTTTCGCAACCATGGGGTGCTCTTCAAGGGGTACCTGTGGGCTAGTGTCTAGGGTGGGTAGAATATGGAATATATTTTCCAGAAGGTCCTTTTCAAATGCTAGACTAGGCAGAGAGAGTGAGACAACTTGTGC
Source organism: Bison bison bison (assembly GCF_000754665.1). Lineage (NCBI taxonomy): Eukaryota > Metazoa > Chordata > Mammalia > Artiodactyla > Bovidae > Bison > Bison bison. Next base: position 883,212 of record NW_011494724.1, read on the forward strand.
TTACTTAGCAATATGATCCATGAAACTTAAAACTTGGTGTGCTCAGACTCACAAATCCTCAGAGGTCTGTGTGCTTTATTCTTATACATTTTCTCCATTCCTTTAGTACTAGGATATAAAAGCAGTAGAACAATAAATAAAAAGCAGGAGAACAAAACATGCTTATGGTATGTTTTGGAGTAGCCATTTGGAGCCCAACCATACCCAGTCCCCTACTGGGGCTCCAGGCTGGTGGTCTAATTTGGGGAAGTGATGATATATATAAGCTCAAGGAGGGTTTATGTGAGATGCTCTGAATCCAGGCCTGGGAAAATGCAGAATGTCTTTGTAACTTATGAAAATATCATGAACATTCTTCAAAATCAAGGATTTTTTCTTATAACCCTTAACATGTATATGAACCAGCTAGTCCTCACCATAGACCAGTTAAAACAAGTCTTTGGGAAGAGAACCCAGACGTTGGCCTTTGCAGAATCTGAATAAAGTGAGCATGAAATTCACAAGTGGATACATTGCTCCGATTTCCATCTGTGCTTATAATCAGGGGGCCTGGGTACCTGTGACCATGTGAGGCAGAGGAGAGCTGTTTAAACACACAGTCAAAAGTGGTGTAAGTAGCAGCCTGGCCAGAGGGTCTAGTTATCGCCTACCAATGGGGACCTGCTGTCACTCACAGCGGGCAAAGAGTGAACCCCACAGTGTGGTGTGGCCTGAGGGCTTGTGATTGTGGTGCCATCCACTTAGACTCAGAAGAGTCTCATATTTCCACTGTCACAGATGGCAACTGAGACTTAAATTTGCAAACATTTCTAGCAGATAATACATTACATGTATGGTGCTTATTCTCTAGCTGGAAGCCACTGAGAGATTTTGTGAAGCTCATCTTGTAATGAGTTTACAGGAATATAATTATTTGTATGTTTCTTTGTAATTGTTCTAAGTCTTCTTTTTATTATTTTGTTCCCTTAAGTGAGAAAAATACATTGTAGTAAATATATATAGTGAAAGTGAAATTTGCTCAGTCATGTCCAACTCTTTGCAACGTTCTCCAGGCCAGAATACTGGAGTGGGTGGCCTTTCCCTTCTCCAGGGGATCTTCCCAACCCAGGGATCGAGCCCAGGTCTCCCGCATTGCAGGTGGATTCTTTACCAACTGAGCCACAAGGGAAGACCAATATATATAGTATGATCTTATTTTTTAAAAACTAAGATTACCAATGCTTAGAAAATTACTAACTCCCTGCATTTTCATAGGGAAAAGATGGAATAAGACACATCACTTTTAAACTTTGATGTCTTGAGTTAGGGGTGTGAAGTAAGAGTGAGATTGGAAAGGGATAACATTAATTTTTTAAATTATATTATTCACAAAGAGCACATTAATGTTGTAATTTTAGAAAAGGAATTTCAGACCAAAGTGTTTAAATATACAATCAGAGAGATTTTTTTTTGATCCCTTTGTGCTGAATGAAAAACTTAAATGGGAGGAAGTCTCAAAGAAAAAGATGATGGAATCTTGCTACTGATGTTACTGCAAAACCAGAAGCTATCCATTTGTCCATTCATTCATTGAATGTTAACTGAGCCACCACCACATTGCAGGTACTGTTCTGGCATTATTCTATGACAGCAACTAATGGAGCATTTTGTTACCTTCTCTCGCAGAAGAGACATAAACAAATGATGCATAAGTTTACTAGTGAAAAGTGGTGGTGAGGATAGCTAATGAACGATATAGAGGTAGGGTGGGATGTGGATGGTGTGCCAGGGAAGATCTTACTGAGAGGTGGCACTTCAGTAGAGATGTAAGTCAAGCAAGGAAGCAAGCCATAGAAACATTGGAGTGGGGGTAATACATTTCCAGAAAAAGGGAACAACATATTAAAAAAAAAAACAGCAAGAAGGTAGGGGTGACTCAGGAGGAATGAAGGAGAAAGATAAGGTCAGGAAGCTGATCATGGCCCAGATGATACAGGTCTTATTGGCCAGTGGTAAGCACTTGAGGTTTTATTTAGAACGTAGCGGGGACCAGTCATTAGAGGCTTGTGAGTGAGGCAGCGTAGTCTGATACACACTTGAAAATGATCACTTTGGAAGTTGTGTGAATAGATTATTGGGGCATGAAAGTAGAAGTCATGAGACAAGTAGGAGATTGTTTCATTAGACTAAACAAGGGGATCTGGGAGAACGTTGACCTCTTTAACTTTCTGGTGCATACTATCATTTGTTTAGGTTCCTTCTGTTGTTGTTGCTCTTGGATATAAGGAAAACAAATTCAAAGGAAAGCCCCTTTGAGGTCCTAAGTGTGGACTGAGTGAAGCTATTGCAACTGAAATAGATTGCGTAAGAGTCTGAGCCACTCAATCATGTAATTGATCCTTGCCTTCTTGCCGGGATCCAGACCCAGTGGATCCAGGGAATTCGAAGCGGGGACGGCGTCGGTAAGGATCAGGAAACAATTGCTTAATTAAACATTAATTAAGGATATAAAGAGTAATATAATAAGGATAGCTCAGCAGGAAAATTCAGTGGAGAAAAGAGGCTAAATAACTTGGTTTACATGGAAAGCTAATAAAATTCCAAAGCAAGGAATTTACGTCACCTACGTAGGCCACAGGTGTCCTCCCGTTCTCCCGAAGGAGAGGAGACACTAAAGCCTCCCTGGTCAGATCTTAGAAGCCCAGGCATAATTAGTAGGCTTGACGACTCCATGCTTCAATTCATCCAGAAGGTGAGAGAAAGAACGACATGGGGAGACCAAGTTTTGGTGAACTTGAAGCCCACACTTTATTTTCCAAAGTGGTTTTTATACCTTAAATTGTGCATAGAGGATAATGGGGGAAGGGGTAGAGTCATGCAGTAAGCCAGGCTTTCTTCCTGCAAACTTATCATATGCAAAAGTTTAGGTGATTTGCATCATCTTCTGGCCTAGAGGCCTGTTAACATTTTAAGACCTTTTCTTCAGAAAACTTATTTTTCTCTAAAAGTGATTAGTCAGGCGCCACCCTCTAAAAGCATTAGATAAAGTTGCATTCCTATAGGACAAAGGTGTGGTGGGCTATAACAAGAAAAAGAATTAACTCAAGGGTCCAAGGTTACAAACATTAAAGCTACTACTTACACCAATTATATTAATCAATACACTGCCAGGGACACAGCAGGTAAGGGATATGGAAATTTAGCAGCAAACATTGGCCCAACAAGTGAAAAACCCTTCACCAATACAATTTCTAATCAATCTTTTAACTGCTCAAAGGAACCTGTATTCAGACAGTTTAGAACATCTCATGCCTCTCACGGTTGTGAACTAAAACACTCTTGTCATGCCCAGGAACTTTATTAACTGGAGCTGTAATTTAACTCTTTTTCAGAGAGAGGTGGTGGGGGACAGCCCCCCCGTAAAGTCAGAGGTGTAGGTGAGAGCACAAAGCAGTAAAGTAGGAAGATTTTGGTTTTGGGGGTAGATGCTCGAGAATTTCCAGGGGGACTCCTGAGGCTCGATCCCGCCTTTGCGTATGCCGAGCCTCCTTCCTCATGACCTTTGCCACGGGTGGAGTTCCTCACGCTGGCTCCCGGCACCTTCTAAACACGTTTAGTTCCGAATGCATCACTTCTCTGATACTTTGGAATGCTACTGACCTTATGACTTGATGTAGCAGATAACACAAAACATTTAATGAACAGCTCAAGTTGTGTACTTAGTGATGTCAAGTGCTCAGGACCACAATCTCTACTGGGGCCTGTTAGCTCTTCAGGAGCTTTTGTTGAGTGGTGAGTAGTCCTTTGCTGTAAGGGCAAGCCCCTGTTCTAAAATCCCAGGAACTGTACTGTAAGTCTTCTAGGCTTCCCTGGTGGCTCAGACAGTAATGCGTCTGCCTGCAATGTGGGAGACCCGGGTTCAGTTCCTGGGTCGGGAAGATCCCCTGGAGAAGGAAATGGCAATCCACTCCAGCGCTCTTGCCTAGAAAATCCCATGGACGGAGGAGCCTGATAGAGTACAGTCCATGGAGTCGCAAAGAGTCGGACACAACTGAGCGACTTCACTTCACTTTTTAGAGACTATATAGCAACTTCATCATTCACAGAGAACTCTGATATAGTCATACCTGCTGGGTCAAACAGCCCAAGAAAATAAAGCCCTTGTATTCAGTTTGGATCTGCTGCAGAGCTTTCTTTTGAATTGGACCCCACAAGGAACTGGTAGCCTTTAGTTGCTTACTTGATTGATATGTGGGATCAGTTTTCCAAAGTCCAACATATCTTGCCTCCAAAATCCAAAGAGCCCTACTAAGTGCTGAGCATTGTGCTTAGTGGTAGGAGGTATAAGATACAATAAGTTTTATCTTTTAATTTAGAGGGAGTACCCTAGGCTTTTGGATCCCTGAAAACTTTACAGAAGTGGCAGTTCCCTGCTGTCAGGCTTGTTGACAATCCTCTGGCATACATCTCTTACTAGAGCATCTTGGGTACATGACCTGTCTGCCCATCAAGTTCAGATAGCATGACATTGTCAGTACAGTGAACCAGCATGATGACACGTAGGCTGTGAGGATGCTGAAATTCTTTAGAGACTATACCTTAGAGGGTTAATATAGCCCTGAAGAAAGAAATGCATTCTTGCTTGACAAAGTTGATTTTTATGCCTTCAGAATATTAGAGAATGGGTATCTTTGGGGAAACATTATTCTTCCTTTGACAATCCTAATCCAGAGACTTCTAGCTAAGAGCATTTTACAGATAAGGAATGTCTTCCTCATCAGTTCAGGTCCATTCTGTCACTCAGTCATGCCTGACTCTTTGTGACCCCATGGACTGCAGCACACCAGAAATCCTTGTCCATCACCAACTCCCAGAGCTTGCTCAAACTCATGTCCATTGAGTGGGTAATGCCATCCAACCATCTCATCCTCTGTCATCCCCTTTTCCTCCTGCCTTCAATCTTTCCCAGAATCAGGGTTTTTTTCCAATGAGTCAGCTCTTTGCATCAGCTGGCCAAAGTAGTGGAGCTTCAGCTTTGGCATCAGTCCTTCCAATGAATAGTCAGGATTGATTTCCTTTAGGAGTGGCAGGTTTGATCTCCTTGCAATCCAAGCAATTCTCAAGAATCTTCTCCAACACCACAGTTCAAAAGCATCAGTTCTTCAGGACTCAGCCTTCTTCATGATCCAACTCTCACAAGTGTCCATGACTACTGGAAAAACCATAGCTTTGACTACATGGAATTTTGTTTGCAAAGTAATGCCTCTGCTTTTTAATATGCTGTCTAGGTTGGTCATAACCTTCCTTCCAAGAAGCAAGCATCTTTTAATTTCATGGCTGCAATCACCATCTGCAGTGATTTTGGAGCCCAAGAAAATAAAATCTGTCAGTGTTTCCATTGTTTCCCCATCTATTTGCCATGAAGTGATGGAACCAGATGCCATGATGTTAATATTTGAATGCTGAGTTTTAAGCCATATTTTTCACTCTCCCCTTTCACTTTCATCAATAGGCTCTTTAGTTCTTCTTTGCTTTCTGCCATAAGGGTGGTGTCTTCTGCATATCTGAGGTTATTGGTATTTTTCCTGGAAGTCTTGATTCCACCTTGTGTTTCATCTAGCCCAGCATTTCTCATGATGTACTCTGCATGTAAGTTAAATAAGCAGGGTGACAATATACAGCCTTGACATACTCCTTTCTCAATTTTGAGCCATTCTGTTGTTCCATGTCTGGTTCTAACTGTTGCTTCTTGACCTGCATATGGGTTTCCCAGGAGGAAGGTAAGCTTGTCTGGTATTCCCATCTCTTGAAGAATTTTCCAGTTTGTTGGTGATCTACACAGTCAAAGGCTTTAGCATAGTCAATGAAGCAGAAGTAGATGCTTTTCTGGAATTCTCTTGCTTTTTCTATGATACAACTGAGGTTGGCAATTTAATCTCTGCTTCCCTTTCCTTTTCTAAATCCAGCTTGAACATCTGGAAGTTCACGATTCATACTATGGAAGCCTGACTTGGAGAATTTTCAGCATTACTTTGCTAGTGTGTGAGATAGAGCAATTGTGCAGTAGTTTGAACATTCTTTGGCATTGCCCTTCTTTGGGATTGAAATGAAAGCTGATCTTTTCCAATCTTGTGACCACTGCTGAGTTTTCCAACTTTGCTGGAATATTGAGTGAAGCACTCTCACTGCATCATCTTTTAGGATTTGAAATAGCTCAACTGAAATTCCATCACATCCACTATCTTTGTTTGTAGTGATGCTCCCTAAGGCCCACTTGACTTCACATTCTAGGATGTCTGACTCTAGGTGAGTGATCACACCGTCATGTTTATCTGGGTCATGAAGATCTTTTTTGTATAGTTCTTCTGTGTATTCTTGCCACCTTTTCTTAATATCTCCTGTTTCTGTTAGATCCATACCATTTCTGTCCTTTATTGTGCCCATCTTTGCATGAAATGTTCCTTTGGTATCTCTAATTTTTTGAAGAGATCTCTAGTCTTTCCCATTGTATTGTTTTTCTCTATTTCTTTGCATTGATAATTTAAGAAGCCTTTCTTATCTTTCCTTGCTATTCTTTGAAACTCTGCATTCAGATGGGTATATCATTCCCTTTCTCCTTTGCCTTTAGCTTCTCTTCTTTTCTCAGATACGTGTAAGGCCTCCTCAGAGAACCATTTTGTCTTTTTGCATTTCTTCTTGAGGATGGTTTTGATCACTGCCTCATATACAATGTTACGAACCTCCTTCCATAGTTCTTCAGGCTCTTTGTCAGTTCTAATCTCTTGAATCTATTTGTCACTTCCATTGTGTAATCATAAGGGATTTGATTTAAGTAATTACTGAATGGTCTAGTGGTTTTCCCTACTTTCTTCAATTTAAGTCTGAATTTGGCAATAAGAAGTTCATGATCTGAGTCACAGTCTGCCCCTGGTTTTGTTTTTGCTGACTGTATAGAGGTTCTCCATCTTTGGCCGCAAAGAATATAATCAATCTGATTTCGGTGTTGACCATCTGATGGTGTTCATGTATAGAGTTATCTCTTGTGTTGTTGGAAGAGGCTGTATTCTATGACCAGTGCATTCTCTTGGCAAAACTTTGTTAGCTTTGCCCTGCTTCATTTTGTACTCCAAAGCCAAACTTGCCTGTTACTCCAGGTATCTCTTACTTCTTACTTTTGCATTCCAGTCCCCTATGATGAAAAGGACATCATTTTGTTGTTGTTGTTAAGTTTTCAGTATCATATATGTTTGCCTTTTCATACTGTTCATGGTGTTCTCAAGACAAGAATACTGAAGTGGTTTCCCATTCCCTTTCCTAGTGGACCACATTTTGTACAACTGTCCACCATGACCCATCCATTTTGGGTGGCCCTGCATAGCACGGCTCATAGTTTCATTGAGTTAGACAAGGCTGTGATCCATATAGGCTTCCTCATAGCAGATAATATTCATCTCTCTACCAGAAAGATGGTCATCAGCATGATTACAGTTATTCTGGGTCACCTGTCTTCTTGCATTTCAGTAACTAGGATGAAGCGAGCTGCTGTAACTCCTTCTTTCCCTAGATTGGTTAGCTGTACTTCATAGAAACCAGAAACCGGGGACTTAGCTCTCAGCTGAGGCATCTAATGTCTTTCTGTTGCATTCGTTACTTCTCTTCTCTATAAATCTATTAACCCATCCATCATCTCTTCATCCATCCATCCACCCACCCATTCTGTGCTGTGCTTAGTCGCTCGGTTGTGGATGCCTCTTTGCCTGCTGGGCTCCTCTTGTCCATCCATCCATACATCTACATAAACTTGCACTTGAAAATTATACAAATGCAAAATATACCAAAAATAGAATTAAAATATACAAAAAAATTTAGCTCAAATATGGCATAAAATATCCATAAAGTTAAGTAAAACCTGTCAAGAGAGGCAAGATGGTGTGCAGAGAAGTTCAGAAGGGATGAGGGAGCAGTGAGGAGCTCCATCCTGGGAGAGACTCTGAGGGCTGGGACTGGCGGGGCCTGGTCTGTCCCCTGTGGTCAGAGTGCGCCTCATGGGGGGATGAAAGCAAGGCTTCTAAAGAGGGGTGCTCACCGCCCACTTCCGTGACGAGCATCTGTGCTCTTTGCTGTACCCCTGCGGATGTGAGGTGCTCTTGCCGTTTATGAGTCTCCGTCTTTCCATCTGAGAACCATGCAAACCGGGCTTTGCCTTCCTCTTTCTTTCTTCATCTTTTATTATTTCTGTTGCTTGCCAGGTAAACATAGATGTAGGAAGGATGAATAAATCAACTTTGTTAAAGGCCTTTCCTTTGTGTTTAATTTTGTTCTTTTGGCAATTTTATTTGGGAAATTCGTTTATTAAAAATAAAATAATTAAGAACTTCAATAATAAAATTTGAAATTAAAACTTTATATATTGATTCCAGGCTCCTTTGAACATTAATTTCAATTATGGAAAATTTCAAATATATGAAAGTCAAAAGAAATACGGTACATACAATATGCTTAGTTGCTTAGTCATGTGCAACTCTGCTACCCTTTGGACTATAGCCTGCCAGGATCCTCTGTCCATGGGATTTTTTCAGTCAAAAATACTACAGTGCATTGCCATTTCCTTCTCCAAGGGATCTTTCTGACCCAGAAATCATATCCATGTCTCTCGTGTCCCCTGCATTGCAGGCAGATTCTTAACCCACTGAGCCAAAGGATGCCCGTCTATACCATATACCCATCACTAAAATTAAACAAATATTAAACTCTTGCTGTTTTCCTTCAAGTTTCTCTTTCTCTTTTAGTTTTTACTTTGTAGAAAATAAAGCATTATGAATGGATAAAAAATCTACCCCTTCACTTTCCATCTTCCTCTTACTCCAGAAGTGTATTTTTATTATTCCTAAGCATGTTTTTGTGCTTTTATTATACCTTACATATTTATGAATACTGATTTTTTGTTACTTTTTTATGCATCTCACATCATGCTTTTTAACTCTGTTCTTGTTGACTCATGGAGTTCTCTTTTAAATGTTTTTAGCTATTAGAATTTATTCTACCCTTGAATTAGTTTGTCACCCTGCTTATTTAACTTATATGCAGAATACATCATGAGAAATGCTTGGCTGGAAGAAGCACAAGCTGGAATCAAGATTGCCAGGAGAAATATCAATAACCTCAGATATGAAGATGACACCACCCTTATGGCAGAAAGTGAAGAGGAACTAAAAAGCTTCTTGATGAAAGTGAAAGAGGAGAGTGGAAAAGTTGGCTTAAAGCTCAACATTCAGAAAACTAAGATCATGGCATCTGGTTCCATCACTTCATGGGAAATAGATGGGAAAACAGTGGGAACAGTGTCCGGCTTTATTTTTTGGGGCTCCAAAATCACTGCAGATGGTGACTGTAGCCATGAAATTAAAAGACACTTACTCCCTGGGAGGAAAACTATGACCAACCTAGACAGCATATTCAAAAGCAGAGACATTACTTTGCCAACAAAGGTTCATCTAGTCAAGGCTATGGTTTCTCCAGTGGTCATGTATGGATGTGAGAGTTGGACTGTGAAGAAAGCTGAGAGCTGAAGCATTGATGCTTTTGAACTGTGGTGTTGGAGAAGACTCTTGAGAGTCCCTTGGACTGCAAGGAGATCCAACCAGTCCATCCTAAAGGAGATCAGCCCTGGGATTTCTTTGGAAGGACTGATGCTAAAGCTGAAACTCCAATACTTTGGCCACCTGATGTAAAGAACTGACTCACTTGAAAAGACCCTGATGCTGGGAAAGTTTGAAGACAGGAGGAGAAGGGGACAACAGAGGATAAGATGGCTGGATGGCATCACCGACTCGATGGACATGAGCTTGACTGAACTCCGGGAGTTGGTGATGGACAGGGAGGCCTGGTGTGCTGATTCATGGGGTCGCAAAGAGTCAGACATGACTGAGCGACTGAACTGAACTGAATTAATTTATCTGTTCTTTGGTTTATTGACATTTAGATTTTTCCAGTTTTTCTATTATAAGCAGTACTGTGATGAGTATAAACAGCCCATTTCTTTGTGAATATTTGTAAACAGTTTTCTAGGATAGGCAACAGGAGTATATTTCTGCTCATTGTGGATCATAATCTATTTATCAATCTATCACCTATCTATCTAGACATACATATTCAGCTTTGTTAAATATTATCCAGTTCTTTTTCAAGGCAGTTTTTACCAATTTACACTTCACTGATAGCATAAAAGAGTTGTTCTTATGAGCCTGGTAAGTAGTTTGTATCAAACCATATAGAATGTGTGATAGGCCAAATTTGTCTGCCAGTGGCCACTCTTTGGAGAATTTCCATTTTCTCAGCAATCACACTTTTTGAAGTGTGTAAAACCCTCTGTATATGCTAAGTTATTTCAGTCGAGTCTGACTCTGTGAGATCTCATGGACTGCAGCCCTCCAGAGTCCTCTGTCCATGGGGATTCTCCAGGCAAGAATACTGGAGTGGGTTGCCATGCCCTCCTCTAGGGGATCTTCCCAATCTAGGGATCGAACCAACATCTCTTATGTCTACCCTTCATTGGCAGTTGGGTCTTTAACCCTAGTGCCACCTGGGAAGCCTCTAAAACACTCAGGGAGTGACATTATGAAGTTATACCTCATAAAAAATGTCCTGCCTTCTTATACATCAATCACTAGATTTATTCAGCATTTTAATATTTTGCCACTCTGATGCATATAAATTGTATTTCATATTGCCATTTAATTCACTTCAATAACTATATGGAATTTTCAGTGAATAAAATTTCTCATTAATGAGGTTAATCATTGTTGTATACATTCATTGGCCATTTGGATGTTTGTGATTTCTCAGTTCTTATCAATTATACGTCTTTCTTTTGGATTGTGTGTCTTTTCTCACAAACGTTTATTTGATTTATGCGTTATTTAAGTCTTCTTATAGCCTGTTATTAGTCTTTTTGCTTTGCTGTGCCTTTTGTAATAGCTTTAATTTTAATGTAATCAAATAATAATTTCTCTTATGGTTTTGGGGTTTTGTGTCATGTTTCAGAAATTAATTTTTATCCTGAAATCAGAAATTAATTTTTATACTGAAGTTATAAAAATATTTCCCCAAATTTTAGAGATTTGCTCCTTTCACTAAAGATATTAATTTTTTATTCACGGGTTGGAGACCTGCTTTTGTGTTTTGCTATATGGATTACCAAAATGTTCGGCACCAATTATTAAAGTGTATTTTTTTCACCATTTGATTAGTTGTATTTTCTCTGTCATATACTAGCTCCCATATATATATATATGGGCTTGGTGAGCCAATATAGCACTGTTTATTATAGTCTCAAAGTAAGTCTATACCTATGAAAAGAACCCTTATTTTTAGAAATAGCTTTGGCCATTCCTGGTCTACTGAGTGAATTCGAGTATCAACATGACAAGTTGCTTAAGAAGCTGTTGAGTTTTTGATTAAAACTGTACTAAATGAATTAATAGATGGTCTAAATTAGATAACTTTTTAACTCCTGGGACAGTCCTTATTTCATCATGTTGCATTATCACCTTTCTGTATTGTTATATTCAGTTTAGTAATGTTTTAGGTAGGATTTTTACTTCTGTATTCACAAGTAGCATTGACCTTTCTTTTTCTTTCTTTTCCATGTGTGATTTTGGTACTAAGGTAATAGTAGTCTCACTAAATTAATTGAAGAGATTTTCCTCTTTTATTCTATTGTCTAGAATAGGCATTGGCAAACTATGGCCTGTTTGCTGAATTTGATCCATTGCCTATTTTTGTAGGTATAGTTTTGTTGAAATATAGTTTTGCCCATTTGTCTGTGTATTGTCTGCTTTTATGCTACAAAACAGAAGTGCATCAGAGATCATATAGCCTATATATAAAAATAGAAAAACGGATTAAATCCCAAATAAGTAGGAGGAAGGAAATAAAATTGAAAGCCAAAATCCATGAAATAAGAAAGAGAAAATAGAGAATTCCAGAAGAGCCAAAAGCTAATTCTTGAAAAATATTAATAAAAAACAAACTTTTAGTAAAATTAACCATGAAAATGAGGGGGAAATAAAACATCTTTAAATAGGGAACAGGGGACATAAAAGTCAATGCTACAGTTCAGGGATATAAAATTATAGTAGAATATAAACAATAGAATTCTATTCAAATCTGAAAACTTGAACTAAATATATATTTTATTTAGAGAGTAAAAATTAACTGAAAATATTGGTTTTGACTCAAGAATGAATTTATTGTTGTTGTTCAGTCACTCAGTCATGTCCAACTCTTTGAGACTCCATGGAGTGCAACATGCCAGGCCTCTCTGTCCTCAGCAATCCCAGAACTTGCTCAAACTCACCCATTGAATTGGTGATGCCATCCAACAGTGTCATCCTCCATTGTCCCCTTCTCCTTCTGCCTTCAGTTTTTCCCAGCGTCAGGGTCTTTTCCAATGAGTCAGCTCTTCACATCAGGTGGCCAAGGTATTGGAGCTTCAGCTTCAGCATCAGTCCTTCCAATGAATATTCAGGAATGATTTCCTTTAGGATTGATTGGTTTGATCTTGCAGTCCAAGGAACACTCAAGGGTCTTCTCCAACACCACAGTTCAAAAGTTCCAATCTTTGGAGCTCAGCCTTCTTCTTTTCCAACTACCACATCCATACATGACTACTGGAAAAACCATAGCTTTGACTAGATGGACTTTGGTGACAAAGTAGTATCTCTGCTTTTCAATATGCTATTTAGGTTGGTCATAGCTTTTCTTCTAAGGAGCAAACGTCTTTTAATTAGATGGCTGCAGTCACCATCTGAAGTGATTTTGGAGCCCAAGAAAATCAAGTCTGTCAGTGTTTCCATTGTTTCCCCATCTATTTGCCATGAAGTGATGGGACCAGATGCCATGATTTTAGTGTTTTGAATGCTGAGTTTTAAACCAGCTTTTTCACTTTCCTCTTTCACTTTCATCAAGAGGCTCTTTAGTTCCTCTTCACTTTCTGCCATTAAGGTAGTGTCATCTGCATATCTGAGGTTATTGATATTTCTTCCGGCAATCTTGATTCCAGCTTGTCTTCATCCAGCCAGGCATTTCACATGATGTACTCTGAATAGGTGCTGAATAAGCAGGGTGACAGTATACAGCCTTGACATACTCCTTTCCCAATTTTGACCAGTCCATTGTTTCATGTCCTGTTCTGACTGTTGCTTTTTGATCTGCACAGAGATTTCTCAGGAGACAGGTAAGGTGGTCTGGTATTTCCATCTCTTGAAGAATTTTACACAGTTTGTTGTGATCCACACAGTTGAAGGCTTTGGTGTAGTCAGTGAAGCAGAAATAGATGTTTTTCTGGACATCTAATAGATATATATAGCCATTAATGAAATTGAAACTGTAAAACTACCCAACCCATGCGTGCGCGTGCGCACACACACACACACGGACCAGATGATTTTATAAGCAAGATCTTCCTCATTTAAGGAACAATCTTATATAATGTGTTCTGGACAATGTGTGTTAGTCACTCAGTCATGCCTGACTCCTGGGACCCCATGGACTATGTCTAGGCTTCTCTGTCCATGAAATTCTCCTGGCAAGAATACTGGAGTGGGTAACCATTCCCTTTTGCAGGGGAGCTTCCCAACCCAAGGACAGAACGCAGGTCTCCTACATTGCAGGCAGATTCTTTATATCTGAGCCATCAGGGAAGACTTGTGTTCTAGACTAGAGGTTGACAAATTAAAGGTATTCATTATCCAATCACTTTTCAAAACATTATTATTATTAATCTTTAAGTTATCTGCTTTTATGCTACAGCACAAATATGAATAGCTCAATTCTGAAGCTCAAAGCTTCTCAGGTCATACTGGCATTATCAAATTTCTCTCCACACCAGTCTGAGGTTCTGGGTTTCCCTGGTGGCTCAGGTGGTGAAGAAACCACATGCCAGCGCAGGAGACACAAGAGATCGGGGTTCAATCCCTGGGTCAGGAAGATGCCCTGGAGAAGGAAATGGCAACCTGCTCCAGTATTCTCGCCTGGTAATCCTACACAGAGAAGCCTGGTGGGCTACAGTCCATGCGGGTAGCATAGTCAGACACGACTGAGCACACATGCACACATGCATCGTTTGAGGTATAGACAGACTCCTGGCTACACGTCCTTATGAAGCCATCCCTTCCCTTAGACCCCCCAAAATCCAGGTTGAGCTGAGCTTCCTTGTCTCCGAGTGATAGTGAGTGGATCATTTCGAGCCCCTGTTCTCACTGAGGGTGCAGGCATTTGAAGACATTGGTTCTAACACTTTGTCCTGCTGAGGCTCAAAACCTTATCTCTTGTCTCCAGTGGGGGCTCAAGTACTTTGTTACTGAGACAGTCGTTCCTCCAGCCTGCTCAAGGCATCCACCACAATAGCTCAAACACACTAACAATTATCAGTTCATCTCTAGTTAGTTTTGGAAACAAGTAAATCACTGTTTGGGGCTGCATTTCATCTCCCCCTGTAGCCCGCCCACCACCTGCACATCTCACAGTCATGTTGAAGTCCTAGTCCTCTAGTCTTCAGACTGTGATTGTATTTGGGTTTAGAGTCGTCAACAAAGTGATTAAGTTAAAATGATAGGATCCATTGGGCTGGACCCTTTCCAGGAGAGCTGGTGTCCTTGTACGATGAGGAAATTTGGACATGGATACCTACAGAGCAAAGACCATGTGAGGACGTGGTCATTCGTGTACCAAGGAGAGGGGCCTCAGAAGAAACCAACCCTAGCAACACATTGGTCTTTGACTGCCTTCAGAACTGTGAGAAAATGAATTTCTATTACTTAAGCCACCCAGCCTGTGTTACCTTGTTGTGGCAGCCCTAACAAACTAAAGATTTCACTGTTTCTTGTGAGCTCAACTTTGCACTTAAAACATTTGCTATATCCTACCCAGCATTTCTAGTTGTAGCTGGAGGGGTGTTTAGATTAGCTAGAAAACATATTATGGGAACTCAATTCCCAGGCTCATTTTAAAGAGCCAGACTGTGCCTTCTGAAGTCTGCCAATCTTCATTAAAGCCGTCACCGGGTGTCTAACAATGATCGTTAGACCAGAGGTCAATGGCCCTATGTTCGTCACAGGTTTCCATTAACTAGCTGCAAGCCAATTAATTACTCCCTCTCAGCTTCAGGGCTGTCATCTGTAAAAGAGTGGTTTCCAAATGGTTCTAAATCTCCACCTCCTCAAAGCCCCCTCAGGAGCTCCTGAGGCGTGAACGAGGACGAGGAGGACAGGTGGGTTCTGTGCTGTCAGCCCATTTACTCTGTGTGTTTTTGCTTTTGCATTCTGAAAAATACCTCATGAACAAAGCATTGTGGGACCAAAACAAGCTTAAACCAGCTTTTTAAAAGATAAAATCTTCAGTTCCTATAGCATCCTGGCAGCCTGTTATTTTCCAACAGTAGCCTCACGTCCACTGTCTGTAGATAAAACAAGGAATCAAGCCCCAGAGGTCAAATGATTTTTCTGGGTCTTGCCGGGAGTCGGTGGCAGACTTGACACAAGATGCCGGCCCCTGATTCCTGGGCTTTGCCTCTCGGCTACAGAACAGTGGGCACGTGTGGCTGAGGGCATTGTCTGCGAGACAGTGATGGACATAACACTCACGACCTGTTCAGGGCTTCCGTGAGAACTGTGGAGGGTATGATACTGATTCTTTTAAAAGTGCTGCATGTTTTTCATCCATTCACTTTTCTCCCACTTGCCTGCACTGGTGTCGGCTGGCAGGGTATCTGTCAATGGCTTAACAAGTCACTGGAAAAAGAAATGGTATCTGGCCACCCGCAGGGAAAGGAGGCTGCATGATCACAGTGGATCAGAATCACAGTGGACATTCATTGTCCATCATAGAAGTCATGGTGCAGGCATTTCACTGACCACATCTCCAGCTGTGCCCTCTAGAAAAGATACCCACCTCCCCACCCGCCCTCCCCCGACCCACTTCTCAAGCCCCATGTGTAGCCCTTTGGTGTTCCTGGGTCCTAGGAGCCCCTGGGGATCAGCGTCCAGCAGAGGCACAGGCTGCAGACAACAAATGCTTATCTTAGCAATTTCTGTTGAAGCAAAGGTTTTTTTGTGTGTTTGTACAGGATCCAAAAGCAAACAACAACAAACAGATAAAATGAATGCCATGGACCACTTTTGATTTCTGAACATGTAAAAAATACATTGGTCTCCTTCCTTTAATATTAATACATGCCTCAATTCTTTTTTTAATTACCCTGTTTTCCTCCCCAGTAACAATCAGTACCTACTTGCTTTTGACAGCTTTCCTGCTAGAAAGTTTCATGTTATCTTAAGTTTGTTGCAACTGTTTCCACAATAGTAAGAGGGGATATTCCCTTACATCTTTGTACATCATGGAATTGGCCTCTCGGTATCACAGTAGCACTAAGAATTTTGCCTGATTTGTTTTTCCTAGAAGAATAGATACATTTGCTGTGAAGTTTTTCTGGAGTTAGACTATTTGTAGCCATGCTTTCATACCTTATCTCTATTCATCAATCACAAAGCATTACTTTAAACTGTTTTTCCCATGATTAAGAATCCGAATTTATTTCAATGAGATTTATAATGCCAAACAAAATATTTAACTTTATTTCTGATTTTTAAGGAATTTTTCATGGAGCCAAGCAAATTTGGAACCAGAAGTAACCTTAGCTGTCATAGTCTGCTTGGAATATTTCTTGTTTGTTTTTGAGTTTCCATTTGGGGATTCATCTTGCCCCAACTCTCAACCCTTGTGATTTGAGTGAAGTTGACTTTCATTCTCCCTTGCTCTGGGGAGATTAGGGGGTGGAGGGAATGACTTGGGCCTGGCTGATTAACATGTTCTATTTCTCTGATCTCATTGATTGGCCCAAGGATAGGTTCAATAATCATGCTTTCACTGTGTTAGTAGAGAAAGTTCTTTTTGGCTTTTGACTTGAACCTGGGAGGATGGGATAGGGTTGAAGCTGCTAGCAGTCATCCTGCCCCAAGTTGGAAACTGACAATGAAGCCCCTGTGGAGTAGAAGTGAGCCAAGGAATGGGAAGAGACCAGGTCCTGGTAATTAATACAGGGTAAGCTGAGCCTAGACATGTGTGCTCCTGGACATTTTAGTTACACAGGACAAGAAACTACCCTTTTCCCTCCCCAACACACACTCATATACTGTTATTTTTTCTGAATCACCTTGATTTGGATTTTCCTCCATCTACAACTGGATGATTCTAGGAGCCAGGGTCAATTTGGAGTTCTCAAACTCTTAATGCTGAAAGTTCAGCTTCTCTATATATCTGTGCCATGTCAAATCTTGGAGACCAAGTTTGGGGTGAGGTTGAAAAGAACAGTTTTATTGTTTTGCCAGGCAAAGTGGAGTACAGCAGGCTAATGCCTTCAAAACCAAGTGTCCCCACTTGGGGAAGATAGTGCCAAGTTTTATAGTAATGGTTCAGAGAGGACTTGACCAGCTCGTGGACTTCCCTCTGATGGGTTGGTGGTGAGGTTAGTGGGAGTCTGTGTCATCAACCTTCAGGTCCCGCTGGTCTGGAGTCTACATGCTTGCAGGCAGCACACCACTGTTAATCATTAACTTCTCCCACTTTGGGGAGGGGCTCACTATCTACAGATGGCTCAAAATCTGTTGGTAAGGCAAAAGGACCTTGCCCCAAGGCTGCTCTTGACTGCTTCTCCTTGGTCTTTCATGTGCCCCCTTCCCTAATTAACAATTGCTTGAATCTGCCCTTTGGAAGTCAGGGAGGGTCATGGAGGCTGAATGAAGGCTATTCCCATAATCCAGGAAATGGACACAAAGGCCTCGTGCCCAGGAGGCCCCCAGGGCCCTGCATGGTATCACCCTTGGAAATTCCATGCCAGAATGTGGTATCATGCGGCCCCTGGTTCCCCAGATTTTAGCATCCCCCAGCCAATACTGCATGCTGGATATCGTCATATCCCCAGTTCTCACACTGGAGGATCTGCTTGCATGCATATATGGACACCCAGTCTGTGAATCTAAGCTCTGTCCTGAAAATCCCTGGAGTAACCCTCAGTCTGATGCTTGGGCTGAGGGATATGCCCTTTGGTGGTGTGGTTGCTTCTTAGGTGACAGATCTGAAGAATATGTCTATATAGTCCCTGCGGGGCTTCCTTGGTGAACCAGACAGTAATGAATCTGCCTACAACAATACAGGAGACCCGAGTTCGATCTCTGGGTCAGAAAGATCCCCTGGTGAAGGGAATGGCTACCTACTCCAGTATTCTTGCCTGGAGAATCCCATGGATGGAGGAGGTCTCAGAGTCTGACACGACTGAGTCTCACACACACACTCACTCACTCACTTCCTGCAAACAGGCTCAGCAACAAAGATTTCTGGATCCAGGAACATAGTCTTGAAGGAAGAAGGCCCAGAGCCTGGGGCATCCACCCTGACCCCTGGTTTCTCAGCCCTGTGGAGATAAGGTTGGCCAGAGCTTGGGGTCCCTCTTGCTTGGGCCTCAGGGCGATGCTGGTTTTGCTTCCTCTTCTCCGCTGTCTAGTTTTATAAGAGCTGGTTCTTAGGGAGATGGGGAACAATTGGCGGCTGTGAGTTGTGTGGCAATTATGGCAATGCTGACAGCCTCCCGATGTCACTAAATCTTTCTCCTGTTTCTGAGGGCTACCAAAGAGGGTGAAAAGGAGTGAGAAAACAGACAGGTGACTTTGATACTTCTGCTGCTTTTTGTTTGCATAATATCTTCTGTTTCTAAAAATAGGTATTTGTAATTAAATCACAGCAGTAGGCAGTATCCTTCTAGGATTTCCCTCACTAATTACCCTGACCATTGACTTCATGTGGCTGCACCATCCTCACCTTTGGGCTCTTCTCTCTTTCCCCACCCTGGCTCCAGTGTCTGGGCGTCTGCATTTTCTATGACCTTTGACTGCCTTGTGATAACCTTGAAATCCACCTTTGTATTACAGCAGTAACTGTGGTCTTCTTTGAGCTACTTACTCTTCTACCTTGGCCAACCACCTTATTATATGCAAAGAAGTCCCTGAATACCTTTCTGCATCCCCAAGCTCCTGCCCACACCCACCAGCCCAGCAGCCCCAGGACAGCTAACCTGTTTTTAGCTCAATGCAGTCTCCTCGCTGAAGAATAAAATATGGATTTATAGATATAGACACATACATATACTTGTAGAAAAAAGCATTAGAAGTCATCTCTAAGATTACACAAACATTCTTTGGCCCACGTATTATATTTTATACAACAGGATTCTGTGCCCTATTAAGGTCTTGTGAAAAGTCACACAGCCTACCAAGGGCTCAGCTGGAACATTACCCAGGCCTCTTAACCCTCACTCCATGGCCCTCCCCATCCCCTCATGGTGACTCCCTCTGTCACATACAAGATTTTTCCTTCTTTCTGCCATGCTGAAATTATTGGAGCTAACAAAATGTAAGAAATTTTTATTTCAAACATTATATTTTTGTTTTATTTCTTATTTATTAGCTCAGGTTTCTCTTATGTTTATCATTATAATACCTTCTAGTCTACGAATATTAATACAGATCTCTGAGTTGGTTTGTATTTCTCTTTCCTCTTTTTTAAAAAAATTATTTATTTTTTAATTGAATGATAATTGCTTTACAGAATTTTGTTGTTTTCTGTCAAACCTCAATATGAATCAGCCATAGGTATACATGTATCCCCTCCCTTTTGAACCTCCCTCATCTGCCTCCCAAGCCCACCCTTCTAGGTTGAAACAGAGCCCCTGTTTGAGTTTCCTGAGCCACACAGCAAATTCTCATCGGCTATCTATTTTACACATGGTAATGTAAGTTTCCTTGTTACTCTCTCCATACATCTCACCCTCTCCTCCCCTCTCCCCATGTCCATAAGTCTGTTCTCTGTGTCTGTTTCTCCATTGCTGCCCTGCAAATAAATTCTTCAGTACCATATTTTTAGATTCCATATATATGCATTAGTATATGATATTTATCTTTCTCTTTCTGACTTACTTCGCTCTGTATAATAGGCTCTAGGTTCATTCACCTCATTAGAATGAACTCAAATGTGTTCCTTTTTATGGCTGAGTAATATTCTATTGTGTATATGTGCCGAAATTGTGTTCATGTCGATGGACATCTAGGTTGCTTCCATGTTCTAGCTATTGTAAACAGTGCTGCAGTGAACAATGATATACATGTGGCTTTTTCAGTTTTGGTTTCCTCAGGGTATATGCCTAGGAGTGGGATTGCTGGGTCATTTGGTGGTTTTATTCCTAGTTTTTAAGGAATCTCCATACTGTCTTCCATAATGACTGTATAAATTTACATTCCCACCAACAGTGCAAGAGCATCCCCTTTTTTCCACACCCTCTCCAACATTTACTGTTTGTAGACTTTTTGATGATGGTCATTCTGGCAATTATGAGGTGATATCTCATTGTAGTTTTGATTTGGATTTATCTAATAATGAACAGTGTTGAGCATCTTTTCATGTGTTTGTTAGCCACGTCTACGTCTTCTTTGGAGAAACGAGGTTTTTTTCCCACTCTTTGATTGGGTTGTTTGTTTTTTTGGCATTGAGTTGTATGAGCTGCTTACATCTTTTGGAAATTAATCCTTTGTCAGTTGTTTCATTTGCTATTATTTTCTCCCATTCTGAGGGTTGTCTTTTCACCTTGCTTATAGTTTCCTTTGCTGTGCAAAAGCTTTTAAGTTTAATCAGGTCCCACTTGTGTACTTTTGTTTTTATTTCCATTACTCTAGGAGGTGGGTCACAGAGGATCGTGCTTTGATTTATGCCATCGAGTGTTCTGCCTGTGTTTTCCTCTAAGAGTTTTATAGTTTCTGGTCTTACATTTAGGTCTTGAATTTTGAGTTTATCGCTGTGTATCCTGTTCCACTCAGTTCAGCTGCTCAGTCATATCCGACTCTTTCCAACCCCAAGGATGGCAGCACATCAGGCTTCCCTGTCCATCACTAACTCCCGGAGCTTACACAAACTCATATCCACCGAATTAGTGATGCCATGAAACCAACTTATCCTCTGTTATCCCCTTCTCCTCCCACCTTCAGTCTTTCCTAGCATCAGGGTCTATTCCAATGAGTCAGTTCTTTGCATCAGGTGGCCAAAGTATTGGAGTTTCAGCATCAGCATCAGTCCTTCCAATGAATATTCAGGACTGATTTCCTTTAGGATGGACTGGGACCCTCAAGAGTCTTCTCCAATACCACAGTTCAGAAACATCAATCCTTCAGCACTCAGCTTTCTTTATAGTCCAACTCTCACATCCATACATGGCTAATGGAAAAACCATAGTTTTAACAAGATGGACTTTTGTCAGCAAAGTAATGTCTCTGCTTTTTAATATGCTGTCTAGGTTGGTCATAACTTTTCTTCCAAGGAACAAGCGTCTTTCAATATCATGGCTGCAGTCACCATCTGCAGTGATTTTGGAGCCCCCAAAATAAAGTCTGTCACTGTTTCCATTATTTCCCCATCTATTTGCCATGATGTGATGAGACTGGATGCCATAATCTTAGTTTTCTGAATGTTGAGTTTTAAGCCAACTTTTTCACTTTTCTCCTTTGCTTTATCAACAGGCTGTTTAATTCTTCGCTTTCTTCCATAAGGGTGGTGTCATCTTCATATCTGAGATTATTGGTATTTCTCCCAGCAATCTTGATTCCAGCTTGTGCTTCATTCAGCCTAGCATTTCTCATGATGTACTCTGTATATAAGTTAAATAAGCAGGGTGACAATACACAGCCTTGATGTACTCCTTTCCCGATTTGGAACCAGTCTGTTGTTCCATGTTTGGTTCTAACTGTTGCTTCTTTAGGAGAAGGCAATGGCACCCCACTCCAGTACTCTTGCCTGGAAAATCCCATGGATGGAGGAGTCTGGAAGGCTGCGGTCCATGGGGTCCCTTAGAGTCGGACATGACTGAGCAACTTCACTTTCACTTTTCACTTTCATGAATTGGAGAAGGAAATGGCAACCCACTCCAGTGTTCTTGCCTGGAGAATCCCAGGGAAAGGAGAGCCTGGTGGGCTGACATCTATGGGGTCGCACAGAGTTGGACATGACTGAAGCAACTTAGCAGCAGCAGTAGCAGCAGTTGCTTCTTTACCTGCACACTGATTTTTCAGGAGGCAGGTCAGGTGGTCTGGTATTCCCATCTCTTTAAGAATTTTCCAGTTTGTTGTGATCCACAGTTAGGAAGTGTTCTAATTTCATTCTTTAACATGTAGCTGTCCAGTTTTCCCAGCACCATTTATTGAAGATGCTGTCTTTGCCCCATTGTATATTCTTGCCTCCTTTGTCAAAAATAAGGCACCCATAGGTGCATGGGTTTATGTCTGAGCTCTCTATCTTGTTCCATTGGTCTATATTTCTGTTTTTGTGCCAGTACCATACTGTTTTGATGACTGTTGCTCATCAAGTCAAAAAGGTTGATTCCTCCAGCTCCATTCTTCTTCTCAAGATTGCTTTGGCTATTTGGGGTCTTTTGTGTTTACATAATGAATTGTGAAATTTTTTGTCCTAGTTCTGTGAAAAAATGCCATTGTTAATTTGCTGGGGATTGCATTGAATCTGTAGATTGAGTTTGGTAATATAGTCATTTTCACAATATTGATTCTTTCTACCCAGGAACATAGAATATCTCTCCATCTGTTTATGTTATCTTTCATTTCTTTCATCAGTGGCTTATAATTTTCTTTGTACAGTCCTTTTGTCTCCTTTGGTGAGTTTATTCCTAGATATTTTATTCTTTTTGTTGCAATGGTAAATGGGATTGATTCCTTAATTTCTCCTTCTGATTTTTCATTGTTAGTATATGGAAATGCAAGTGATTTCTATGTATTGATTTTGTATCCTGCGACTTTGCTAAATTCACTGATTAGCTTTAGTAATTTTCTGATAGTATTTTTAGGGTTTTCTATGTACAGTTTCATGTCATCAGCAAACAGTGAGAGCTTTACTTCTTTTCTGATCTGGATTCCTTTTATTTATTTTTCTTTTCTGATTGCTGTATTTAGAACTTCCAAAACTACATTGAATAATAGTGAAAGTGGGCACCCTTGTCTTGTTCCTGATTTTAGGGGAATGGTTTCAGTTTCTCACCATTGAGAATAATGTTTGCTGAAGGCTTATCATATATGGCCTTTACTGTGTTGAGGTAGATTCCTTCTATGTCCATTTTTTGAAGAGTTTTAATCGTAAATAGGTGCTGAATTTTGTCAAAGCCTTTTTCTGCATCTATTGAAATTATCATATGGTTTTTATCTTTCAATTTGTTAGCATGGTGTATCACAGTGATTGATTTGAGTATATTGAAGAATCCTTGCATCCCTGGAATAAACCCAACTTGATCATGGTGTATGAGTTTTTGATGTGTTGTTGAATTCTGTTTGATAAAATTTTGCTGAGGATTTTTGCATCTGTGTTCACCAGTGATATTGGCTTGTAGTTTTCTTTTTTTATGTTGTCTTTGTCTAGTTTTGGTATCAGAGTGATGGTGGCCTCATAGAATGAATTTGGAAGTGTTCCTTCCTCTGCAGTTTTTGGAAAGAGTTTTAGAAGGATAGGCACTAGCTCTTCTCTAAATGTTTGATAGAATTCTCCTGTGAGGTCTTCTGGTCCTAGGCTTTTGGTTTTGGGGAGATTTTTGATCACAGCTTTGATTTCAGTGCTTGTCGTTAGGTTATTCATAGTATCTATTTCTTCCTGGTTCAGTCTTGGAAAAGTGAACTTCTCTAAGAATCGGTCCATTTCTTCCAGGTTATCCATTTTATTGCCATATAGTTATTCATAATAGTCTCTTATAATCCTTTGCATTTCTGTATTGTCTGTTCAGCAGTGGCCACAGGACTGGAAAAGGTCAGTTTTCATCCCAATCCCAAAGAAAGGCAATGCAAAAGAATGCTCAAACTACTGCACAATTGCACTCACCTCACACGCTAGTAAAGTAATGCTCAAAATTCTCCAAGCCAGGCTTCAGCAATACGTGAACCATGAACTTCCTGATGTTCAAGCTGGTTTTAGAAAAGGCAGAGGAACCAGAGATCAAATTGCCAACATCCACTGGATCATGGAAAAAGCAAGAGAGTTCCAGAAAAGCATCTATTTCTGCTTTATTGACTATGCCAAAGCCTTTGACTGTGTGGATCACAATAAACTGTGGAAAATTCTGAAAGAGATGGGAATACCAGACCACCTGACCTACCTCTTGAGAAATTTGTGTGCAGGTCAGGAAGCAACAGTTAGAACTGGACATGGAACAACAGACTGGTTCCACATAGGAAAAGGAGTACGTCAAGGCTGTATATTGTCACCCTGTTTATTTAACTTATATGCAGAGTACATCATGAGAAACGCTGGAACTGGAAAGAAGCACAAGCTGGAATC
>NW_011494724.1:907957-908468 GCF_000754665.1 Bison bison bison
GGAATGAAGATTGCCGGGAGAAATATCAATAACCTCAGATATGCAGATGATACCACCCTTATGGCAGAAAGTGAAGAGGAACTAAAAAGCCTCTTGATGAAAGTGAAAGAGGAGAGGCAAAAAGTTGGCTTAAAGCTCAATATTCAGAAAACGAACATCATGGCATCTGGTCCCATCACTTCTTGGGAAATAGATGGGGAAACAGTGGAAACAGTGTCAGACTTTATTTTTCTGGGCTCCAAAATCACTGCAGATGGTAACTGCAGCCATGAAATTAAAAGACGCTTACTCCTTGGAAGGAAAGTTATGACCAACCTAGATAGCATATTCAAAAGCAGAGACATTACTTTGCCAACAAAGATTCATCTAGTCAAGGCTATGGTTTTTCCTGTGGTCATGTATGGATGTGAGAGTTCAACTGTGAAGAAGGCTGAGCGCCGAAGAATTGATGCTTTTGAACTGTGGTGTTGAAGAAGACTCTTGAGAGTCCCTTGGACTGCAAGGAGATCCA
>NW_011494724.1:908568-930031 GCF_000754665.1 Bison bison bison
TGGCCACCTCATGCAAAGAGTTGACTCATTGGAAAAGACTCTGATGCTGGGAGGGATTGGGGGCAGGAGGAGAAGGGGACGACAGAGGATGAGATGGCTGGATGGCATCACTGACTCAATGGACATGAGTCTGAGTGAACTCCGGGAGTTGGTGATGGACAGGGAAGCCTGGCGTGCTGCGATTCATGGGGTCTCAAAGAGTCGGACACGACTGAGCGACTGATCTGGTCTGATCTGATCTGATTGTCTGTTGTAACCTCTCCTTTTTCATTTCTAATTTTGTTGATTTGATTCTTGTCTCTTTTTTTCTTTGTGAGTCTGGCTAAAGGCTTGTCAATTTTATCTTCTCAGAGAACCATCTTTTAGTTTTATTAATCTTTACTATTGTTTCTTTCATTTCTTTTTCAGTTATTTCTGCTTGGATCCTTATGGTTTCTTTCCTTTTGCTAATTTTGGGGTTTTTTGGGACTTCTTTTTCCAGCTGTTTTTGGTGTAAAGTTAGGTTGTCTATACAATTTTTTTTAATGTTTCTTGAGGTAGGATTGTATTGCTATAAACTCCCTCTTAGGACTGCTTTTTCTGCATCCCATAGGTTTTGAATTGTCGTGTTCTCATTGCCATTTGTTTCTAGAAAATTTTTTATTTCCCTTTTGATTTCTTCAGTAACTGGTTGATTATTTGGAAATGTATTGTTTATTCTCCACGTGTTTGTGTTCTTTACACTGTCAGGAGCCGCATTAGGCATTACTGACAAAATAGAGGCACTGCCCTAAACCCCCTCCCTTTGTTCCGTAGGCACAGACCCAGAATGAAGGAGTTAGGCTTTGTGATTCTGACTTGTTTTTCCCTTTCCTCGGGCTAAGTTGACTGAAGAGAATATTAAGGTGCTTATTGTTTTTGAGAGGATCATGAGAAGGCATAAAGCCTTCTGCAGCTGTGCTCAAAGAATAATTCATAAAGTTAATCACTGACATTTGTTCAAGGACTTTTACAAAAAAGTGTTCTAGGGTGAGCACACAGGCTGCAACTTGAGACCATGGGAGGGATTGCTATCTGAAGCCCATTTGTGAGAAAAGTTTATGGCAAAGAGTTTGCTGAATTTAGGGCTTAGGAATAATTAAAATAGTTAGAAGCTAAAGATTTAAGGATTGCTATAATGTTAGCATATTCTACTATAGCTTATAGAAATTAGGGACTTTAGAGATATTATTAGATAGAAGCCCTTTCTAAGAAATAGTGAGCTTAGGATACTAGGGGCAAACAGGACTTAGAAAGTTAAGAATTAAACTGAGGAATGTGGTATGCAGCCCAGACATTAGCATGAGTTACAGTGTATTCACAAGGACACATGAGAAAAAGTAGATAAGAGAATCGCTGAGGAAGGAACTCCTTTTGAGGGGTAACAATGATTTTTGGAGAAAAATAAATCTGGGTCCATGGGAACTAAAAATATCAAACCTCTGACTAATGCTTTTGTAAATGTATAAAAGAGAATCATAAGATTGAAATAAACAGGCAGTCCAAGTAAAATGAGAGGCTGCCTCAGTTTCTCACTGACACCGCTCACCCCTTCAGGTTGAATCCCTGGATGCTGGAGCTGGACTCCGGAATTACAGTTTGTTTCTGTGATTTATATCTAGTCCCATAGCATTGTGGTTGGAAAAGATGCTTGATATGATTTCATTTTTCTTAAATTTACTGAGGTATGATTTGTGACCCAAGATGTGGTCTATCCTGGAGAATGTTCCATGTGCACTTGAGAAGAAGGTGTATTTTTCTGCATTTGGATGAAATGCCCTGAGGATATCAATGAGATCCATCTCATCTAGTGTATCATTTAATACTTGTGTTTCCTTATTAATTTTCTGTTTTGATGATCTGTCCATTACTGTGAGTAAGGTGTTAAAGTCTCCTACTATTATTGTGTTACTTTTAACTTCTCCTTTTATGTCTGTTAGTGTTTGTCTTATGTATTGAGGCGCTCCTATGTTGGGTGCATAGATATTTACAATTGTTATGTCTTCCTCTTGGATTGACCCCTTGATCATTATGTAGTGTCCTTCGTTATCTCTTGTAATCTTCTTTATTTTAAGGTCTATTTTGTCTGATCTGAGGATTGTTACTCCAGCTTTCTTTTGCTCCCCATTTGCATGGAATATATTTTTCCATCCTCTCACTTTCAGTCTATATGTATCTTGAGGTCTGAAGTGGGTTTCTTGTAGACAGTATATATATATATATATAGAGAGAGAGAGACAGTATATATATAATTTTTGTATCCATTCAGCCAGCCTGTGTCGTTTGGTTGGAGCATTTAATCTGTTTACATTTAAAGTAATTATTGTTATATATGTTCCTATTGCCATTTTCTTAATTGTTTGGTGTTTGATTTTATATATCTTTTTCTTCTCTTGTATTTCTAGACTATATAAGTCCCTTTAACATTTGTTGTAAAGCTAGTTTGGTGGTACTGAATTCTCTTAATTTTTGCTTGTCTGAAAAGCTTTTGATTTCGCCATCGATTTTGAATGAGATCCTTGCTGGGTACAGTAATCTTGGTTGTAGATTTTCCCTTTCTGTACTTTAAATATATACTGCCATTCCCTTCTGGCCTGCAGAGTTACTGCTGAAAGATCATCTGTTAAGCTTATGGGGTTTCTCTTGTATATTATTTGTTGCTTTTCCCTTCCTGCTTTTAATATTCTTTATTTGTATTTTATCTTTGTTAGTTTGATAAGTATGTGTTTTGGCATGCTTCTCCTTGGGTTTATCTTGTATGGAACTCTTTGCATCTCTTGGACTTGATTGACTATTTTCTTTTCCATGTTGGGAAAAGTTTCAACTATAATCTCTTCAAAAATATTCTCATCCCCTTACTTTTTCTCTTCTTGTTCTAGAACCCCTATAATTTGAATGTTGGTGCATTTGATATTGTCCCAGAGGTCTCTGAGGTTCTTTTCATTCTTTTTTACTTTATTCTGCTCTTCAGAAGTTATTTCCACCAATTTATCTTCCAGCTCACTGATTCAGTCTTCTGCTTCAGATATTCTGCTATTGATTCCCTCTAGAGAATTTTTAATTTCAGTACTTGTGTTGCTTGTCTCTGTATGTTTATTCTTTAATTCTTATAGGTCTTTGTTAATTGATTCTTGCATTTTCTCCATTATGTTTTCAAAGTTATTGATCATCTTTACTATAATTATTCTGATTTCTTTTTTAGGTGGTTTGCCTTCATTTATTTGGGCTTCTGTGTTTCTAGTTTGTTGCTTCATTTGTTCAGTATTTCTTTGCCTTTTCATTATTTATTATTATTTTTTAAATTTATTGTGTTTGAGGTCCCCTTTTCCAAGCCTTCAGGGTTGAATTCTTTCTTCCTTTTGGTTTCTGTCCTCCTGAGATTGGTGCAGTGATTTTTATAAGCTTCATATAGGGTGAGATTTCTGCTGAGTTTTTTTTTTATTGTTTTGTTTTTCCTCTGATGGGCAAGGCTGAGTGAGGTGATAATCCTGTATGCTGATGATTGGGTTTGTATTTTTGTTTTTTTTTTTGTTGTTGTTTGGATGAGGCATCCTGTAACAGGGTGCTACTGGTGGTTGGGTGATGGTGGGTCTTGTATTCAAGTGGTTTCCTTTGTGGGAGTTCTCACTATTTGATACTCCCTGGGGTTAGTTCTCTTAGTCTAGGGTCGTGGAGTTAGTGCTCCCACTCCAAAGGCATAGGGCTTGATCTTGAGTTTTGTGTGGTTCTATATATTCTTTTCCGCTGGGCAGGTACTCCTGTCTGCTCTCAGCTGGTGTTCTGCATGTACTTCTGTGTCTGATGGTATGTTCCTGATGTATCTGTGAAGAGAGATGTACTCCATGTCCACCTACTACTCTGCCATCTTGTCAGCTTCTCTTTCTCTTTTCAAAAAAGGTGACTTAAAATTTTAAATTTCAGAAGCTAGTGTGTCTAGGATATAGACATTCAGTTCAGTTCAGTAGCTCAGTTGTGTCCAACTTTTTGTGACTCCATGAATCGCAGCACACCAGGCCTCCCTGTCCATCACCAACTCCTGGAGTTCACTCAGACTCATGTCCATCAAGTCAGTGATGCCATCCGGCCATCTCATCCTCTGCCGTCCCCTTCTCCTCCTGCCCCCAATCCCTCCCAGCATCAGAGTCTTCTCCAGTGAGTCAACTCTTCACATGAGGTGGCCAAAGTACTGGAGTTTCAGTTTTAGCATCATTCTTTCCAAAGAAATCCCAGGGCTGATCTCCTTCAGAATGGACTGGTTGGATCTCCTTGCAGTCCAAGGGACTCTCAAGAGTCTTCTCCAACACCACAGTTAGAGTAACCCTAGAAAGTTTAAGCTGTTTACTCCTCATTAGCCTCAGGAATTGGGAACATGGTTAAAAAAAAAAGAGAAAAAGAAAAGGTGAATAGATGTTTTCCTCTAGTTCATCCACTAGCAGTGTAATTAATCACATCCTGAGACCATCTGAGGTCAAGGATATTTTCTATGTTCCTCTACCCAACATGAAACACATACACACGCACACTAAAAATGACTAAAATCTTTTTCTGAATAATCAACCATCTTTGCAAAGAATTATGTTTTCTGAGAATGAGAGAAATTCATAACGTATAAGATAATAGTTTCTAGCATAATTCAGTTCCTGTGTGTGTGTATTGTACTATTGGGGAGGGTACACATTTCATATGTAAAGATTTATTCATATCAGCAATTAGAAAGGAATTTTTTCTTTGCCAGCTATGTGACTCAGTGGTTACCCATATTCTGTGGACTTTATTAGATTTGGTTTTGCTCTCATGGGATTTGCAGTCTGGTTCATTTATATTTTAGTCTTTTTTTCAGATATATAATATGGATTGATTAGATGAAATCAGTAAATAAACACATGATAAATTCAGTTAATAAACCTAGTAAGTGAATAAGATGAAATATTTACAGGCAACATAGTATATCAGTTGGTAAACTCATTAGTGAGGTAGTCATTGTAAGAAGAATTAATGTAATTTCCAAATTTAGATAATGTAAGAATGGAAGAATTTATACATGGTAATTTTTTCTTTATTATTTGTATAATTCTGGGATAATTGGTTAGAAAAATCTTTACTGCTCTTTATCTCATTTCAAAATTTCTTAGCTACATTTGGTCATAATTTGTGTCTTTGTAGAATCTTATTAAATATTAGAGCACAAATGGGTATGCAATCTGTTCTTGATCGTAACATCTGTTCAGTAGTAAATCTTTGTGTTCTGCTGCCCTCACCAAAGGGAATATTGACATTTACTGAGCACCTGTGTTTCACATACATTATTTAACAAAATCATCACAGTTACCCTGCGGGGCACGCATGTGTGTGCAATCATTATCCTTATTTTAGAGATGTGAAAACTTTGATGTGAATGGTTCAGAAAAGATGTGTTGAGTCACAAAACTAAAGGATGATAGAATTAGGAGTTGGAACTTGATCTGACTGCTAACAACATGCTTCACAGCACAAAATAATACAACCACTCTAAAAGGCTGAAGTTGGTGATACTCTCAGTTAGTGGCCTAATAATTCTTTTTACTTCTCTATTGATACTTGCTTTAACCACTGTAGAATCCTCTATTGCATCTTCATTGAGAAAGAGAAAAAAACCCAAAATGGTCTAAATTAGGTGTAATATTTCCATAGAGTGTTCAAGCTCCCAGAAATATTCTTTAAATTGACAACTTTTCATTAAAGTCCATCTTCTGGAACTTTGGTGAAAGCTCCATGATTGAAAAAAGAGCTCCACAATAGAAACAAGACTTCATCTTGCATTATTATTTGAACAGAGGCCCTTAAGTGCCTGGCACTTATAAATATAGCTGATAATATCAAAGAGAATACCTACTTTGTACCAGGCATCATACTTTGCATTTGTTTCATAATATTAGTCATAATAGTACCTACATATTAGGTACTAATAAAAATAAATTTATTATTTAGGTAAAAATAAATCATCTTTTATTTATTTCAATATTTCAATGATGTAGAAACATTATCTCCATTTTACATATGAGGAAACATCTTCAGTGAAGTTGTCTAAACTCACATAGCTAGTTAATAGCAGAACCTAGAATTGATTTTCCAGCTAGGTGACTTATCAAAACTGGAATATTATAACTGACAGGCTTTAATTGTCATCTAAAAGGAAGGGAATGGGGATAGTCCTGTTGAATGCTTTTTACCAGATGAAATCTCACAGGCATTATTCCCCATCCTTCCAAAGTAATTTCTGAACATCCCTTCTATGTGAAAAGCTCTCTGCCAGTGAAGGACTTTGGAAGATAGACAGTAACCTTGCTGTAAAGGAACTTACAGCCTGCACAGTAGAGATTGGACAAGCACACAATAGCTACATTACAACCTAGACAATACCCAGGGAAGAACACAGTGGGAGTCCAAGGAGAGGGTCCTTCCTTTCTCTCACTGGCATCTAGCCAATAAAAAAAAAGGAACTAAAAAAAAATTTTTTTTGGATGAATAAAACAAAATGGCAAAAGCTTTTGAAAACCAGTTTAAGATTCTTATTAAGTATTTTTTCTGGATTAAAAAAAAAAAAAAGCCAAATGCTTTACAAGCTAGTGTTCCAAAAAAATGGAAATGTGAGAGGTTCTGAATAAGACAGAAAAGGAAAAGAAAATAAGAAAAGGTGGGAGAAGAGGAGATAGGTTGGTGACAATAATAGGAAAGATCACAACTATTGTCCCTAGTTTTAGAAGCAGTAGAGATAGAAACAGTTTGGCGTTCTGAAGGGCATACTCTCAGAATGGCTAGTTTCCTGTGAGCAGTAGGCGGCAGTCTTAATATCTTCTGCCTTAACTCTAAAGCACGGTTCAAGAGATGGACTGTAGCCTTGGAGAAAAGGTCATGATATTTGGAAACCAGAAACCGACCATGTTAACAACTGACCTGCAAGATCCATTGCCACTTTTCCTTCCATTCAACTGTCAAATAACAACTGATGTCTGTCTTATTTTGTTCTCAATCTTGTGTGTTTCATTACTTAAGGATGGTAATAAGACAGAAACAGAGTTCTGAGTTGAGCTCTCTGCCATAGCTTCTGTGACATGTGGAAAGAGAGCAGGTTGTTTTGGGTAGAGTCATCCAAGTACACTTGGAATTTGGATTGACATAATTAAAATCACATGTGTATGCATAAACATGTATGTAAATATGTTTATATTTTATATATCTATCAATATACTCCATAGATAGTTAGAATTGGAGAATTCCCAAGGCTTATTGATTCCAAATTCCCTAACATCCCAGTTAGTGTTATGAATTGCTTTATCTCATCTTCACATGAAAATTTCCATTTCAGAAAGCTAGCGTGTTATATACTTCTCTACCAAAGTTGCTTTGCTAATGATGTTCAGAGCCTTCAGAAGATGGCCAGTCCTTCCAGTAGCTTCAGTGATGAGTGATTGAGCTTTAACTATTTACTTAATTGACTTTTGTCTTGATTTCATGTTGAAAAAAAAATGATCATTTTTGAGGTCTTTGCATTATCATGGTTGAGGTCTTTGCTAATAGCAGCAGTGTCGTAGTGGTGTGGACTTATTATTTGTGTTATACATGTCTATGTGCTGGTTTAGAGGGTGGATTTCTAAGTCCTTAACAGTCAAAATCCATTGAACCCTGTAAATACGTGAGGGTATAGCATCAGGACAGATGTCTAATAGCATAGGACCTGGAGCATGAACAGTTTGGGCAGCCATTCTTAAGAAAAAGTGTGCACAAATATTTAAATTTTGTC
This sequence comes from Bison bison bison, assembly GCF_000754665.1. Lineage (NCBI taxonomy): Eukaryota > Metazoa > Chordata > Mammalia > Artiodactyla > Bovidae > Bison > Bison bison. The sequence goes on from NW_011494724.1 coordinate 916,367, forward strand.
ACCCACAAAAGCTTATGTTCATGGGAACATGTTGCTAAGATCCTCCCTTCTCAGAAGGGCCTGTGGATACAGAAGCCTGGGTTTCATCACCATCGCAGTAAATTTGCCTCTGATCAGTACTCTCCACACTACCTTCAAAACGCCTTTTCCCATTTCTCTTGCTTTCACTTAACTCAAGTCTTTGGGGGCAAGACCTTGGGTCTTTTTAATCAGCATATATTTAAGTTGTTGTAAAAAATGCTTGTTAAAATGAGCAGAACTAGAAATTGCATTAGAAACTGGTGTCCTTGATATGTTCACACCTCGTCCTGCAGAAACTAGATCAAAAGATCTTAGTTATGTGAGGAATCCTCACTCATTAGCCTTTCTGTGTTTCTTCCCTCGACAACACAGGGCATGATCTTTTTCTGTGAGGTGTTGTGGGTAAAAATATAACAGTGATTATTGTCATAGCAGTGGTTAACATTCATGTAGAAGTCAAATTGTGAGGATGCTAGCAGAGTAATTATTTTACATATAAGAAGTAACTGTTAGTTGGCATTTGCTGGTGAAACTATTGGGAGGAGTAGAATAGAGAAGGAAGAAGGAAATGATTTATGAAGAGCTGGGGCTTGCTTGTGTGTAGTCATGTCTAGCTAAAGCCTGAAAACCCGATGGGCTTTTAGAGAATCAGGCCACCAGTCCAGGATGAAGCAGATGTTCAGTTAGGCTACACGTAAAGGCCTTTTCTTCCTCCCCACGGGTTTTATGTTGATCTCACTTTCTGGGCCTTTTGGATTTTGATCCGTGGAAGGGTAACCTGGGTATGAAGTTCTAAAGGTAAAAAGTACTGTTTACTTTAGAAAAATCATATGGACTATATCCCAAGATTAAAAGCCCCCAAACCTTATTAGACTTGCACATCTCTGCTTATTGATTGGTTAACAAGTTATTAAAGGAAGATAGGAAGCAAATCAAGTGTACAATCAAACTTGCTTAGCTGTTTAAAAGGATTCTGAATCTGGAATCTCCTGAAGATACTTTGGTAAAACCACAGAATGTGAAGATGCTTTCTGTAAATAATACCAGTGTGGACTCCTCTGAATAGATTTAGCTGAACTATGAATTTTTAAGAAGGTTTGTGGATGTAGATGAGTATATGCAAGTAAAAGCTTACATTAATTAATGCATATGTTGGAAAGTACAGCCTCATGTCCTATGATATTTAGTCTTTGTCCATAATCAGTCAGTTCAGTTGAGTCGCTCAGTCCTGTCTGACTCTTTGCAACCCCATGGACTGCCGCTTACCAGGCCTCCCTGTCTATCACCAACTACTGGAGCTTACTCAAATTCATGTCTGTCGCATCAGTGATGCCATCCAACCATCTCATCCTCTTTCATCCCGTTCTCCTCCTACCTTCAATCTTTCCTAGGATCTGGGGCTTTGCAAATTCATCAGTTCTTAGCATCAGGTGGCCAAAGTATTGGAGTTTTGGTTTCAGCATCAGTCCTTCCAATGAATATTTAGGACTGATTTCTTTAGGATGGACTGGTTTGATCTCCTTGCAGTCCAAGGGACTCTCAAGATTCTTCTCCAACACCACAATTCAAAAGCATCAATTCTTTGGTGCTCAGTTTTCTTTATGGTCCAAGTCTCACATCCATACATGACTACTCAAAAAACTATAGCTTTGTCAAGATGGACATTTGTTGGCAAAGTAAGGTCTCTGCTTTTTAATATGCTATCTAGGTTGCTCATAACTTTTCTTCCAAGGGGCAAGTGTCTTTTAATTTCATGGATGTGGTCACCATCTGCAGTGATTTTGAAGCCCCCCAAAATAAAGTCTGTTACTGTTTCCATTGTTTCCCCTTCTATTTGCCATGAAATGATGGGACCAGATGCCATGATCTTAGTTTTCTGAATGTTGAGTTTTAGGCCAGCTTTTTCACTCTCCTCTTTCATTTTCATCATGAGGCTCTTTATTTCTTCTTCATTTTCTACCATAATGGTGGTGTCATCTGTATACAGATGTGAGGTTGTTGATATTTCTCCTGGAAATCTTGATTCCAGTTTATGCTTCATCCAGCCCAGCAGTTGTCCATAATACTTATTCCTTTTAATTCGGCACACCATTTTTGAGCTTTGCTCTCTCTTTTTCTGCTTTGATCTGATTTAATCTAAGCACACATAAGATATATTAGAGGTGGTTTTTCAAAGTCAAGTTGGAGGGTACAAGGTAGGAAACATTGTTCTTCCTCTACTGTCTTTTGTTCAGTCATTAGGACTTGCTAATTAAATTGATGAAAACCAGATTAACAAGAGAAAGGGCATATAGTTTTTGTGATGTTTATATTTTAATGCTTATGTGCATGGAGGTCTTCATAGATAAGAAATGAAGACCCTCAAAGAGGTGGTTAGTTTCAGGGGTTTATATACCATTCTAACAAATTTATGAAGAAGTAACAAGAAAAAAGAAAAGGATATAGACTTCAAAGGGTGGTCAGTTGTGGGAAGGTAGATATTTGGGAGAAACTAATGAAAAATAAGGGTAATTTTAGTAAAGTCTATTCTTGCATATCTACCTTAGTACTGATTTTCTATGACATAAAGTAAGGAGCCTTGTCTGGAAATCTAGAGGTGTAAGTTCTGGCCATCATTCTTCCTTCAGCCACGTGAAAAAAAAAATTGCTTTATTTGGCTTGTGTGTTGGTGGTGGGGTGGAGATCAGGATAGACTGCTGCTGCTGCTGCTAAGTCACATCAGTCGTGTCCAACTCTATGCGACCCCATAGACAGCAGCCCATCCAGCTCCCCCATCCCTGGGATTCTCCAGGCAAGAACACTGGAGTGGGTTGCCATTTCCTTCTCCAATGCATGAAAGTGAAAAGTGAAAGTGAAGTCGCTTAGTCATGCCCAACTCTTAGTGACCCCATGGACTGCAGCTCCCCATCCATGGGATTTTCTAGGCAAGAGTACTAGAGTGGGTCACCAGTGCCACCTCTGCAGGATAGATTATCATTCTCTAATATATATTCCATGGAACACTAGTCTTGGGAACAGTTACTTCCCAGTGATTCCATGGACAACAACATCTCTTTATCAGAGATTCACAAAGTATATGAACTTTGAGAATTGCTACATTAAAGAAATCTGCCAAATACCATTTTATCTAGCATTGCCAAAAATTATCTGACCAGAAGAATTTCCATTTTGCTTTTAAAAAATAGCAACTTTTAAGTACTCCTGGAAATATAGGTCTGTAAAAAATACTCAAGTAAAAACTTGAGCTTAATGCTCTTTAGGATACCTTACTGGTCTTATCCTTTATAATTTTAATATTTAATTCATTGTAAGAATCCATTTGTAATATATTGAGTGCTGTACAGAAGGTGTCAAAATTCATTTGCTTTTTTAAGACATATATACTTACACACAAAAGTAAAAAACACACCTGACAATATACAGGAAAGACATGGTAATATAGACAGAAAAGTAAATTCAGCTTATAAGCAAGATATATGCATATGTGTGCAATTGGCATGAAATGGGTACTTCAAAGGGAAGAATCACAAGAGAATTATAGTTGTGAGGCATGTGGAATGTCAGTGGAAATATGCAGCGTTATGCGGGAGAAACTAAGGAACGATGAAAATGTGCAAGGGAACTAAGGAGCATATTAACGAGGCTGGGAGGACGGTCATTGAAGGGATGAGTCCAGGGAGTACAATGGGCAAGAGGCATGGGAGTCTGCTTGAAGATGTGTAGTAAAGGGAGAGGTCATTTATGTCACTTAGGACTTCCCTGTCCTGAGATAGGGACTTTTGTGGAGATGGATGCAGGCAACATGGTAGGATAGGGTATGTGTTAGAAATAATGGATCAAGAGGAGTTGGAATGGTCCAAAAGCTAAGTTCCCTGATGCCAGCCAGAGGACTTCCTACCAAGGTGTCTCTTCTAAAGAGAACAACCTTGGTCCTACTAGGTTAACCATTTTCCCCAGTGGAATCTCTCATTCTATTTGGCTGATGGTTAAAATTAGTTCATGGGAAATAGATGGGGAAATAGTGGAAACAGTGTCAGACTTTATTTTGGGGGGCTCCAAAATCACTGCAGATGGTGATTGCAGCCATGAAATTAAAAGACGTTTACTCCTTGGAAGGAAAGTTATGACCAACCTAGATAGCATATTCAAAAGCAGAGACATTACTTTGCCAACAAAGATCTGTCTAGTCAAGGCTATGGTTTTTCCAGTGGTCATGTATGGATGTGAGAGTTGGACTGTGATGAAAGCTGAGCGCTGAAGAATTGATGCTTTTGAACTGTGGTGTTGGAGAAGACTCTTGAGAGTCCCTTGGACTGCAAGGAGGTCTAACCAGTCCATCCTAAAGGAGATCAGTCCTGGGTGTTCATTGGAAGGACTGATGCTAAAGCTGAAACTCCAATACTTTGGCAACCTCATGCGAAGAGCTGACTCATTGGAAAAGACCCTGATGCTGGGAGGGACTGGGGGCAGGAGGAGAAGGGGACGACAGAGGATGAGATGGCTGGATGGCATCACCGATTTGACGGACATGAGTTTGAGTGAACTCTGGGAGTTGGTGATGGACAGGGAGGCCTGGCGTGCTGCGATTCATAGGGACACAGAGTTGGACACAACTGAGCAACTGAACTGAACTGAGCTAAAATTAGAAGCCCTTGGTAGTTACGGAAATTCTTCATATACTTTTTTTTTGGCATAAGTCATGCATAAAAGAGAGCAAAAACACAATTAAGCATACTGAACATGTGAAAACTGCTTTCCTAGGAGTTCTTGCTTTTTGGAGTGTGTGTTCTTCTTTTTTTTTTTTTAATGTGATTATTTGTCTGGTACAGAGAAATTTAGGACTGATTATCTACCAAAATCAACTTTGCACTTCCCTGCTTTCTCAGTTGTTTCCAGGCAGGAATAATGGTCTGTGGCTTTTCTCTTCCTGGCCTTTCTCTTCTCCATTGAATATACAGGTCCTGTTATTTTTGCAAATCTGTGTCTCATGAGACTTAACTTCTCTTAGGGCAAAGGGTATGCCTCAGTTATTCTCATATTCCTCCAGCACTTTGTAGCATGATAGCCAGAAGTTATTCATGTATGGATGTGACAGTTGGACTATGAAAAAAGCTGAGTGCTGAAGAATTGATACTTTTGAACCGTGGTGTTGGAGAAAACTCTTGAGAGTCCTTGGACTGCAAGGAGGTCCGACCAGTCCATCCTAAAGGAGATCAGTCCTGGGTGTTCATTGGGAGGACTGATGCTGAAGCTGAAGCTCCAAAACTTTGGTCACCTGATGAGAAGAACTGACTCATTTGAAAAGACCCGGATGCTAGGAAAGACTGAAGGCAGGAGAAGAAGAGGCTGACAGAGGATGAGATGGTTGGATGGCATCACTGATTCGATGAACATGAGTTTGAGCAAGCTCCGGGAGTTGGTGATGGACAGGGAAGCCTGGTGTGCTGCAGTCCATGGGGTCGCAGAGTTGGACATGACTGAGCAACTGAACTGAACTGAACTGATAGAAATATTTAAGTGAATTAAATGAAATTAACATAAATTTTACTGGACATATTTTATAAAAATTGAAAATTTGATTTTTATTAATGTAACAACATGGAAGTTATTCAGTAAGCCTTTGGGATATTAGACATCTGACAAAATTTTATGCACAGGCAGGAATAATTGCTATTACTGAATTGATTAAGGACATTGTTTAAAATATTTGATCATTATTTAAACTGTAATACATTTAAACTCACAAACCTTATGTATCTAATTTCCTTAAACCTCGAACACCAATTCATTGAAATTTTCTTAAACATTTCAATAAAGTTACAAATCCAAGAAGATGATTTTTCTTAAATGTTTTATTAACCTTTAAAACACATATCATTATGGCAATAATTACAGAAGGTTTGATTAAAATAATTAACAACTGTTTTAAAATATCCACACCATGAGTGTTGTTCGTTGCTTCATTACTTGTGTATCTATTTCTATGGCTAACATTAGCTAGTCATGTTTGCTCTCAAGGGAAGCCATCCACATACCAGAGCGGAAAATGCCCTTTCTGGATTGATGCTCTGTGGGGTACCGGACCTGGTTGCGTCTTCCGTGGTCATTTGAATGAGCATATTTTGGAGTAGGTTCTCTCTGTGTTAAGGTTCCCCTGCTGTGAGGCTTGTGAAGCCATACTTTTCTGTGCAACCTGGCACTACCCGCTTTTGCTCCCGTGTTCATCGTGCCTTAGTTTCAGGGCGTTACTCCTGGTTCCCTGTTTACTTCATTGTGTGGTATTAGTATTAGACTTTTTATTTTTCTGTGATTGATGTGCAGAATTGCCTGTTTCTACGTACCATCACCCTCTTTCTGAAACCCCTTCACATGGAGAGATGACTAGGTTTTCAGGATATGCTCCAGATCACTGGTAACTTTTATTTCTGGGACAACCGTATTTATTCTTCTAACTTCAGAGAGACAGGTGTTTTGTTTTGTTTTGTTTTCCAGAGCCTCAAGAGATTAAAAACTGTGAGTTGCACAAGCTGTTTTGTTTCCTATTACATGCAGCTTCTAGACATAACCTGCACAGCCTTCAGCCCTCCTAAAGTGGGAAGTATCTCATTCCAAGGTCCTGCATCTGTGTTGGCAGAGTGACAGCAAGGACACAGGAGATCCTGTTGGCTCTTCTCAACAAGCTGTCTTGGTTACTTTCTGTAAATTAAGTGTAAAGTTTGTAGCTGAATGGTGAAATCTACTCACAGCCTCCTTAGGTTTAACATACTAGACCTGGCTGGCAAAGTGCATACCAGGATGATACCTTTCTCTTTAAATGAAGAAATGATGTGAAAAGTCAAGGCAGCAGGATCCTTAAACAAGTCTTGGTGTTTGCAGGTGTCATGTCCTTCCAAAAAAAAAAATAAAAATAAAAACATATAGAAGTGATTTATTCAAAAGGCTGTTACTACCTTTGCTGTATCTCTCTTAGAAACATTTATAAGAACTACTAACATTCTCTATCACAATAAAAAGGGAACGTGTTACATGGCTAGTTTCAGGGGAATTCCAGACCTTGCTGGGAGCAGAAGAGTGGGAGCTTCCTGAGATTCCCCACAACATCCGATATTCTGTATGTTTGTTCCTTACTTGCCTTTTTAAAAGGATTTCTGTTAGAGACTTCCAGAGGCTTCTCTTAACTTCCTATCTCACTCAGTCATTTATCCCTTTGTTCATTTATTCATTGATTCAGTCTATCAGTATGTAACTGATAGACTCTGTACATTTACAGAGTGGAATCTAGATACTAGATACAGTACTAACAAAAGAACAAAATGTAATCAGTTTAAAACAAAACTTTTCCTTACAAAAGTTTCTTCTGTTATCCGAGAGAGGGGATTACAAAGCTTGGCCTCAGTATTACTGATCTTGGGACCAAAAGGAAACTCATAATGGCCTCTAGGTTTAGGAGACAGAAAAGAGCCTGAGGTTAAACACAAGAGCTATTTACCATTAGCAACAGGGCAGCAGGTACCAGTCATCCTATGATTGTTTCAACTAGACTGTAATTACAAAAACATTGAGGGCTGCCTTCGATGGGGTCACACGGAGTCAGACGCGACTGAAGCAACTTAGCCGCAGCAGCAGCAGTGTTGGACTGACTTTTTGACAATAAAAGCATTTAAAGTTAAAATGCTTTTTATCAATTTGTATGTTGTCAGCTTGGCAAGCTTGTTTTCTTTTCTTTTTAAGAAGATTCTTCTCGCAAATATATAAGCAAAGAGTTAAGGAAACTCAAGAATAAACTAGCACAGAAAGATTGTCGTGTTTTACTGCCTTCTCTGGAGAATATCTGTAATGTACACATTACTTAGTCTTTAATAAGTCAAGTAAGCCTAAGAATGAATTGTCCTGTATTCATAATTAATGATGTTAACAGTAGATGTGTCACATGGGTGATGTGTGGGAATGCAGGGGGATGACATACTGTCTTTATCAGATAATCAGTTTAATAAGAGTATAATCTGCCTTGGAGTATGTCTTTGAGCTTTCATGGAGAACCATCTTGAGTCCAGGCCTAACTACATCATTTGTGGGACTTTTTTTTCATTTTGCACCAGTGCAAAACAAAGATGTGGGATCTCTTTTCCAAAAAAAAAAAAAAAAAAACCAAGAAAAATATACAATTAAAAGTGCTAAAATATAATGAAATATATAGATAAAATGCCTAGTTAAAAAAAATTAAATTTTAAATTATTAGCTTGAATTTTAACATTCATTTTATATCATACAAAATGCCAGGTTTAAATAGAAGCCTTTAACTTTTGTGCAGAATCACTGAAGTTACACAATTTGTATTTTGCATTTTAATCCTGCATATGTATAAAAATAATTGCTTCTGACACTTGGATGAGGTCTGACATTTTTTTAAGAAATTTCATGTATATAACTTTATATACAAATTAAGATACTAGCTGCTATCATCATTTTATGGGCAACTCTGCAGGGGCTCAGAGGCTTTGTTGATGTTGTTCAGTTACTAAATCACCTTTGACTCTGCAACCCCATGGAATATAGCACACCAGGCTCCTCTGTCCTCCAGTGTCCCCAGTTTGCTCAAATTCATGTCAGTTGAGTCAGTGATGCTCTCTAACCATCTTATCCTCTGCTGCCTCCTTCTCCTCCTGCCTTTCCCAGCATTTTCCCCAGCATCAGGGTCTTTTCCAATGAGTTGGTTCTTTGAATCAGGTGGCCAAAGTATTGTAACTTTAGCTTTAGAATCAGTCCTTCCAATAACATTTAGGGTTGATTTCCTTTAGGAATGACTGGTTTGATCCCCTTGCAGTGCAAGGGACTCTCAAGAGTCTTCTCCAACACCACAGTTCCAAAGCATCAATTCTTCGACACTCAGCCTTCTTTATGGTCCAACTCTCACATCTGTACATGACCACTGAAAAAGTGATAGCTTTGTCTGTACTAACCCTTTGTCATAAGCTATATCACGTGTTTAATGAGTCTATCAAAATAGAGAGTCTTTGTTAAGATAATCTATTCTATTTATGTTATATTTCTACCTCTTAAATTATGTTGCTATTATAAAAATTTTGAAATCTGTAAACAGCAGTTTTCCTTTATTTAGCACTCACCCAGATCTTCTTTTCTTGTGAGGTATCATAAAGGATGGGAGTTTTTCTGATGAGGAGTAGTAGCATGGTAAGAGCGCTGAGCACTCCAGTTTTCAGCTCTGCTGTTTACTATCTGCAAAGCTTGGACAAATCATTGAACATGGGGATAATGAAAACGCCTAACTCTCTTCATGAAGATGAAATGAAGCACTGCATGTCAAGCACTTAGAACAGTGCCTGACTGTGTTATGCAGTCAGTGCAGAAAATCTGTTGTTATTACTGTGTGTGTGTGTGTGTGTGTGTGTGTTAGTCGCTCAGTCATGTCTGACTCTTTGCAATCCCATGGCCTGTAGCCCACCAGGCTTCTCTCTCCATGGAATTCTCCAGGCAAGAATACTGGAGTGAGTTGCCATTCCCTTCTCCAGGTATTACTGTTTAGGGGAATCATTTTGTTGCTCATTAGCACTTGTGTGGCAGAAGGAAGAGGAGGCAAAGGAAATATATCCCGTGTTTGTTAGTTTTTACACTTTCCTGAAATGTGGTGAAAGATTTAATTTGGGGTCTGATTGAAATAAAAGAATATAAGACCTTGTATCAGTAATTAAAAACTGCATCTTCCTGGTGAAACATCACAGGTTAGCCAGATTCATCTGTTGCAATGTCCCCAACTATACCCCAGTTCATCCGGTAGTTAATGTACTTCTAAGTAGAAGCGTTAGCTGCCTGTGAACTCTGAGTGTCAGAGGGATCAAAAAAGAGCCCATTAGTGAAAATCTCTCCTCCCTGGCAAAGAGACAGTGACTTTGAGTGTTTATAGCCCTAGAGTGAATGGTTAAGCTGTCCCTGTGCAGTTTGGGAAATTTAGAAAGAGACCCAGCTCTACTTCCAAGCCCCACCCAAGTCCCTTAACCTGGAATCATAAATTCTAAAATCTGCCTTCGTGCTTCAAAGCTCCTGTTTTATAATGCAGACACCCGGGGGAGCTGTGCCACTTTTAGCTGCTAATTTATCCTTCAAAGAAATGAGTTCCTGAGCTGCTTTTCTTTCAAGCTGAAGGGGTTCTGCACTTGATCATGGAGAAGGGCTTGGAGCACGGGGTAGGGTCCAAAATAGGAAATGTACAGTTTGAGGGAGAGCAGAAGACAGGTTTTAGTCTGCTTGAGGAGAGTCGGTTCAGGGGAAGATCAGCTGGCCGAGTCCGGAGACCTGGATCTGCTCTTGTATTGCCTCTGGGTTGCTGAGCAGCCTCGGAAGGTCAGAGGGCAAGCTCTTTGAGCATAAGCCCTGCTCTGATACTCTGTGATTCCCTGTCCCTTCTGTATTTGTTCTGCTAGCTGGTTTGTCTCAGTCCTTAAGTGAAGAACAAAAGATAGATCTCAAGAGATGAACAGTTTCAAACCTTCCCAAATGTTCTGGAAGGTTTCCTTTGCATGCTATCTATCCATTTAAGCCCTCAGTGTTTTCATCATAGTTTATTTCTAAATTCTCAGTCTGATAATTCCAGCATCTCTACCTTGTATGGCTCTGATACTTGCTCTGTCTTTTCACAGTGTTTTCCTTTTGATATGCCTTGTAATTTTATTAATAGCCAGACATGATGACTGGGTAAAGGTACTCCTGTACACAGGCCTGCAGTGATGTGGTGAGCCCCACGAGCAGGTCTCTTAGGGAGCCTGTGCCTCTTGACTGTGAATTTCACAGTGTTTCTCAGCTATATGTCTCCTATTTTAGGTGGGACAGGATGGTTATAAGGGGCTGGAATTGGTAGGTGGATTCTGAAAATACCCCAGCAGCTTAGGCTCTGGTTCACTCGTTTCTCCTGAGGACAGGCCTTACTCAGAACAGAATGCTCTGGTGCGTTTATTAATTTAGTTTTTGACCGTGCCAAGGTTTAGTTGCAGTACACAGGATCTTTAGTTGCAGCATGTGGGATCTAGTTTCCTGGTCAGGGATTGAGCCTGGTCCTCCTGCTTTGGGAGTGCAGAGTCTCAGCCACTGCACCATCAGGGCAGTCCTGCTCTTCAGCTTGAAAAAAAAGAGGGGCATTAAGAATGCTTCCTTTTCCTCTCCTCCTATTGGAGGAGGCATAAGGAGATTTTTCTCCAGCATTCACCGTGAGAACCAGGTCGAGCTTCTAGAGGTAAAACTCACAAAGGTGTGCCTCTCTCTGACTGGACCCTCCTGGAATTTTTAGCTCTCAGACTTGTCCACACTGAGCCTCCAGCAGCTAGTTAATTACAGTTCAGGTTTTCCTGCCCCAACACTGGTTCCCATGGAGTCTTCTGCTCTGGTGTGTTGTGATTCTTTGTATTTATTTGCCTGTCTGTTTCTTCAGTGTAGGGTCAGAAGTTTGCCCTGTGACCTTAGTTCTCTAACAGGTCTAAGAAGAGTTGATGATTTTTCAGTTTGTTTAGCGTTTTACTTGTTAAGATGAGGTGGTGACTTCTAAGCGCCTTAGATGTGGAACCAAAGACCAGAAGTCTGAAAAGTTTACTTTTACATACCTTGTGTCTGAAAGTGTTAGTTGCTCAGTTGTGTCTGACTCTTTGCAACCCCATGGATTGTAGCCCTCCAGGCTCCTGTGTCTGTGGAATTCTCCAGGCAAGAATACTGGAGTGGGTAACCTTTCTTCTCCAAGAGGATCTTTCACCCAGGTCTTCTGCATTGAGGACAGATTCTTTACTGTCTGAGCCACCAAGGTGTTGTATTTACAGAAGAATCTGCCACTCCCATCTCTGGGTTGTTGTTGGAAAACTCACAATTTTTAGTTTTACAGTATCTCGGGGAATCTCTAGTTTCTTGAGGGGCCAGAACTAATTTTTCAAATTCTCTAAACAAATACAATAATATTCAGTTTCATGTTTTGAAAATAGTATTTGTGGGTATTACTAACCACAGCTTTGTTCTAGGTCTTAAACTAACTTGCTTCAGCCCCTCAAGAGCAGATATAGGGCTGTCCTTTGATGATCTCTAGGCTTACAGCTATTTGGGGGCATTTAGGGATATTTTCCTGACATCTAATAGGTTCAGGACAGACCCAGGACTTGTGAGTAGATGAAAAATTGCTACCTCCAAGTGTGAGCTGCTGATGTACTGGTGCAGATGAGCAGAAGCAGAGTAGACAGTCAGTCTTTTGGAGGCCTGTGGATGGCTGTACTAAAGTGTTCGGTGTGACAGCTCAGTGGTTGGCAGTCTAGGGCTGGGGTAGTTTGGCTTTTGCTGCTCACCAGGATTTCCCAGGCGTGCTCCAACCTTATTCTCAGTGCCAGGCAGGGAAGGGCTGGTACAGGTACAAGACCTCACAAAGCCATTGCTTGGGTGAATTCCTCTCAGTCTTCCCAAGATCCTGTAACACAGCCTGCCTCCCCAGAAGCCTTCTTCATTCTTTCCCCCAAAAACATTGATGTTTTACAATAGAGCTTAGCAGTCCATTAAAACTGGAGCTGAGATCATCAGTAAAGAAAAACCAGTCATCCTTTCCCTTTCTTGAAGATAGAAAGGGCACAGACTCTTCAATCACTCCTAAAGGGGAGTATGGGTGATTTATTTATATTTTAGGTCTCTTCTCCATGATTTCAGGTCTCCCAATAAAGAAGGGGGGGAAATTAACTATTTGTAGTGAAGTGATTAAAATTAAAAACTCTTGTCACTCACTGCCTCAAGGAGTCATAAAAGTCAAGAAGAACTAATATGTGGTTAGAATATTTTAAATATTGAGAATTATTGCTCAAAGACCCACTTATCTCTTTTGTACTTTTGGTACTCCCCTACTTACCCGTGGGGGTGATTTCTGCCTTCCAAGAATTGGTAGCAGGAAAACGAGGCTGCATTTTCAGCTATCCAGTATATTTTATGTATATTTAGTTCAATAAATATCTATTAAGCATCACTAAAGCTAGATTTTATTGGATAATTGGAAAATGGAGAGATAAATAGAACATAGTTCTTGTCCTGAGGCTTATAGGCTAAAAGATAAAATAGATTCTAAAAATACATGCAGCATGAAAAGTATAGAACAGAGGTGGGAAACATTATACTTTACTTAGTGAATTAGAAAAGACTCTGTGAAAAGAGGTAGCATCTGAAGGAGTAAACAATGAAAAACATTTTTTGACAACTATTGATACAGTCCATGGGGATGCAAAGAGTCTGAGCACACACACACACACACTTAGTAGATGTTATGATTTTCTCCTCAGCATCAAGCCAATATGTTGGTTAGGTCACAGCAATGTAGTTTGAATGATATTGACCCTATGGCTTCTCCATGGAGAATTTTGAGCATTATTTTGCTAACATGTAAGATGAGTATAATTGTGCAGTAGTTTGAGCATTCTTTGGCATTGCCTTTCATTGGGATCAGGATGAAAACTGACCTTTTCCACTCCTGTGGCCACTGCTAAGTTTTCCAAATTTGCTGGCATATTGAGTGCAGCACTTTCACAGCATCATCTTTCAGGATTTGAAATAGCTCAACTGGAATTCCATCACCTCCACTAGCTTTGTTCGTAGTGATGCTTTCTAAGGGCCACTTGACTT
>NW_011494724.1:930131-934969 GCF_000754665.1 Bison bison bison
CTTTGTTCGTAGTGATGCTTTCTAAGGGCCACTTGACTTCACATTCCAGGATGTCTGGCTCTACAGAGTGATCACACCATCATGATTATCTGGGTCGTGAAGATCGTTTTTGTACAGTTCTTCTGTGCATTCTTGCCACCTCTTCTTAATATCTTCTGCTTCTGTTAGGTCCATACCATTTCTGTCCTTTATTGTACCCATCTTTGCATGAAATGTTCCCTTGGTATCTCTAATATTCTTGAAGAGATCTCTAATCTTTTCCATTCTATTGTTTTCCTCTATTTCTTTGCAAGAAATAATTCTTCAAGCCAGGCTTCAACAGTACATGATCTGTGAACTTCCAGATGCTCAAGCTGGATTTACAAAAGGCAGAGGAACCAGAAATCCAATTGCCAACATCCACTGGATTATCAAAAAAGCAAGAGAGTTCCAGAAAAATATCTACTTCTGTTTTATTGACTACTCCAAAGTCTTCAGCAGAGTGGATCACAACAAACTGTGGAAAATTCTGAAAAAGATGGGAATACGAGACCACCTTACCTGCCTCCTGAGAAATGTGTATGCAGGTCAAGAAGCAACAGTTAGAACTGGACATGGAACAACAGACTGGTTCCAAATCAGGAAAGGAGTACGTCAAGGCTGTATATTGTCACCCTGCTTGTGTAAGTTATATGCAGAATATATCTTGCAAAATGCCAGGCTGAATAAAGCACAAGCTGGAATCAAGATTGCTGGGAGAAATATCAATAACCTCAGATATTCAGATGACACCACCCTTATGGCAGAAATCAAAAAAGAAATAAAGAGCCTCTTCATGAAAGTGAAAGAGGAGAGTGGAAAATTTGGCTTAAAACTCAACATTCAGAAAACTAAGATCATGGCATCCGGTCCCATCACTTCATGACAAATAGATGGGGAAACAGTGGAAACAGTGACAGACTTTATTTTGGGGGCTCCAAAAATGACTGCATATGGTGACTGCAGCCATGAAACTAAAAGATGCTTGCCCCTTGGAAGAAAAGCCGTGACCAACCTAGACAGCATTTTAAAAAGCTGAGACATTACTTTGCCATCAAAGGTCCATCTAGTCAAAGCTATGGTTTTTCTAGTAGTCATGTATGGATGTGAGAGTTGGACTATAAAGAAAGCTGAGCGCTGAAGAATTGATGCTTTTGAACTGTGGTGTCAGAGAAGACTCTTGAGAGTCCCTTGGACTGCAAGGAGATCAAATCAGTCCATCCCAAAGGAAACCAGTCCTGAATATTCATTGGAAGGATTGATGCTGAATCTGAAACTACAATACTTTGGCCACCTGATGCGAACAACTGACTCATTGGAAAAGACCCTGATGTTGGGAAAGATTGAAGGCAGGAGGAGAAGGGAAGGACAGAAGATGAGATGGTTGGATGGCATCACTGACTCAATGGACATGAATTTTAGCAAGCTGCACGAGTTGATGATGGACAGGGAAGCCTCGTGTGCTCCAGTCCATGGGGTGGCAGAGTCAGACATGACTGAGCGACTGAACTGAACTGAACTAATCTTCTCACTGGATATGCCTTAATTGGTCCAGTCTATTTAGGGAATCCTGCTTCCTTTCCATTGTAATTAATTCAGGTAATCCAGGCTTAATTCATTTTGCCAGACCACAGACATCTGTCAAATTTTCCGGGAATTCCATGACATTTGTACTGTCTTTCCTTCTGGTTGCTAGTTTCTGTAGTGTATAGATATGAAACGGTGAACTATAGTCTCAGTGAGGGAAGCAAGCCTAACATTGATCCAGGCAAGGGGCACAGAACAGAGAGAAAGGCAGAAAAATGGAACCTCAGTACTCAGCTAACCTATACATGAAACTTGAAATCCTTGAAGCGTTTCCTTTCACAAACTGACAGCTTTACTTAACCATTTAGGCTAATTCAAATTAAGATTTTTGTACTCGGAAACAAAAGTGTTATAAATGATACAAGATGAGGGACTGTTGGGGGACTGGTGGCACAAGATCAAGGAAGCATAGTTCAGACTTAACCGACAGAATAATCAACAAAGATGAAATGTATCATAATTTGGGAGCACAAGGGTCATGAGTGGTAGGTGAAATTTGAGGATTAGAATTTTACAGCTGAACAGAAATGCAAGGATTTACATTTAGTACCTTCCTTTGTCATGTGAAGAAAAGCCAGATTGGAGACCTCCTGACATTTCTGGGGTAGAAATGGGCAGTGGCAAGATTGGTAGTGAATGCCACCAACCTGTTCCTTAGATCCCATCTGCCTCTTCACTTCTTGTTTGGTCACAGTACATCATTTTCAGACAAGTCTAATTGCCTACTGAATAGCTCTTCCCCACAGTGTATTCAGATTCAATTAGGATAAGACAGAGCTCATGATTTTTTCCCCAACTCTTGTTATTTCCCCTATATTTCCAGGCTTCAGTTGTTCAAGATACATATCTTATTTTTTCCTTTTTATCTAAATGTTCTTTTTGTACGATCTACCCACTTTCCATTACACCTATATCTCTTCTTCGAGGATGGATTCTCCTGCTATCTTCTAAATAAAATAGAGCAGTAACACTGATTTGTCTAAGAGCTATGACACGGTTTGTTCAATACCCGAGAGCTGTGATGCACCGAGGGCTTTAATGTCCATCGCTCCAAATCATTGTTGTGATGAGACAAGAACCGAGAAGCATACACTCGCCTGACAATTTGCTTGACTATGATGACTCAGCCAAAGTCCCACACAGTGCACAGCCTCTGATGGCTATGCACAGACTTGCCCCCTTGTTTTTATCTTCTAGTTTGGCTACCCAGAGTTCAGTATGTTGGTCAATGTCCCTTAGCCAGTTGAATTTTGAGCCTCTACTAGTGTGTAAGGCTTGCTGCTATCCAGTTGAGGGAATTTATGCTGTTGCTTTTGTTTGTTTTGCCCCATGTTTGGATTAGAACCAGTAGCTCGGAGTTTCCTTCTCCGATGGCTCCTGAGAGGGCACAGCTTGGACACACACACAGTCTTTTGTCTGCAGTGGAAGGAATGGCTGTGTTTAGAAATAATATATAAGCCTGGCTTCCTAGGAGTCATCTCTGGGGCAGAGCGGCTCTTTGTTCAGATGGTATTTAGTCACAGGCTGTGCTCAAGCCTCTTGTGCCAGTGCATTCTGACCTGTGTGTTGATGGGTCTATGTGTGGATTGGGGTTTCTTTCAAGTTTGCCTCCATCCACTATGACCACTCATGAGTGGGTTCAGCTTAGCAGAATTGCACAGCCTTTCCAAAACCCAGTGTTAGCCCTGGTGCAGTAGGGCTGCTCTTCTTGGCTGTCTCTTTCCCTTGTTCTCAGTGTTAAACTGGCTGCTCTGATATTTAGTTTGTGGAACTACCATACATTCTCTTATCCAAGATATCTATTGCTTTGGACAATGGCCTTAGGCATGGAGTTTGCCACTTCCTATTCCAGATAAATTAGTCGCTTCAGGCATATTGCAGGACTTTTTATTCTCATGGCCTTCTTCTATATCAGGAAAGTCCCCTGGGCACCCAGTGTGAGCTGGGAGAAATGATCTTCTTTCTAGGCGTAATACTCTGTGAGTGAGTACTGGAGAAGGGATGCAGTCCCTGGTCTTCTCAGGTTCCCCTCCTTCCAGAGTACTTCTACTCTGGGACATCTGCAAATGGTGGACACAGTGGAGAAGGAAGATGTGAATGAAGCCATAGGGTAATGGTGGTGTCAAAGAGCTCTCTTCTAGGTGACAAAGGGCAAATAGTTAGTGAGAGAGTCAATTCCTAGGCAGATTGATAAGAAGTCTGGGGGTCCCCAAAGGGGACCTAAAATTCTAAAAGGGTCTAAAATTCTCAAGGAGGAGGAAAGGACAAACGGTTTTTCCCTTCTATATGCCTTAATATTATATAACAATATGGGCTTCCCTGGTGGCTCAGATGGTAAAGCGTTTGTCTGCAATGTGGGAGACATCCACTGGAACATTGAAAAAGCAAGAGAGATCCAGAAAAACATCCATTTCTGCTTTATTGACTATGCCGAAGCCTTTGACTGTGTGGATCACAGTAAACTGTGGAAAATTCTGAAAGAGATGGGAACCAGACCACCTGACCTGCCTCTTGAGAAACCTGTATACAGGTCAGGAAGCAACAGTTAGAACTGGACATGGAACAACAGACTGGTTCAAAATAGGAAAAGGAGTACGTCAAGGCTGTATATTGTCACCCTGCTTATTTAACTTCTATGCAGAGTACATCATGAGAAACACTGGGCTGGAAGAATCACAAGCTGGAGTCAAGATTGCTGGGAGAAATATCAATAACCTCAGATATGCACCCCACTCCAGTACTCTTGCCTGGAAAATCCCATAGATGGAGGAGCCTGGAAGGCTGCAGTCCATGGGGTCGCTGAGGGTCGGACACGACTGAGCGACTTCCCTTTCACTTTTCACTTTCATGCATTGGAGAAGGAAATGGCAACCCACTCCAGTGTTCTTGCCTGGAGAATCCCAGGGATGGGGGAGCCTGGTGGGCTGCCGTCTATGGGGTCTCACAGAGTCGGACACGACTGAAGCAACTTAGCAGTAACATGCAGATGACACCACCGTTATGGTAGAAAGTGAAGAGTAACTAAAAAGCCTCTTGATGAAAGTGAAAGAGGAGAGTGAAAAAGTTGGCTTAAAGCTCAGCATTCAGAAAACTAAGATCATGGCATCTGGTCCCATCATTTCATGGCAAATAGATGGGGAAACAGTGGAAACAGTGTCAGACTTTATTTTGGGGGGCTCCAAAATCACTGCAGATGGTGATTGCAGCCATGAAATTAAAAGATGCTTATGCCT
>NW_011494724.1:935146-941858 GCF_000754665.1 Bison bison bison
TGATGCTAAAGCTGAATCTCCAATACTTTGGCCACCTCATGTGAAGAGTTGACTCATTGGAAAAGACTCTGATGCTGGGAGGGACTGGGGGCAGGAGAAGGGGACGACAGAGGATGAGATGGCTGGATGGCATCACCATTTTGATGGACATGAGTTTGGGTGAACTTCAGGAGTTGGTGATGGACAGGGAGGCCTGGCGTGCTGAGATTCATGGGGGTCACAAAGAGTTGGACATGACTGAGCTACTGAACTGAACTGAACTGATATAACATTAATGTATCCTGCTTGAGGACAGTTTCTGGAAAAAACTTCTGGCTAATCCTGTTATCTTAAAATGTAAATTATGGGAGTGGGTCTAGTAAGGTCTTTACAACCTCCAGACATTCTTTTGATTCACTGTAATAAGTAATTAAAAAGTATATAACTCCATTGCTAATACTAGCGAGGGAGCACTCTTTCTGCCTCTTCTGATGTCTATGTCAGAAGCATTCTCTATCCCTTTTATACTTTAATAAAACTTTGTTACACAAAAGCTCTGAGCGATCAAGCCTTGTTTCTGGCTCCAGATTGAATTCTTCTCCTGCGGAGGCCAAGAATCCCAGCGTCTTGCGTGGTTCAGCAACAACCTTTCATCTTGGGGGCTCGTCCAGGATTCTTCAGGACAAGGTAAGGATGCTTGGAGCTCTGATTCTTTGTTCTCCTAGTGAACAAGTTTTCTGCTGTACTTTACTAACTCTACAGTGTTCTTGTGTGAATGAATGACACGCCCTAAATGAAGAAAGTGAGGAGCCCTGCTCTACAGTTCCATGGTGACCTCATATGGCTTATGGCAGAAACCTGCCAATGCCAAGAGGCACTCAATGTCTCCCTCAGGGACCAACCAGAAATGGGCAAAGTGTGTGGACCAAACTCTCCGTTCTTGGTCAAACTTTCTGGTCTCTTTGACCATTTCATAACTTCTTGGGAATTCGAACTGCTAACCTATCTGCCAGATCATAGAGTTTCAAGGGACTTGTGATCTATGCTGTTACTGTGTACTGTTACTTAGGTCCCAAACTTGCATTGGTAGTCAGGAAGCACCTAGCCTCGCCAGGAGTCAGAAGTTCTGAAGCTAGATGGAGCTCTAGCTCCAAGAACATCTCTGAGGTTAAAAGTTACTCAGATTGGAAGTACAATGAGTTTCTTCCTTTGGTAAAGCTAGCTCTTAGTGGCCAGAGGAGGCTTTCCAGTGGCTTTTGTCCCAACTCCTTAGATATTCTTTCTGTGGAATCTGTGGGAATGAACTGGAAGGACTGGCCCTAATAACTCGAGGACAAAAATCACTTTTTCCTCACTGGCCAGCCCTTCACTGTCTCTTTCTATGGCTTACTGGTGTGGTGATGGTTGGAAGGAACATCTTAGTTTTATGTTCTTATTATGGTCAGGAATATACTCAGGGTCATGCACAGGCACTCAGTTGATGAATGTTTCCCCCAGCAGTCTTAGATTGGGAGGCATTCTGGAAGGTTACTCTGATTGCACCCTAGGTGGCATCAGAGGCAAGCGAGGTTTTAATGGTGAAGAACTGGACATCAGTCTGGGATGCCATCACGTCTACCCCTGGTACATCTCCACCCGTCTCAGTGGTAGAACAGGGAGGCACAAGTTCGGTGCCTGTGTCAGTAAGAGACAGACTAAGTCCAACCAGGAAAGGAAAGCTTTGGTGTAAAGTCTGTCTACACCCCCATTTAGAGCAGGGAGGGACGCCTCTGGTAGAAAGATGGTGCTTGTCACTTTTTCTCTCTCTTACAGATGGTAGCTAACAATTCCAGCCTCACTCCTTTGAACTATATCCTGAAAGACTGGGATGGATTTGATCCCCAGGGCTTAAAGAAGACACACCTAGTCTTCCTATGTGATACTGCATGGCCAGGGTATCCATTGGAGGATGGCAAACGGTGGCTGGTTGAAGGATCTCAATTATTACTGTTTTACAATTGGACCAGTTCTGTGGAAAACAAGGGAAATGGATAGAAGTAGCATATGGGAATTCCCCATTGGGAATTAGGCGGTCCCAACTATAGAACCAGACTGGGACTATAATACAGCTAAAGGAAGATGGAATCAGAGTCATTTTGTCAGATGTATTCTTGAAGGACATATTCTTAGCAAGCGCGTGCTAAGACTTTAAACTATGCCAAATTGGCAAACATAGAACAGGAGGAGAAGAAAACTTCTGGTAAATTCCTAGATAGACTGAGGAAAGCCCTTTACAGATTCACCGAGATTGATCCTAAAAGTGGAGAGGGAAGAGTGATCCTAAAAGATAGATTTCTCACTCAGTCGGCTCCAGATATCCGCTGTAAGCTATTGAAACAGGCATACGGGCCAAATCAGTCTTTAGATAATCTGTTGCAACTGGCTCAAACAATCTATTATGGTAGGGAATATGAGGAAAAGAAAGAAAGGCAGAAAAAGACAAAGGAACAGGCAGAAGCCCTTGCAATGGCTGTCAGAATCATTCTTAAACAGCCTGAGAAAAATGCCCAGAGAGACCCAGGTGAAAAAGGATGGGCTTGCTATTACTGTGGAAAGGAGGGGAACCTCAAGCAGGATTTCCCTCAGGCATCTAAGCCGCCCCTGGCTCCAGGACTGGTCTCCAAGGGACCGCCCTAGAGGAGAGACTGCCCTCAGAAGTGTAGGTCTCAGGGGTTGGACTCTCAAAACAATCAGGACTGAAGGTGCCCCGGGGTACCCACACAAGCTCCCATCCTAATTACACCCGAGGAACCCCAGGTATTAATAACTGTGGGGGACCAATCCGTTGATTTCCTTTTAGATATTGGGACAACTTACTCTGGGCTTACTGAAGCCCCTGGCCCACTTTCTTCCCGATCTGCTTCCGTAGTGAACTGTCTGGACAAGCTGAAAGGTATTACTTTAGTTGTTCTTTAAGCTGTAACTGGGGCTCTGTTCTATTTTTACATGACTTTCTAATCGTACCAGAGTCTCCCTCACCCGTTTTGGGGAGTGATATACTGAGCAAGGTCCATGCCTCTGTTTTAATGAATATGGAGCCCTCCCTTTCTCTCCCTTTAATTGAACAAAATGTAAGTTAGAGTGTGGGCTGATGGAAGATCTGTGGACCAAGCAAAAAATGTTATTCCTATAGTTTTCAAGCTCAAAGACCCAAACTTATTTCCACATAAGAAGCAGTATCCACTGAAACCTGAGATTTAGGACAGGTTAAAGCCCATCATTGAGAATTTAAAGGAGCAGGGGCTATTAATTCCCTGTAACAGTCCATGCAACACTCCTATTTTGGGTATAAAGAAATCAAATGGTAAAGGGAGACTAGTTCAAAATTTACAAATAATAAATGAAGACTTGGACTGCCCCCCAAAAAGGAGGGACTGTCCCCCTTTGAATGTATTTATGGAAGGCCTTTCTTATGCACAGACATAAGACCTGGAGCCTTAGAATTAGCTAATTATGTAACTCAGCTCTCAGCCTTTCAAGAGGCATTAATGGAACTCCAGGAGGTGACTCCTGACCCAGCCTCTAAATCAAGCAAGTCTCTGTTTGAGCCAGGAACTGAGGTCCTGACAAAAACATTGGGATCTGGGGGCCAATCTCTCGAGACCCTCTGGGACGGCCCTTGCCAGGTTATTCTTTCTTCTCCCACAGCTGTCAAAGTACCAGGAATTGATTCGTGGGTGCATCTCACTCGAGTTAAGAGGTGGCACCCTGACCAGAACTAAGCAACGTCATTTTATGTCTTTACTTTCTATGCTCTGACTTTGTACTTTTCAGATGGGCATGATAATCTATGTGAGCCTACTTCTGCTGACTCCAAAAATCCTGAGTCTACTGTTTGACCCACAAGACAATGCCTTCCTGTCCTGGCCTCATTCCTATGCCACATTTCACGATCAGTCTAATCGCTGGGTTTGTGGAGCACTCCCCTCCTCATCAACTGAAAACTTCCCATGGTGGGTTTCTCCACTTCAAGGAAAGGACTTTCTTCAACTCTGTGATGACATCTAACAACCCTAAGATGGACTGGTGCAACACTTTGTACTTTAACTATGGACATAATGTGACTTTTAATTTTGATTATACATTGTCTTGGTTTAATGACTGTTTTGCCTTACATCTGTAACTGTAAAACAGGGTTTGTTTCTAACCGTCTGAAAGCTTTTAAGTTACAAATAGTTGTCCAAGCTCCTAGGAGTGGCACAGCCCCCTCCAACCCTGATCAGAGACCAGGGTTAGGAGAATATGTTGCCTCAGTAATTTAGGGACCATGTCCCTAAACAGCAGGAAGTAGTTATGGAATGAAAACAATGTCTCTTTCCCTTGGCAACATAATTCTCCTAAAAGAAAAGGGGGGAATGAGAGAGTCAATTCCTAGGCAGGTTGATAAGAAGTCCGGGGGTCCCCAAGGAAAGAGGGATATGGAATTCTCAAAAAGACAAATGGTTTTTTTCCTCTACATTCCTTAGAATGTATTCTGCTTGAGGACAGTTTCTGGAAAAAAAATTCTGGCTAATACTGTTATCTTAAAATGTTAATTATGGGAGTGGGTCTATTAAGGTCTTTACAAACTCCAGACATTCTTTTGATTCACTGTAATAAGTAATTAAAAAGTATACAACTCCATTGCTAATACTAGTGAAGGGGCACTCTTTCTGCCCCCTTCTGATGTCTATGTCAGAAGGGTTCACTATCCCTTTTATACTTTAATAAAACTTTATTATACAAAAGCTCTGAGCTATCAAGCCTCATCTCTGGCCCCAGATTGAATTCTTCTCCTCTGGAGGCCAAGAATCCTGGTGTCTTGCATAGTTCAGCAACAACCTTTCAGTAGGACCTAGAGACCAGCAGATGTGATTTTTGCTACTATCTGTTGGTCTCAGAGGACCAAAGTTTTCACTTTTTCAAAGCAGAGCTTCTCTGCATATTCTGTGACTTTATACCTTCCCAATTCCAGGCAGCTCTAGATGAGCAGGAGGAGTTAAACATCTGGCAGGTCAATACTGCCTGTACATGGATCACTTTTGTTGAATTCCAACCCATCTGAGACTCTGGTGTCTACTCCGCATGCTCTGGTAATCCTCCTTTTTCTTTAGAGGTCTAATGCTGCCCTTGAAGGGAAAGGAAGAGCTCTTCTTTTTCCCATGTTGCATTTTTTATTCCTTTTGCTAATAAAGTGTTTGTGGATCCTTTTCATCCCAACACACACCCAAAAAGCCTCTTACAAATGAGCTGAAGTGGGGGTGATGATTGGGGTGCAGCATTTTGTTTCTGTTGTGCCTGGGGGTATGGTATCTACCCCAGAGATGGGGCTGGATGGGGGAGGAGAGACCTCATTTTCTTGGCCTAGAATAGAGTTTCTGCATCATGGGGTTGGGGTTGAAGACAAACCACCAGTAGACTATTCCTTCCAGGATAAAAGCATAGCCACAGACTACTACGAGCTGGAGGAAGGAGTAGATCCAAACTTGTCCCCCATCTTGGCTGCACAGATCTGGGGTAGAACTCTCATGACATGAAACTGATTGGGGATAGGTGGGAATGGATTGGCCTTGGCTCAAATGCCACAGTTCCTACTGAAACACAGTTCTTAGTTGATTTTTTTAATGAATATTTTTTTATTTGTTGTATCTCCATAGGACAGTTTTCAAAACCTCTAAAAGATTTTTTTAATTTTATTTTATTTTTAAACTTTACAATATTGTATTAGTTTTGCCAAATATCAAAATGAATCCACCACAGGTATACCTGTGTTCCCCATCCTGAACCCTCCTCCCTCCTCCCTCCCCTACCCTCCCTCTGGATCGTCCCAGTGCACCAGCCCCAAGCATCCAGTATCGTGCATCGAACCTGGACTGGCGACTCATTTCATACATGATATTATACATGTTTCAATGCCATTCTCCTAAATCTCCCCACCCTCTCCCTCTCCCACAGAGTCCATAAGACTGATCTATACCTCAGTGTCTCTTTTGCTGTCTCGTACACAGGGTTATTGTTACCATCTTTCTAAATTCCATATATATGCGTTAGTATACTGTATTGGTGTTTTTCTTTCTGGCTTACTTCACTCTGTATAATAGGCTCCAGTTTCATCCACCTCATTAGAACTGATTCAAATGTATTCTTTTTAATGGCTGAGTAATACTCCATTGTGTATGTGTACCACAGCTTTCTTATTCATTCATCTGTTGATGGGCATCTAGGTTGCTTCCATGTCCTGGCTATTATAAACAGTGTTGCGATGAACACTTTCTAAGTGATTTGACTTTGAGAATGTCATTTAATCTCTCTGAATCTTTAAAATTCCAACTGATCTTTCTGAGGAACTGGGCTCTTTTTTTTTTAGAGCATATTAGGAAGCATCTTATAGAAGAAATAAATGCTTAAATTTTGTGACTTCTCAAAATTATGTCTCTTCCATGACCAAGGAAGGGAAGTACATAAAGGGGAGGGGAGGTGATGTGAGAATGCCATTCAGATGTAGAGCCTAAGGGTTTTATTGTCTTCAGATAATATTTAAAAACAATACTTCAACTATAATTGTTATACTAGAAGTTGGTATATTAAAAAAAAAATAATTCAAGCTGGATTTAAAAAAGGCAGAGGAACCAGAGATCAAATTGCCAACATCCACTGAATCATAGAAAAAGCAAGGTAATTCCAGAAAAACATCTACTTCTGCTTCATTGACTAC
>NW_011494724.1:941958-947590 GCF_000754665.1 Bison bison bison
TTACTTCACTCTGTATAATAGGCTCCAGTTTCATCCACCTCATTAGAACTGATTCAAATGTATTCTTTTTAATGGCTGAGTAATACTCCATTGTGTATGTGTACCACAGCTTTCTTATTCATTCATCTGTTGATGGGCATCTAGGTTGCTTCCATGTCCTGGCTATTATAAACAGTGTTGCGATGAACACTGGGGTACACGTGTCTCTTTCCCTTCTGGTTTCCTCAGTGTGTATGCCCAGCAGTGGGATTGTGGGTCATAAGGCAGTTCTATTTCCAGTTTTTTAAGGAATCTCCACACTGTTCTCCATAGTGGCTGTACTAGTTTGCATTCCCACCAACAGTGTAAAAGAGTTCCCTTTTCTCCACACCCTCTCCAGCATTTATTGCTTGTAGACTTTTGGATCACAGCCATTCTGACTGGCGTGAAATGGTACCTCATAGTGGTTTTGATTTGCATTTCTCTGATAATGAGTGATGTTGAGCATCTTTTCGTGTGTTTGTTAGCCATCTGTATGTCTTCTTTGGAGAAATGTCTATTTAGTTCTTTGGCCCATTTTTTGATTGGGTCATTTATTTTTCTGGAATTGAGCTGTAGGATTTGCTTGTATATTTTTGAGATTAGTTGTTTGTCAGTTGCTTCATTTGCTATTATTTTCTCCCATTCTGAAGGCTGTCTTTTCACTTTGCTTATAGTTTCCTTTGTTGTGCAGAAGCTTTAGAATTTAATTAGGTCACATTTGTTTATTTTTGCTTTTATTTCCAATATTCAGGGAGGTGGGTCATAGAGGATCCTGCTGTGATGTATGTCGGAGAGTGTTTTGCCTATGTTCTCCTCTAGGAGTTTTATAGTTTCTGGTCTTACGTTGAGATCTTTAAACTCTCACTATTTGCAGATGACATGATCCTCTACATAGAAAACCCTAAAGACTCCACCAGAAAATTACTAGAACTAATCAATGATTATAGTAAAGTTGCAGGATATAAAATCAATGCACAGAAATCGCTTGCATTCCTATACACCAATAATGAGAAAACAGAAAGAGAAATTAAGGAAACAATTCCATTCATCATTGCAACGGAAAGAATAAAATACTTAGGAATATATCTACCTAAAGAAACTAAAGACCTATATATAGAAAACTATAAAACACTGGTGAAAGAAATCAAAGAGGACACTAATAGATGGAGAAATATACCATGTTCATGGATTGGAAGAATCAATATAGTGAAAATGAGTATACTACCCAAAGCAATTTATAGATTCAGTGCAATCCCTATCAAGCTACCAACGGTATTCTTCACAGAGCTAGAATAAATAATTTCACAATTTGTACGGAAATACAAAAAAAGGTCGAATAGCCAAAGCTATCTTGAGAAAGAAGAATGGAACTGGAGGAATCAACCTACCTGACTTCAGGCCACAGTTATCAAGACAGTATGGTACTGGCACAAAGACATAAATATAGGTCAATGGAACAAAGTAGAAAGCCCAGAGATAAATCCACACACATATGGACACCTTATCTTTGACAAAGGAGGCAAGAATATACAATGGATTAAAGACAATCTCTTTAACAAGTGGTGCTGGGAAAACTGGTCAACCACTTGTAAAAGAATGAAACTAGAACACTTTCTAACACCATACACAAAAATAAACTCAAAATGGATTAAAAGATTTTTAACATATATATTTTTTCAATAGTTAATTGTCTGTGTGTGAGTAGGCTCACTACATTCCTTATTCTATCATTCCAGAAACTTCACTGTTCACTTTTAACATCCCAAAATTTTAAAAATATGAAACTAATTTAGTTCTCTCTCAACTTTTGAGAGACCCTGGTTGCTACCATATAGAAACTCAATTTTTAATTAATGAGCAAATGAATAAGTGGGAACTGATGGTATTATGAAAGATGGATAGAAGTGGAAATTTAAGAGACTGTTGCAGTAGTTGAGTGTACAGTGCCCTCTTTTTCTGCTTACTTCTCCTCCATTTTCTTTTCAACCAGAGAATTTAGAAATTTAGGCAATTTAGGAATACAGGATTTTCAAAATCTTAAATCTCCAGGCACTAGAAGCAGTAGCTTTTCTCCCAAAGGGGCCAAGATTAAAAGAATAGGAAGTGTAAATCTAATCTACCTCTGCACCAACTTCTACTTCAATCCATTGTTCACACACTTTTTTCAGTATAACTGCAATGACTTAGTGTCTTTGTATTAACCCTGTGTCCCATAAGAAGGCAACAAGATTGGAAATGTGTGGAATGAGAACAAGCAAAAATACCTCTACCAAATCTGAAAATCACAGGTCTTTGTAGGTACTTGAAACTGAAAATGAAGTCACTCAGTTGTGTCTGACTCCTTGCAACCCCATGGACTGTAACTTATGAGGCTCCTCCATCCATGGAATTTTCCAGGAAAGAGTACTGGAGTGGGTTGCCATTTCCTTCTATTAATCTCTGCCCTGGCATGGATGGAGGAAAAGATGGATGGCAAAAGGATCCCATTGAACTTTATAGAAACTCTATTGCAGAAAAATATACAGTTGATATGTATGTCTATTTAATATGGCTTGATCCTATCCAAGTTGTCCTTGATTGATGCACAAGGTAAGTGTGTGACATATGCATCACTTTCCCTAACTAAAACCACCAAATTAATTAATCATCACATAGCAATCTGTTACAAAGCTAGTGGTTTGTTCATTTCCATTTTATACCAGTTATAGATGTTGAGAGACATTTATATGTCTCTATGTGAAAATAATGGACTAACATTACTATTGGAAAACATTCAAAACTCTTCCTTCCTCTCTCCCCTCCTCTTTCATTGTTGCTTATTGAATAGTGAGGATGAACAGTGAATGTATGAGATCCACATATGGAAATTATTGTCAGAATTGAAAATGGTCATTTACTCATGACTGAAAAATTACACAATTTATTTTTTCAGTTATTTACCTCCTGTGTAAATCTGGGCCTACCAGTTGCCTTTTAATATCTGTTCTCCCTCTCTTTCTCACTAATGACACATCAGATTTTAGCTGGCCCTAATGGCGTCTAGAGTAAAGACTACATTTCCCAGCCTCCCTTGCAGGTATATGTGGCCTTGTGACTTACTTTGGGTCTATCAAGTGCAGGTGAAAGTGTCCAGTTTTATTTGTGGGAAATGTCCTTAAAGGGAAAAGCATGTATATCTTTGTCCCTGTGTATTTCCTGCTACTTCTTGTTCAGTCACTCAGTCATTTCTGACACTTTGAGACCCCATGGACTGCAGCATGCTAGGCTTTCCTGTCCATCACCATCTCCCAGAGCTTGCTCAAACTCATGTCCATTGAATCTGTGATGCCATCCAACCATCTCATCCTCTGTCATCCCCTTCTCCTCCTGCCTTGAATCTTTACTAGCATCAGGATCTTTTCTAATGAGTTGCCATTTCACATCAGGTGGCCAAAGTATTGGAGCTTCAGTATCAGTCCTGGCAATGAATATTCAGGGTTGATTTCCCTTAGAACTGACTGATTTGATCTTGTAGTCCAAGGGACTCTCAAGAGTCTTCTCCAACACCATAGTTCAAAATTATCAATTCTTTACCATTCAGTCTTTTTTATGGTCCAACTCTCACAGCCTTACATGACTCCTGGAAAAACTATAGATTTGACTATATGGATCTTTGTCAGCAAAGTAATGTCTCTGATTTTTAATATGCTGTCTAGATTTGTCATAGTTTTTTTTTTCCCCCCAAGGAGCAAGTGTCTTTTAATTTCATGGCTGCAGTTACCATCTGCAGATGAGTGCAATTGTGCAGTAGTTTGAGCATTCTTTGGCATTGCCCTTCTTTGGGATTGGAATGAAAACTGATCTTTTCCAGTCCTGTGGCCACTGTTTTCCAAATTTTGCTGGCATAATAAGTGCAGCACTTTCACAGCATCATCTTTTAGGATTTGAAATAAATCAGCTGAAATTCCATCACCTCCACTAGCTTTGTTCGTAGTGGTGCTTCTTAAGGCTCACTTCATACTCCAGGATGTCTGGCTGTAGGTGAGTGATTACACCATTATGGTTATCTGAGTCATTAAGATCTTTTTTGTATTGTCTTCTGTGTATTCTTGCCTGGAGAATTCCATGGATAGAAGAGCCTGGCAAGCTACAGTCCATGGGGTCACAAAGAGTGAGACACGACTGAGCAACCACGCTTTCTGTGTATTCTTGCCACCTCTTCTTAATATCTTCTGCTTCTGTTAGATCCATACCATTTTGGTCTTTTATTGTGCCCATCTTTGCATGAAATCTTCATATCTCTCATTTTCTGGGAGAGATCTCTAGTCTTTCCCATTCTATTGTTTATTTCTTTGCATTGATCACATAGGAAGGTTTTCTTATCTCTCCTTGCTATTCTCTGGAACTCTGCATTCAGATGGGTATGTCTTTCCCTTTCTCCTTTGCCTTTCACTTCTCTTCTTTTCTAAGCGATTTGTAAGACCTTCTCAGAGAAACATTTTGCTTTTTTGCATTTCTTTTTCTTGGGGATGGTTTTGATCATCCTATACAGTGTTACGAAATTCCATCTATAGCTGTTCATGCACTCTATCAGATCCTAGTTCCTTGACTCTGTCACTTCCACTGTGTAATCGTAAGGGTTTTGATTCCTGCTACTGGAATGGCTTTAATAATGCTTATTCTTAAAAAGCTACCTTAACTTATGATGCAGTCAAAGTTATAGAATCCTGGGTTCCTGACAACTCTATAAAACTGCAATTTTTCCCTGGACTGCCCACTTGTGAGCACTTTAAATGAGAACATAAAATCGTATTTTTAAGCCAATATTATTTTGCCTTTACTTTCATGAGTTTCTGAATCTATTACAAATCTAATCTCATCTATTCATCAGTAAATCAGTTTTTAGTTAGAAAGTGATAAATGTAGTATTAGGTGATGTTTGTAAAAGCACTATGCGTATCCGTGATGAGAGTGGATAATCAAAAATCACTGATATACTGCCTAATAAAAGAGATTTGAGGTATAATTGACATAGAATTTAAAACTTCATGTATTTAAGTTGTTCAGTTTGTTGAAGTTTGACATACGTGCACACCTTTGAAACTATGATCTCAATTAAGATATTAAATATCTCCATCACATCCAGATTTCCTCTTGCTCCTTAAAAAATTCCTCTTTCTCCTGCTTCTTCCTGTCCATACCTAACTCCAACCCCAGGCAGTTGTTGATCTGCTTTCTTACACCATGGAATACTGATGACTTATATTTATTGCTGAGTACTATTGCATTGTAAAGGCGAATCTATCATAATTTGTTTATCCATTCACTGGTTAATATATATTTAGGTGGTTTTCAGTTTGGGGTATTATCAGTTCAGTTCAGTTCAGTTCACTCAGTCCTGTCCGACTCTTTGCGACCCCATGAATTGCAGCACGCCAGGCCTCCCTGTCCATCACCAACTCCTGGAGTTCACTCAAACTCACGTCCATCCAGTCAGTGATGCTGTCCAGCCATCTGATCCTCTGTCGTCCCCTTCTCCTCCTGCCCCCAATCCCTCCCAGCATCAGAGTCTTTTCCAATGAGTCAACTCTTCACATGAGGTGGCCAAAGTAGTGGAGTTTCAGCTTCAGCA
>NW_011494724.1:947690-948219 GCF_000754665.1 Bison bison bison
CAATATAAGTGAAAAATGAGTATACTACCCAAAGCAATTTATAGATTCAATGCAATCCCTATCAAGCTACCAACGGTATTCTTCACAGAGCTAGAACAAATAATTTCACAATTTGTACGGAAATACAAAAAACGTCGAATAGCCAAAGCTATCTTGAGAAAGAAGAATGGAACTGGAGGAATCAACCTACCTGACTTCAGGCTCTATTACAAAGCCACAGTTATCAAGACAGTATGGTACTGGCACAAAGACAGAAATATCAATCAATAGAACAAAATAGAAAGCCCAGAGATAAATCCACGCACATATGGACACCTTATCTTTGACAAAGGAGGCAAGAATATACAATGGATTAAAGACAATCTCTTTAACAAGTGGTGCTGGGAAAACTGGTCAACCACTTGTAAAAGAATGAAACTAGAACACTTTCTAACACCATACACAAAAATAAACTCAAAATGGATTAAAAGATTTTTAACATATATATTTTTTCAATAGTTAATTGTCTGTGTGTGAGTAGGCTCACTAC
>NW_011494724.1:948507-956792 GCF_000754665.1 Bison bison bison
TCCTTCCAAGGAGTAAGCGTCTTTTAATTTCATGGCTGCAATCACAATCTGCAGTGATTTTGGAGGCTCCAAAAATAAAGTCAGCCACTGTTTCCACTGTTTCCCCATCTATTTGCCATGAAGTGATGAGACCAGATGCCATGATCTTAGTTTTCTGAATGTTGAGCTTTAAGCCAACTTTTTCACTCTCCTCTTTCACTTTCATCAAGAGGCTTTTTAGTTCCTCTTCACTTTCTGCCATAAGGGTGGTGTCATCTATGGCAGAAATACTAACTCTTGTGTATAAAATTTTTGTGAACATCTACTTTCACTTCTCATAAGTAAATAACTAGGAGTAGAGTGGCTGGTCATGGTAGGTTTATGTTTAATATTTTAAGAAACTGCCAAACAATATTCCAGAGTTTTGCCATTTTGTCTTCCCATTAGAAGTATAGAAGAGTTCAGCTCCTCCACATCCTAGCACTTAATATGATTAGTTTTTTAAAATTTTAGGCACTGTAATAGATTCTAATAGATTTTTATTTGTATCTCACTGTGGTTTCTGTTTGCATCTCCTTCATAGTAATAATGTTGAGAATCTTTTCATACTTTTCCTTGATATATGTTTCTTTGATGAAATTTATGTTCAGATTTCTTGCCTGTTTTTTGTTTGATTTGCTTTTTTCCTACTATTGAGTTTTAGAGTTCTTTTGAGATTTTGTTTACAATTCCTTTGTCAGGTATGTGAGTTGCAGATTATTTTCTCAGGTCTGTGACTTGTTTTATTCTTCTCTTAACCGCATCTTTCAAAAAATAGAAGTTACTGATTTTGATGAAGTTCATCTTATCAATTTTTTAAAAGAGATCTTTGTCTAACAAAAGGTCACAAAGATTTTCTCCTATACTTTTAAAGTGATTTTAATGGCTTTAGAGTTGTTTACTTAGGTCTTTGGTTCATATTGACTTAATTTTTATATTATATAAGGTTTGTATATGATCAATTGAAGTTCTTTTTCCTTTTCTTTTTTTTAAAAATTTTTTCAAGTACTTCTGTATCACATGTAGATCTAAAAAACTCTCAATCTGTTCACCAGGAAGCTCTATCCCAAAGACTGCTTGATAGAGTAGTCTTGGAAATAACCAGATCTGCTTTCATGGTATGAGGGCTGCTTGGGAAGAACATGGCCTTGGTAGAAAACCTAAGGCAGATCCTGGAGATTCTAGGCATTATAGGCTTTGAAGATAAGAAGGAAGTTCTTTTTCTAAGGGAGATCAAAACAGCACACCTCTATATGACTGTCAGTTATATTCTGCACAGGTAACTACAACCTTTATTAGTGAATAGTTAATTTAATAATTATCATAACATATAAACTGAGTTTTAGTGGTGACATAACATATGTTCTTTGTTGATTAAACCAAATAATACTTATCCAGTAAAGATTTACTGAGTGCCTATAACATGTTCAACACTGTTTTAGGCCGTGGGGATACTGTGTTGAATAGATATTGTACCTCTTTTCATGGACTTGACGTTCCTGTGGGGACATATTCAGTTGAGCTGTGAAGTTATTGACTTTAGATAGACACAACCTAACAAATTACACACACTAAATCGGGCATTCAGCAAACTTGATGTCATTCACCCTACGGATAGGCAGGCTAGCAAAGACTGCTGGCAGCAAATACGCATTACTTCTTTCTCCCTCATTTTGCTGCTCTCAACCCCAGAGCTGAAGAGTTGCCTCTGAAAAAATAAAACCTACCAGCAACTGGAGGCTTCCATTCCTGGATCATGAAGAAAGGCATTCTGGCGTTTGCTAATGTAAGCTTGGCCCCTCTGAGAATCTATATTTTTGGTCTTAGAACAAATCCTAGGTCCTGTCCCATAGGCTAGGATAAGATTTCTTAACAAGTACCAGATGCCAGTATCTTAAGAGGTCAGCCTGGGCCCATATTCCTCACATTCTCTGGTATACATTGCTTTACAATGTCAAGCTGCCTCTAATTCCATTCCAAAAGGCAAATATTTAATGATTTCTTATATTCCTGACCCAATCATATACACACAAAGTCTGTGGTTTAATCAAATTGTTTCTATTTGTTAAAAAAACAGCATGACTAGAAATTATAGATGATAAAAACTTATAAAAAGGTATATGAAAGCATGAAAAAGGGCTTTGTAGTTCCATATTGCTATTAATTGTCCAACTTACTATAAAGTAAGGCACAAAAGGAATTGCCTATCTGAGAGGACAAAATTCTTTAAGAATGGGAAGTTTTTTTCAGTAACTATGTAAAATCATTACCATGAAAATCAGCTTTTGAGGGATAGGATAACTTGGGGACTAATTTCTAATGGTAACAGCTAGTAAAGCCTAAGGGATGTGTTCCTCTCCTTAAGTCTTGAGACTTCTCTCAGTCACTCACCTCCTAGAAAGAGGTGTCAATGGATGATAAAAGCTCTAGCAATGCAATTTTCTACCAAAATCTAGTTGCACACTATTCACAGCAGAGACAATATAATATCACCGGAGGACTGGAGGTAGTCTGGGCTCTGTGGAGAGGCAGGTGCTCTAAGATGCTGATCTACAGCAGAATCAAGAATAACTCAGGATCTGGAATATTCAAGTGGAAAGATCTCTACCTCATCTGGGCATTCATCTCCCACTCTTCCCCCACACCCCAGACAATAATGCGAATATTGATTTGCCCCATTCTTCATGCAGGTTGGGGGCACTTCTACTGAATCACAGTTTAGTATTCAAAAGAAGGCTGAACCCCTTGAGTAGCAAACCTATGAGGAAATTTTAGTCTCCAAACAAACTGCTGAGGCAGAAGAATTTATTCTCTGTCCTCTAGAACTCTCCTTGTAGTTTGACATGATTTGTATTATTTTAAAGCATATTCATTTATGAGGATAACAGATTTCGGGTTATTTTTGGGTCTTCAGCAGGAAGATAACCTTCTATTACATTAATATAATAAAACACAGCAGATCCTGACAAATTTATGAATTCCATTAGCCAGAGCATGTAATAGGGAAACCTAACCTCGTATGGCTTGTGTGAGTGGGTTTGGAAGGTTTCACTGAAGAACAGATAATTTATTTTATTTTGTAATTGAAGCAAAGTTGATTTATAATGTTGTGTTAATTTCTGCTGCAGCAAAGTGATTCAGTTATACATACATATACATTCCTTTTTAATGCTCTTTTCCACTGTGCTTTTTGATAGGGTATTGAATATAGAGGTTCTGTATGTACAGATCCTCTACTACACAGTAGGACCTTGTTGTTTATCCATTCTCTATATAAAAGCATACACCTGCTAACCCCAGACTCCTACTTCTTCCCTCTCCCAACCTTTTGCCCCTTGGCAACCACAAGTCTGAAGAAGAGATACTATAAATACAAGTTATGGTAGTGGTGCCTTGTGCTGAGAGCAGTTCAGGTGGAAGGAAAACGTTGTGGAAGGCTTTCAAGCTACAGAAACCTTGACATTTTTGAAGAACTAACTAAAGAGCAACATAACTGTGAATGAAGAGAACAGGACAAGGTGAAGGTGAAGGGTGAAAGTGAAGAGGTCATTCAGATATGACCTAAATCAAATCCCTTATAATTAAACAGTGGAAGTGACAAATAGATTCAAGGGACTAGATCTGATAGACAGAGTGCCTGAAGAACTATGGATGGAGGTTTGTGACATTGTACAGGAGGCAGTGATCAAGACCATCCCCAAGAAAAAGAAATGCAAAAAAGCAAAATGGCTGTCTGGGGAGGCCTTACAAATAGCTGTGAAAAGAAGAGAAGCAAAAGACAAAGAAGAAAAGGAAATATATACCCATTTGAATGCAGAGTTTCAAAGAATAGCAAGGAGAGATAAGAAAGCCTTCCTCAGTGACCAACGCAAAGAAAAAGAGGAAAACAATAGAATGAGAAAGACTAGAGATCTCTTCAAGAAAATTAGAGATACGAAGGGAATATTTCATGTGAAGATGGGCTCAATAAAGGACAGAAATGATATAGACCAAGACTTCCCTGTCTCTCAAACAGTAAAGAATCTGCCTGCGATGCAGGAGACCAGGGTTCAATCTCTGGGTTGGGAAGTTCCTCTGGAAAATGGAAGGGCAACCCACTCCCGTATTCTTGCCTGGAGAATCCTATGGACAGAGGAGCCTGGCAGGCTACAGTCCATGGGGTCGCAAAGAGTCAGACACGACTGAGTGACTAATGCACACACAACAGAAGCAGAGGATATTAAGAAGAGGTGGCAAGAACTAAAGAACTATACAAAAAGGATCTTCACAGCCCAGATAATCACGATGGTATGATTGCTCACCTATAGCCAAACATCCTGGAATGCAAAGTCAAGTGGGCCTTAGGAAGCATCACTATGAACAAAGCTAGTGGAGGTGATGGAATTCCAGTTGAGCTATTTCAAATCTTAAAAGATGATGCTGTGAAAGTGCAGCACTCAATATGCCAGCAATTTGGAAAACTCAACAGTGGCCACAGGACTGGAAAAGGTCAGTATTCATTCCAATCTCAAAGAAAGGCAATGCCAAAGAATGCTCAAACTACTGCACAATTGCACTTATCTCACATGCTAAAAATGTAATGCTTAAAATTCTTCAGGCCAGGCTTCAACAGTATGTGAATTGTGAACTTTCAGATGTTCAAGTTGGATTTAGAAAAGGCAGAGGAACCAGAGATCAAATTGCCAACATTCTTTGGATCATCGAAAAAGCAAGAGAGTTTCAGAAAAACATCTACTTCTGCTTTATTGGCTGTGCCAAAGCCTTTGACTGTGTGGATCACAACAAACTGTGGAAAATTCTGAAAGAGATGGGTATATCAAACCACCTGACCTGTCTCCTAGGAAATCTGTATGCAGGTCAGGAAGCAACAGTTAGAACTGGACATGGAACAACAGATGGATTCCAAATTAAGAAAGGAGTATGTCAAAGCTGTATATTGTCACCCTGCTTATTTAACTTCTATGCAGAGTACATCATATGAAATACTGGTCTGGATGAAGCACAAGCTGGAATCAAGATTGCTGGGAGAAACATCAGTAACCTCACATATACAAATGACACTACGCTTATGGCAGAAAGCAAAGAACTAAAGAGCCTCTTGATTAAAGTGAAAGAGGAGAGTGAAAAAGTTGACTTGAAACTCAACATTCAGAAAACAAAGACCATGGCATCTGCTCCCATCACTTCATGGGAAATAGATGGGGAAATAGTGGAAACAGTGGCTGACTTTATTTTCTGGGGCTCCAAAATCACTGCAGATGGTGATTGCAGCCATGAAATTAAAAGACACTTACCCCTTGGAAGGTAAGTTTGACCAACCCAGACAGCATATTAAAAAGCAGAGACATTGGTTTTTCCAGTGGTCATGTATGGTTGTGAGAGTTGGACTATAAAGAAAGCTGAGCATTGAAGAACTGATGCTTTTGAAATTTGATGTTGGAGAAGACTCTTGAGAGTCCTTTGGTCTGCAAGGAGATCCAACCAGTCCATCCTAAAGGAAATAAGCCCTGAATATTCATTGGAAGGACCAATGCTGAAGCTGAAACTCCAATACTTTGGCCACCTGATGTTAAGAACTGACTCTTTTGCAAAGACCCTGATTCTAGGAAAAATTGAAGGTGGGAGGAGAAGGGAACAACAGAGGATGAGATGGTTGGATGGCATCACCAACTCAATGGATATGAGTTTGAGTAAACTCGGGGAGTTGGTGATGGACAGGGAAGCCTGAGGTGCTGCAGTCCATGGGGTCACAAAGAGTCAGACATGACTGAGTGACTGAACTGAACTGATTGAGGAATTTGATAAACTTGCTCTAAAATTCATGTGCATGTGACTAAGTTATTAAAAAGAAGAAAACTCTAAGGAGGAACTAGGCCTAACAGATATTATTGCTATAAAGCCACCACAATAAAATATTTTGATGTTGACACAAAATGAGACAAAGCAGACCGAGAGAAGAGAAGGGAGGACTGGGATTCAGAGCTCAATCCCCAGGCTGCGATCCTCTAGCCTGAGTCTGATCTGGTTCCTTCTCCTGGAGCTGCTCGTGTTTTCTGTGTGTCCTTGCTATTCTCTTGTCCTTTCCTGGGCTAGACTTCAGCAGATTCTCTATGTCTATGCCAGCTTGCTCTGCCTGTGAGTGCTTGTTTAGTGATCTCTAAAGTGAGGCTTTGCTTCCCAGCAATGGTTTCTAGAAGATGTCTGCCACGCTTGTTACCTTGGGTGCAGCAGGGTCTTAGCCTGGATGCTTACATATCTAAGCATCTGTGAGAGACAGAGCACAGCTCAGAACTGCTCTGCCCTGGAGACAAAGAAGCTGGGGTGTTTACCTACCAGTCCAGGTCACCGTTGGATGAGGGAGGCTCCCTGTCCCTTCCTCTCACACTGGTAGTTAGTTACTTCTGCGTGGGCTGTGTGCTGTGCTGAGTCACTTTTGTCACATCTGGCTCTTCGTTCCCCCATGGACTATAGCCCACCAGGCCCCTCTGTCCATGGGGTTCTCGAGGCAAGAATACTGGAGTGGGTTGCCATGCCTTTGTCCAGGGGATCTTCCCAATCCAGGGATTGAACCTGCCTCTGTTACATCTCCTGCATTGGCAGATGGCTCCTTTATTACCACTAGCACCACCTGGGAAGCTCAGCCACGTCTGCAGTCTGGGCATTTGTTGTTCAGTTGCTAAGTGGTGTCCAATTTTGCGACCCCATGGACTGCAGAATGCCAGGCTTCTCTGTGCTTCACTATCTCCCAGAGTTTGCTCAAACTCGTGTCCATTGAGTCGGTGATGCCATCCAATCATCTTATCCTCTGTCTCCCCCTTCTCCTCCTGCCTGAGATTTTATACTCCCACTGTTGGAGAAAACCCTTAGTCTAAGAGTCATCATTGTTGGTTGTAAAATGCTGTTTGTTAGCTCATACGGGAAGTGTTTCCGCTATTTTTTTGCATATATAGGGAACTTACAGAGTCTTAAGGTTTTAAAGAAGCTGGTTAGAAAAACCAAAGCTATATTTAGGTAGTGGTGGTATACTTCTATTACTTGGAACTCTCTGGAAATGTCTTGATTTGGAGCTGTCTCTAAGCTAAAGATACAAATTGTTTCAAAAGTAGAGCATAGTGGTTTTTCTTTGTGGAAACACCTCATAATTGAATACCACAAGCTTTAAAGTAATTAATTGTGTCACTGTGTTGAGGCTGAATTAATCAGCTTTTCAGAAAACTCTTGTCTTCCTGTTTCAGAGATCAAGTTCCTACTCAGTTGCCAACATCTCTTATCCAAGTGAAACAAAGCACACCACCCAGACTCCTAGGAGAATGGTCAGCCTCACAGTTACTCTCTTGACCAAGGAGAGTTGCTGCAGCCAGAGCTGCTTGCAGAAGAATGCTGATGGCTAGAGGAAGTGTACTGCATTTCCCCTGGGGACCTAGTGGCTGAAATAATGGCCTCAGTTTGCAAACAAATAGCTTAGTGTTAAAGCCCCGGATCCAGTGGAGAGCAGTACAAGTACTGGAAAAGGTATTAGACTGCCAGAAGATTAAGACTCAAAATTCCACCTGGCCATTTATTAGTTGTGTAATATTAGATGTGTAATTTAACCTCCCAAGTATCAGTTTCTCCTTGTGTAAAATGCCGGTTAGCTTAATTCCCAGGGCCATTTTGAGAATTAAATAGAATAAAAATAAGCAATGCCGGTATCACAAAAGATATTATTGATATAATA
Organism: Bison bison bison; assembly: GCF_000754665.1. Taxonomy (NCBI): domain Eukaryota; kingdom Metazoa; phylum Chordata; class Mammalia; order Artiodactyla; family Bovidae; genus Bison; species Bison bison. The sequence continues at coordinate 956,243 of NW_011494724.1, forward strand.
AGAAGAAAAAAGCTCTTTTTACAGGAAACAGAATTTATTTGGTTAGGAAATTAGTTAGTTATTGGTTTTGACCTTTTCTGTGGGAACTCCAGAATGTGCTAATTTAATTCCAGGTTACTTCTGTTTTGGGCTTCCCCAGTAGCTCAGCTGGTAAAGAATCTGCCTGCAATGCAGAAGACCCCAGTTCAATTCCTGGGTCAGAAAGTTCCCCTGGAGAAGAGATAGGCTACCCTCTACAGTACTCTTGGGCTTCCGTTGTGGCTCAGATAGTAAAGAATCCACCTGCAGTGTGGGAGATGTGGGTTTGATCCTTGGGTTGGGAAGCTCCTCTGGAGGAGGTACATCTGTTTCATGTGGTCTTCAGTTCAGTTCAGTCACTCAGTCGTGTCCGACTCTTTGTGACCCCATGAATAGCAGCATGACAGGCCTCCCTGTCCATCACCAACTCCTGGAGTTTACTCAGACTCACGTCCATTGAGTCAGTGATGCCATCCAGCCATCTCATCCTCTGTCGTCCCCTTCTCCTCCTGCCCCCAATCCCTCCCAGCAT
>NW_011494724.1:957380-957736 GCF_000754665.1 Bison bison bison
TTTTTCAAATTTGCTGGCATATTGGGTGCAGCACTTTCACAGCATCATCTTTCAGGATTTGAAATAGCTCAACTGGAGTTCCATCACCTCCACTAGCTTTGTTCATAGTGATGCTTTCTAAGGACCACTTGACACATTGCAGAATGTCTGGCTCTAGATGAGTGATCACACCATTGTGATTATCTGGGTCATAAAGATCTTTTTTGTACAGTTCTTCTGTGTATTCTTGCCACCTCTTCTTAATATCTTCTGCTTCTGTTAGGTCCATACCATTTCTGTCCTTTATTGAGCCCATCTTTGCATGAAATGTTCCCTGTATCTCTTAATTTTCTTGACGAGATCTCTAGTCTTTCCCA
>NW_011494724.1:957836-958282 GCF_000754665.1 Bison bison bison
TTGTTTGGGGAGTGGGGTTTAGAGACTTCTAATAGATGTATAGTTAATTTGGTAATTCTCTCGCATGAGGTATAAGCTTCCATATGCTGGTTATTTAATAGATTTGCTACATAAGTAAAACATGGTTTACCTAGATAGTTTGATATCTATGGGCATTACTCCTAGTAGTATTTGTTTGTTGTCTTTTGTTGCTTTGCTCCTTCCGTGCAGGCTGAGACCTAATCTCCTGCAAGTACAGTAAAATAATTTACCTATTTTTGCAGACCCTATTCATAGGATAAAAAAATTAAGATTGCCTTTTACTTTTGAAACATTTATATTTGATGAAGTTGCTGTCTTGAGTTTAGTATTGATATTGTGAAAATGAATGCAATTTGGATTTCACATTTCTTAATGTTTGTTCTTATTTCACAAATGGATAATTAAGGAATTATGCGTCATAAAGA
>NW_011494724.1:958382-1018041 GCF_000754665.1 Bison bison bison
ACACCATTGTGATTATCTGGGTCATAAAGATCTTTTTTGTACAGTTCTTCTGTGTATTCTTGCCACCTCTTCTTAATATCTTCTGCTTCTGTTAGGTCCATACCATTTCTGTCCTTTATTGAGCCCATCTTTGCATGAAATGTTCCCTGTATCTCTAATTTTCTTGACGAGATCTCTAGTCTTTCCCATTCTGTTGTTTTCCTCTATTTCTTTGCATTGATTGCTGAGGAAGTCCTTCTTATCTCTTCTTGCAGGGGGCTGTGACTGGCGCACTAAGCGCAGCTGAGAGGAGCTACCCCACGCCCGAGGCCAGGGGCTGCAGCCAGGAGGAGCAACCCCACATCCAAGGAGCGGTGGCTGCGCGGGTGCAGGAGGGCCTAGAGGAGCTATCCCACATTGAAGGTCAGGAAGGGCGACAGTGAGGAGATACCCCTCGTCCAAGGTAAGGAGCAGTGGCTGTACTTTGCTGGAGCAGCCATGAAGAGGTACCCCACACCCAAGGTAAGAGAAACCCAAGTAAGACGGTAGGTGTTGCAAGAGGGCATCAGAGGGCAGACACACTGAAACCATACTCACAGAAAACTAGTCAATCTAATCACACTAGGACCACAGCCTTGTCTAACTCAGTGAAACTAAGCCATGCCCGTGGGGCAACCCAAGACAGGTGGGTCATGGTGGAGAGATCTGACAGAATGTGGTCCACTGGAGAAGGGAATGGCAAACCATTTCAATATTCTTGCCTTGAGAACCCCATGAACAGTATGAAAAGGCAAAATGATAGGATACTGAAAGAGGAACTCCCCAGGTCAGTAGGTGCCCAATATGCTACTGGAATCAGTGGAGAAATAACTCCAGAAAGAAGGAAGGGATGGAGCCAAAGCGAAAAGAATACCCAGCTGTGGATTGACTGGTGATAGAAGCAAGGTCTGATGCGTGAAGAGCAATATTGCATAGGAACCTGGAATGTCAGATCCATGAATCAAGGCAAATTGGAAGTGGTCAAACAAGAGATGGCAAGAGTGAATGTTGACATTCTAGGAATCAGTGAACTCAAATGGACTGGAATGGGTGAATTTAACCCAGATGACCATTATATCTACTACTGTGGACAGGAATCCCTCAGAAATGGAGTAGCCATCATGGTCAACAAAAGAGTCGAAATGCAGTACTTGGATGCAATCTCAAAGACGACAGAATGATCTCTCTTCATTTCCAAGGCAAACCATTCAATATCATAGTAATCCAAGTCTATGCCCCAACCAGTAACACTGAAGAAGCTGAAGTTGAACGGTTCTATGAAGACCTACAAGACCTTTTAGAACTAACACCCCAAAAAGATGTCCTTTTCATTATAGGGGACTGGAATGCAAAAGTAGGAAGTCAAGAAATACCTGGAGTAACAGGCAAATTTGGCCTTGGAAAACAGAATAAAGCAGGGCAAAGACTAATAGAGTTTTGCCAAGAAAATGCACTTGTCATAGCAAACACCCTCTTCCAACAACACAAGAGAATACGCTATACATGGACATCACCAGATGGTCAACACCAAAATCAGATTGATTATATTCTTTGCAGCCAAAAATGGAGAAGCTCTATACAGTCAACAAAAACAAGACCAAGAGTGGACTGTGGCTCAGATTATGAACTCCTTTTTACCAAATTCAGACTTAAATTGAAGACAGTAGGGAAAACCACTAGACCATTCAGGTATGACCTAAATCAAATCCCTTATGATTTATACAGTGGAAGTGAGAAATAGATTTAAGGGCCTAGCTCTAATAGATAGAGTGCCTGATGAACTATGGAATGAGGTTCATGACATTGTACAGGAGACAGGGATCAAGACCACCCCCATGGAAAAGAAATGCAAAAAAAAAAAAAAAATAGGCTGTCTGGGGAGGCCTTACAAATAGCTGTGAAAAAAAAAGAGAAGCAAAAAGCAAAGGAGAAAAGGTAAGATATATAAGCATGTGGTCTTAGGGGTGGCTATATCCCAATTCATATTGTAAATGTTCATTAGCTTTTCAGGACATTAGGAAAAAATTGTCTTTGTCTTCTTCATTGCAGGCTTCTATACTCTTTGTAAAATCATCACAGAGAACTAATAATATTTTTTCAAGCATTATGCTATTAGTTAAAAAAATACATTTAAGTGACAGGAAATCCTTATTGAGTTATCAAGACTTGGAAAAAGACCAGTTCAGAATGCCTTTGGCACAAAGATTACATAAGAAATGCATTTCCAACCTTCTAGGAAGGTGAAACAGACTGCCCAGGGCTGAGTCCACTCTGAATGGGTGGGTGTAGTGATGCCAGCATCAAATACAAAGGAGTAGGACTGGTCACGGTTTCAACAGGAAGACTGCTGGCTCTGTGAGCAGGTTGAATCTTGCTAGAACTGTAACCAAGCATGTTCAAAAAGAACAAGAGAAAGATTCTTGAAATACCTGTTGATGCATAATATGAATCAAGTAGGAATACAGACATTGCAGGATGCAGTGTTTGGGAAAGGCATTTGGAAGTGGATCTTGTGTTGACTTGAAGATGGTAGGGGTCGAAAAGCCCAAGGAGAGAGATAAGAAATTTAGAGATGAGGGAAACAGTGCACCGGAACTGAATTCATGGATGAGCAGGGCAAGAGGCAGAACAGCTTGGCAGAAGCTAAAGCTGTTTGTGGGGGGCAGTGGGAAACTAGGTTTTTGGGGAGGAGGTGGGAGAGGAGGTTGATGTAGCAGTTTGCTTCCCTAGAAAGCACACTTTGAGACAGATATACATGCAGGAAATTCATAGGAGGATGTTTTTGGAATGAACATCTGTTGGGAACTGAAAGCAACAGGATTGAACATAGGGAAAAGATGAGCTTCTCTAGCTTTCATTAAAGCTACATTCATTGGTATAGTTGCTTTTACTTTTTAGCAAACACAACTTGCATTTTTCACTTATCAATCTTCTTGAATATCTGTTAGTATTAGTACCCATATCATTAAAAAAAAAAAAAAAACTGCCACATGTATTCCATGATATGGTTGCTTCCTTAAGAGAAAATTTAATTTAAACGTACATACTTAGTACTGCAAACTATACTGCAGTGAGCACAGTTGTATTTGTTTCTGTACACTGGAGAATAATATGAAACAAAGATCAAGAGATCAAATATTTATTTGAATAAATGAATTTGTTTCAGCATTTTAGTATCTGAATTCTTTTTTCTCAAAAGGATAAATTTTATAATCAGATCGGATCAAATCAGTTGCTCACTCATGTCCGACTCTTTGCGACCCCATGAATCGCAGCATGCCAGGCCTCTCTGTCCATCACCAACTCCCGGAGTTCACTGAGACTCACGTCCATCGAGTCAGTGATGCCATCCAGCCATCTCATCCTCTGCCGTCCCCTTCTCCTCCTGCCCCCAATCCCTCCCAGCATCAGAGTCTTCTCCAATGAGTCAACTCTTCGCATGAGGTGGCCAAAGTACTGGAGTTTCAGCTTCAGCATCATTCCTTCCAATGAACACCCAGGACTGATCCCCTTCAGAATGGACTGGTTGAATCTCCTTGCAGTCCAAGGGACTCTCAAGAGTCTTCTCCAACACCACAGTTCAAAAGCATCAATTCTTCGGTGCAGCCTTCTTCACAGTCCAACTCTCACATCCATACATGACCACAGGAAAAACCACAGCCTTGACTAGACAAACCTTTGCTGGCCAAGTAATGTCTCTGCTTTTGAATATGCTATCTAGGTTGGTCATAACTTTCCTTCCAAGGAATAAACGTCCTTCAATTTCATGGCTGCAGTCACCATCTGCAGTGATTTTGGAGCCCCCCAAAATAAAGTCTGACACTGTTTCTACTGTTTCCCCATCCATTTCCTATGAGTGATGGGATGCCATGATCTTCATTTTCTGAATGTTGAGCTTTAAGCCAACTTTTTGCCTCTCCTCTTTCACTTTCATCAAGAGGCTCTTGAGTTCCTCTTCACTTTCTGCCATAAGAGTGGTATCATCTGCATATCTGAGGTTATTGATATTTCTCCCAGCAATCTTGATTCCAGCTTGTGTTTCTTCCAGTCAAGCGTTTCTCATGATGTACTCTGCATATAAGTTAAATAAACAGGGTGACAATATACAGCCTTGATGAACTTCTTTTCCTATTTGGAACCAGTCTGTTGTTCCATGTCCAGTTCTAACTGTTGCTTCTGACCTGCATACAAATTTCTCAAGAGGCAGATTAGGTGTTCTGGTATTCCCGTCTCTTTCAGAATTTTCCAGTTTATTGTGATCCACACAGTCAAAGGCTTTGGCATAGTCAATAAAGCAGAAATAGATGCTTTTCTGGAACTCTCTTGCTTTTTCCATGATCCAGTGGATGTTGGCAATTTGATCTCTGGTTCCTCTGCCTTTTCTAAAACCAGCTTGAACATCTGGAAGTTCACGGGTCACATGTTGCTGAAGCCTGGCTTGGAGAATTTTGAGCATTACTTTACTAGCATGTGAGATGAGTGCAATTGTGTGGTAGTTTGAGCATTCTTTGGCATTGCCTTTCTTGGGATTGGAATTTCATAATACCAATGATGAAAGTCTATTCTTTCCCCCATGATGTGAAATGGTAACTTTTTCATAAATTATATTTCTATATACAATTATGTCTATTTCTAGATTGTTAAAATTATTAATGTCATCAATATTATAATATTTTACCTCCTTTCAATATGTTTTATATCTGGTAAAAATACACTTTCAACCTTCTTCACACAATCTGTTTTCATATTTTCAGAATTTATTTAACTCTAGCTTATTTACTATTCCTTATGAATTTTAGAATCAACTTGTCAAACTCCGTGTAACATTTTTTTTTGAGATGGCATTGATATTAGATGAATTTAGAGAAAATGTCATTTTCTTCAAGACTTCTTTTATGTCCTTCATTAAAACTTTGGTCTTTTGTCTATGAAGATCTTGTCTATTGCTTATAGTGTTTAATTCTAATTATGTTTTAGTTTCTATTTTGAAAGGTATCTTTTTTTTTTCTTACTACGTTTTCTAATTGGTTTTGATAGTGGATATTGATTTTAATAGATTGGCCTCCTAACTGGAAACATTGCTAAACTCTCTTAAGATATAATGTGACATGTGGTTCTATGAATTTTCCTGTTCTTTGAGATCTGAGCATTTTCCAGTCTTCCTGGATATTTATAACCCCTATGGAGACCCTCTCTCCAAACTGAGCTCTTGTAATCTGTTATCCTGGCTGATGGCAAACACTTTCATTGTTGCTTAGTCTAGCTGGGGTGAGGGAAATATGTGGCTATCTTCTAACCCGGATGATCCTGCTACAGCATGGCAACTAAGAATTCTGTCAGATCCCTCAGCTCCTTCTTGTACTTATCATCTCTAAAGGTGAAATACCCTTGGTAACGCTTCCAACTTTTGCAGCATTAATCTTCTAAACATGTTCTGAACTGTGATTAAAATGTTCAAACTGATCTCATCAGTTTTCTTCCATATCTCCACCACCCCTGCCAATTTCTTATCTGTCAAGAATTCGACTTCATTTGTAAGCCCAATAGTATATATGGATAAAAATAGAAATATCAAAGAGTCAGGCTATAGCAAACATTGAAGCCTATTTTTTCCCAAATGGACAGTCAATTGTTCCATTACTGTTCATTAAATCCTTCATACTTTCTCACTATTTTTTAAAGATTGTTTTTTCATAGATTTTTTTGTACATACAGATTAATTTTGGTAGAATTTATGTATTTTAATATTACAATATTAATTCTAAATCCTAGTGTCTCTAGCCATGGGCATGATATATATCTCACCATTTATTCTTGCCGTTTTTATTCTCTGACCATAAGAATACTTATGGCCTTTCTCCACAGTTCTTGCAAATTTCTTCTATGGTTTATCCCTACATGCTTTATTATTTATGTTGTGATGTGAATGGGATCTTTAAAAAAAAACCAACTTTCTCTAATCAGTTATTGCTATTAAATGGGAAGTTAATTATTTTTTTTCCACTCCCTTTTCTTGTTGCAGTTCAGTTTGGGTATCTTTATTAAGTTGTTTTCAAGTTCAATAATCTTTCTTCTACTAGATTCAATTTTTAATTAAACTTATCTATTTTTTTTTTTTTTCCATTCTAGGATGTCCTTTTGATTCTGCTAACTCCAGGATCTGGATCATCTATGAGTTTTCTTCTATTGGATATTTTTTTCTTGGCATGTGTCATATGGGTCCTGTGCCTTGTCATGCCTAGTAATTAGTTACTGAATGAAGGACTTGTTTATTATAAGAAAAATTATAAGGAAAAAAAGAGAGTTACCAGATGGCGCTATTTCCACCAGAGAGGTTCACCCTTTCCTCTATAGAGTATGGAGATGATCCCTTGATTTAGCCGGAAAGTAAATGAGTCACACCTGAGCTACACTGTAAGTGAGATCCAGTCTACCTGCTTCACTCTGATTCCAAGGCTTTCACTATTCTTGCCTTTCTCTTGAGAGTGTACCAGTTATTTGTACTTCTGTTCTACTTTTAGAGATTTAAAGCTTAGCTTCCCCCTCTTCTATTCCATATAATATAGACTGTAATAATTATTCTACAGGGAGACCAGTAGTGTGTTTTTGTCCCTTCAAATCTCCACTTGTATCATTCTAGCCCCCATATAGCTGCCCAAAACTTCTGTGTTTTTTGTTGTTGTTGTTGTTGTTCCTATACTGGGAACCAGATCTGGATTCTGGATTCCAAGCCTCTATGCAGCCCAAGTTGGCATATTCTCCTTACCAAAAATAAATAAATAAATAAATAACAGTTGCAGCTCATCAATGTGAACGATTTATTCCATCTAAAGATGTTTAAGCTTAGGGGCTCCTCTTGTTGGCAGTTACTTTTCTCTAAAGCATCAAGAGAATGCAGAAAATTATACTTTGCCTTCAGATTTTAGTCTCCACCCCAGCACAGTTGTGGAATTCTGCAGATGTTGGGGGAAATCATCCATGTATTTGAAGCCCCTCGAGTTTGCAGCTTTGTCACCACTTCACTGTAAACTCTGCTGGCTTCTCTGCTCCCCATCCGTGGATCCTCTGCCAGGGACGAGTGCTGATTCTCCAACCTGGGCCATAGTCAGAGTCAGCCACTGCCTGTGACTGATCTTTAGTTCACTCTCAAAGTGTCTCTTCTCTCTAGAATTTTAGTCCCTGTAGTTCCAAAGCCCAGGATTTTCAAATTACTTTTAGTGTGAATGTCAAGCTTCTTACTGTATCTTCCCCAGTACTAGGAATGTCAGGCCATTTATTGGTATGTTTTGGCCCTGATTTCAGCACAACGTTTTCTTTACTTGCCATCACCACCACACCACCCCTAAGCTCAGTGTTTCTCAGCATCTTAGGTTTGGTGGACAAACCAGACATACGTGAGTAACCTTGGGTTGTAAAGTGACCGATATCCCTGGATATGAGTATTTCACAGTTGAGCCTTGGCCCACTAGAATTTACTTTCAACAGTAGAAAACTGTAGGTATTTTTATACAGTATCTTTCCAATTTGTGAACTCTCAGTGCAAATTTATTTATTGATTATCTAAGCCATTCTTCGGGTTTCAAAGCATTTGGAATATTTAGTATATTTTATACATGATGTATTTTCTGAGCCCTGTGCATTTGAATTTTTTCTGTTGCCTTCATACATGAATGGTTTGATATCAAACTCTTGAATAATAAATGCTTTATCCCTTTCCCAGGACTCAGGGGAATTTTTCTTCCTCAGATGTTGAAGAAGAGATGTCTTTTCTTCCTAGATGTTGAGGCTTATAGACATTTTCTATACACTTCAACTGTTTCTATCTTTTGGGTCCAGAAACTTTCTCTAACTTTGCCTATTTGACTTTAGAAGGGCAGGCACACCTCAGAGATATTTTGGTTCAGTTCCAGACCACTGTGTTAAAGTGAATATCACAGTAAAGCAAGTTACACAAACTTTTTGGTTTCCCAGTGCATGTACAAGTTGTGTTTACACGGTACTGTGCTCTGCTAAGTGTGCAACAGCATTATGTCTAAAAAGATTACCAATCATAATGTAAAATATTTTATTGCTAAAAAATGCTAGCCGTCATTCAGCCATCAAGTAATTGTGGTAGTAATACCAAATGTCACTGCTCGCAGGTCACCATGACTAATATGATAGTAATGAAAAGCATGGAATATTCTGAGAATTACCAAAATGTGACAGAGACGCGAAGTGAGGAAATGCTGTCAGAAAAGAAATATCAGTAGACTTGCTCTACGCAGAGTTGCCACAAACTTGCAATTTGTTTTAAAAAAAAAAGTCTGCAGAGCAAAATAAAATGAGGTATGCTATAATATCTTACTTTTTAAATTAAATAGGACACGTTTGCTACAAAAGTTTTCCAATTTAAAGAATATTAAAAAATCATAAAAGTCACCCTAAATCCCACCATCCTGAACAAATATTAACATCTTTTGATCATCAGTCCAGACTCAGTGTATATATACAAAGATGGACAGATAGATAAGTAAATGTAAATAATTTCATAAGTATAATATTGTATTCTTATTCAAAACCAAATATTAGATTTTATTGTATTTTAACTTAGAGTAAAAGAAAACTAAAGGAAAACAAAAGGAATTATTAAACTTCAGAATAATGTGTCTTTACTTCAAGACATATTTATTTCTAAAACATTCCTCTAATATTAAGGAAAAACCCATAATAGACATGTTTCTGTTTTATTCATTGACTCCTAGCTATGAGTCAATGCTAACAATGAGCGCTGACGACGAATCAGTCAGCACTCTTTTATTATTCCTTTTCATTTCCTGTCACCTCTGCATTTTCTGTTGTTCAATTTTATTTAGCATTTGTAACATTCAAAGTTTTTTACAACCATATTCCTTCATTCTTTGTTGTCTAGATGAATTCAGCGTTTTCCACCAGGTCACAATTTCTTGCTTGCTCTAAACATCATTACTACCCTTTTCTTGCTGTATGGGGCAATTTTTCAAAAAGTTCTTTGGGAATTATTGCCATCCTTGGATGTTTTCACATTTGATTGTGTCTTCCTCTTCCTTTTATAATTGAATTTTCATGTGTCTGAGCCGGGCACTGACCATTTCTGCTTGTTTTCCCCTGGCCATGTAGACATGTCTCCTAACCGTCAGCATTGTTACTGCTGTGGGGAAAGCTGAGGCTGGGGTGGTTTCTTACCCCTCTGTGTCTGCGTATCTAAAGAATCATTTTTTATTATTAAAGTTTATTTCCTAGAAATCTTGATATTGATCCATTTAAGTCAAAAGATGACATTTTTATTTGCAGTTTCGGTTCTGCCCAAATACTTACAAATATTTTGGGTGTCACTTTTGGGGTTCTTCAAAGATTTTGATGATCCTTATATTGTATTGTGTTTGCCTTCCACGTACCTTTGCTTTAGACTGTATTCTTGCTTTTGTCTTCTTTCTCAATGCCATTATTTTGCTTGTCAACCCTATTCTATTTTTTGCTATTTAATTTTTATGTCAGTAATGAGCAGTATATTGTGCTGCTGCTGCTGCTGCTAGGTCACTTCAGTCGTGTCCGACTCTTTGCGACCCCATAGACGGCAGCCCACCAGGCTCCCCTGTCTCTGGGATTCTCCAGGCAAGAATACTGGAGTGGGTTGCCATTTCCTTCTCCAATGCGTGAAAAGTGAAAAGTGAAAGTGAAGTCACTCAGTCGTGTCCAACTCTGTGTGACCCCATAGACAGCAGCCCGCCAGGTTCCCCCGTCCCTGGGACTCTCCAGGCAAGAGTACTGGAGTGGGGTGCCACTGCCTTCTCTGACAGTATATTGTATTGGTTATCAATTGGTTGCATTCTTTCTGTAATCTCCTTCTAAATTTTATTCTTTACTCCATGGTCTTTTTTTTCTTTTTTTTTTTTGAGCTCTTATTAGTTGAATTAAATTCAACAATTCTTTGCAAAAATATATAAGGAATCTTGTCACACAGATTATGTTTTCTTCAATTCTGAGCTGTTTCTCTCCCTTTTGCATGCTATTTCTCTTACTTTGTTTTACTTTATTTATTACAATATATGTTTCAGTTAAGGTCCTGGCAGGAAGTAAATGGTACATGAAAACCCAGATTACTGAGGAAAGTTTAATAAAGAAACTTTACAAAGGTACTGGCAGGCTTCCAGGATGCCCAAATCAGCAGCATCCCTAGGCCAGCAACACACGGGAACCACCCATTACCACCCTCAAGCCTAAAGGGATGAAGAGATGGTTTACCTCCTGGAGCCTAGGGAAGGCAGCTGTGGAGAAGGCTGCCTGATGGAAACTGTGTCCTTCTAAGAAAGGGTCAGGCTTCTCCATGGTCACATGAGGTCAGATGAGAGAGAATAAACTCCCCAGCCTCATTCCTCTCCTTTCTTCTAACCTTTTGCAAGCGTCTTCCAGTAGGAAGCCAGCAGGTAAATGTGGTGAACATCAGCCTTCCAGGTGTTAGTGTAGGAGGGAGATGTGTGCAAAGAGGCTGGAGAGAAGGGCCGACGGGAGCCATCCGGGATTCAGAATACTGGCAGAGTTGCCATCCCTCCGCTTTTCCTCTTGCTTATGTTTCAGTGGTTCTGCCGAGATCTTCTTATACTCTAACGTAATGTGGGTTAATTCTCTGTAGTGTGCATCACACCTAGTCTGAGTCTGTTTTCTCTTTCCCTCCAAATCATTCTTTGAGAGTGAGGTTGCTTCCCTTTTACTTTTCTAGTGCTGGAGGCTACAGTTATAAGTATGGGCATATGGGGAATGGTAGAGTTTAGATAAGATATGTGATCTGGATTTTACTCTCTTTGATTTCCGTTAAGTTTCTGATTTCAGTGCTCCACCAAAAGCTATTCATGGGTTTTGGACTCATTTCCCCAACATATTTTTCTACATCTATGATTTTAAATTCTGATATAACATTTCTGCTTTTCTTTCCTTTGAACTTTCTTTCCTTTAAACTTTATCTAGTGAAATTTTAATTTCTTTATACTCTTTTCCAATGCATTAAGCTCATTTTTAGTCTTAATTTAATATCTTTGCAACTTGTCCTGTTATATTTTTACCTGGCCATTTACTTCTTGTGATTTTCTTTATATATAGACAGTTGTTTCTTGGGTCCTTGAGGGACACAAGTTTTCCAAAAATACTTATTTCTTGTAAGAAGTGATTTCACTCATCTGCTATTACTCTGAATGTGTAGGATAATGTTCCTTTCTCCTTATTCTGCAAATACTCTCACAGGGCCAAAGCTTTTCTCTCATTTTGATTGAAACAAGGCAGGAAATATCTATATACTCTCTTTGTCAAAGGACTGGATGTGTGGAATTCCCTTGGCTTTTCTCAGTGTCAGCTTGGGTATTGGTCAAATCCCCTTGTCAAGTCTACTGTTTAGAGACAAGATTGAAGTGGACAGCATCCAGACAACTTCCTAGTGTTCAGCAGGCATTTGTCTAATGCATCTTGGCTGTACTGAGGTGGGAGCTTCCCCTGCTCCCTCTTTTTGGCAGTCTGACATTTTGAACAGATGCGATCCATGAGAAGCTATAATTATAGTACAAACCACTGCCAGGGTTTTTTCTGCCGGGGAATTTCTATGCCCAGCTAGAGTACCTCTCGGTGTGATCTGTATATCCTAGATTAGACTGTGCCACACTCAGTTCAGGCCTGCTTGGTTTATTGCCTCTTGATGAATACAGAGAAACTATAAAGGGAGGCATGATCTGCTTACTTCAGGAACACCAATCAAGAACTGACAGATTATATTTAAAAATTGTTTCCTGAGTTAGAGTCTCCACATGGGGACTCAGTGGGTGGAGGAGGAACACAATATCCTTCTATCTGCTTTCAGACAGGTGGCAAATCAGAATAGCTTTTCTCAGTTTTACTCTATAACCTTTCAGAGTTCATGGAAAGTCCTCAGCTTCTGCAGTGGTTTTTGAGAAAATCTGAGGTTTCATCTTTCAGAGGGCTCTTCACCATGGGAAGTTTTGAGTGTACATCAACGTGGCTGGAACGATATCATTTTCAATTGGGGGCCATACTGTCCTGGTTCCTGAAAATACAGAACATGTGAGAAAATTGGACATAAGGTATGTAATCATTTTTTCTTGGTTTCATTAAGTCTCAGAAGTTTCCTCCTTGTCTAGACTGACTTTTCCTTGATGTTGTTGCTGTTTTTAGTTGAAAGGCCGTGTGTAATTTTATTTAAATTTGCTTCATGTGTGAGTTTAGAGGCATTATTTACTATGTGCAAGAGCATGCTGAGTAAATTTAGTTTAATAATAAATTATCGCTAACCAAATGAATCAGTAAAAAGAAGTATGAGAAGTAACTGTGAAGTTCCTTGCTTGGCTGTTTTGTAATAATGAGATGGAACTACCTGCTTAGATTCTCTGTAGTGTGACTGACAGGAGCAGATTCTAGTAATCATGGGGCTTCTGTGACCTTTGATTGACTCCACTGCTAACAGATGTTTAATACACTAACCAAAGATACCAGAGTGGCTCCCCAGAGAACCATCCAGAGATTGCAGTCAGCCCTCAGGATCCATGGGGAATTGATTGCAGAACCATCAGTGATGCCAAAGTTTGCAGATGCACGAGTCCCTTATATAAAACGTAGTGTTTGCACAAAGCCACATGCATCTTCCCATACAGTTTAAATAATCTCTAGTTTACTTATAATCTCTGATACAATGTAAATGCTATGTAAATATCACCAGCATTGGACAAATTCAAGTTTCACTTTTTGGAACTTCCTGGAATTAAAATAATTTTTTTTCAATCTGTACCTGGTTGAATCCATGGACATTGAACTCATAGACACAAAGGCCCACATATTATTCTTTTTTTCTGTTTCTTCCTACCAATAAACATTTAGCTAAATTTCACCAATAATTTTTCTTTTGCTAGCTAATTTATCTTTATTTCTGTGATACTAAAAATGCAATTTTCCCTCTCAGCCTCCATATATATCTATGTATGTGCCTGTCCTTTCCTTTTGCCCATATAACACAGGCCTAATCCCTGTTATATATAACCCCTGGTATATGTTATAAGACTCTCAAGTGTCTTCTCCAACACCACAGTTCAAAAGCATCAATTCTTCGGTGCTCGGCTTTCTTCATAGTCCAACTCTCACATCCATACATGACCACAGGAAAAACCATAGCTGTGGCAGTGTCATCACCATTTCCTGCACACCAGCTACAGCACAGGTAATATTTCCCTTTTGTTTTGGTGATAGTAGAAGGTGTTTATTGAACTATAGCTTATTTTTCTCTGGTATTTGTGGATAGTAAAGCTCAGACTAGGGTGGCAGTGATAAGTTAAAATTTGGGATGTATTTTTAAGGTAGAACCAATAGATTTTGTTAATTCATTGGATTTAAAAGCTTATGTAAAGTTTTAAAATAAAATAAAATTAAAAATAAATAAATAAATTAAATAAAAGCTTGAGAGAAAAAGTTGAATGAAAGATGATACTAAAATGTTGGACCTGACTCCAACAGGAAGGGGCAGAGTTGTTATTGATTGAGATGCAGAAGGTCACAGGAAAAAAAAGCTGGGCAGCAAGGTGGGTATGGGGTTGGAATCAAGAATTCAGTTTATGATATATAAAGTCTGAGACATCTATTGGACATCCAAGTTGGAGAGGTTGAGTAGGCAGTTAGATATCACAGATAAAGGTTCAGTGAAGAGATTGGGCTTGATACATAAATTCATGATTACTAAGTATATTGTTTATATTCAAAACATTAGGATTAGATGGGATCGCCTAGGAAGGGAATGTAGAAAAAGAATGGTTCTGAGAAATTATTCTCAAAGACTCCAATCTTTAGAGACCCAGAAGGTAAGAAGAATCCAGTAAAGGAGAGAGAGAAGGAACAGCTATTGAGGGAAAGGAGATCTTGGAGAACACGGCATCCCAAAGTGAAAAAGTGTTAGTTGCTGAGTCATGTCTGACTCTTTGTGACCCCAAGGATTGTACCCTCTCAGACTCCTCTGTCCATGGGATCCTCCAGGCAAGAATACTGGCGTGGGTAGCCATTCCCTTCTCCAGGGGATCTTCCCAACCCAGGGAATGAACCTGGATCTCCTGCACTGCAGGAGGATTCTTTACCATCTGAGCCACCATGGCATCCCAAAGGACAAGAATAAGGTGTTTTAAGGAAAAGGCTGGGGTCATATATGCAGCTGCTATTGGTGGTTTATGTAGTTTGGGGACTGTGAATCAACTGCTTGATTTAGCAACTGAAAAGTCATTCATGATTTAACAAGAGCAGTTTCAGTGGAGGACTGAAAGCAGAAAGCACAATTGGAGGAGGTTCAGGAGATAGCAAGTGGTAAGACTACACACAACTCTCTCAAGGACTTATGTTATAAAAAGGATCCAAGAGCTGGAGCAGTAGCTGAAAGGATTCAGGGTTTAGAGGAGAAAGGGAATGAGGCAGAAAAGAAAGGGACAACCCCAGGAATCATGTTTTTGAGCTGGCAATTGAAAACAGGATCTAGTGCCCAAGAGATGGAGTTGGCCTGAATAGGAGTCCAGAAACTTAGAAAACCTGGCGAATGAAATGATATAAAGTTCTAAAGTCATACGTTTTCAGGAAGGGCTTTGGATGATATTTTTTGAAAGTTTTGAGTTCATTATATAGGATATAAGGTATCGTATAGGATATTGTATATTTTGAGCAAGAGAAATGTATGATTAGAGAATGACATGCTTCTGACAATGAATGGCTCTCAGGCTAAAAGCTCTAGAAATGAGCAACTCACACTGCTGGTCCTTTCCTCCAAGTGACTTTCTTCCAGACTCAGTCTTCTTTTAGTCATCCTATGGTGGTAGAACATTTCTGATTTGCTTTATGTTGTTTTCATCCCAAGTTCGTAGAGTTGTCTGCAAAGATAAGATTCAGGATGTATTGCATGGCTATACTGGAAATAAAAGTTGAAACTTTTATATTCTTGGCAACATATTCAATTGTATGAATTGTTCCACCAAAAGCATGGTTAGACTCTTTGGCATGTCCTATGGCCTTCCTCCACGTGCCAGCTGTTGATGGCCCTCCCATGTTGGAGTGCTTTAATTAGACCAAATTATCATGATGGTATTACACTTCCCAACCAGATGGCATTATCAGAAATTTTACTGTACTCTTACAAGTAGATTAGACATTGAAAGGAAGGTCCTAGGTAGTAACAATAAATGTTTTTTCTAAATCATCTGGTCTAAGGTAGGCTTTGGCTCTGATACTTGATTATATCACTTTAAAATTTCACAGTACTTGATTTTTCGTTTGCTATTTGACAAGGTCACTTTGTTCACACACATTAGATAACCAGTAATTCTCTAATGAGTATGACATTGCTTCGATTCTGTTTCTTGGTTTCTCTCCATAATAACTATAGATATAAGCCACATAGACATCTAAATGATCAAAGCATCATTCTTGAAAAAAATCAATTTATATTTACTCAGCTTGCTCAATCAGTGTTAAATTAAACTGAGTCATGACATAGAAAATGAAAGTTGGATCATACCAAGCTACTGACTCATTCAAGGCAAAGCTATTTAAGTCCCTCTTTAATGAGAGAGTGATTTTTGGTGTTAGATACTCAAATGATAGCTTGAGAATCATGTTGTTCATTATACAATTTTCTGAGCTTCCTGAATGCTTAACATAGCATGAATACAAAGCATCAAGTCTGTGTAGGTTTTGACAATTAATAGACTAGGCTTTCCAGAATATGCTGAGTAAAGAATTGAATAATTATTAACTAAGAACTCAAGAGAAAGATAAAAATGATAGGCTCCTTATTAGATAGGACTTAATTTGACTATATGGAGAGCTTGAAAGCATTATCTTAATATACTAGGAAGTCAGCAGTAGGGCTGAAGCACCAGTCAAACCTCAGCTCCACACTTCCAAACAAATAGAGCCTTTATTGGCATTATCAGCTGAGCAACATAGTGTGCTTGTTTTGGTTCATAACAAGGGACAGAATGTAAAGTGTGTCCTTCTGGGGAAACTGACTCATTAATTTAGTTATTCATTCAGAAAAATGTGTGTATCAGACCATGTGCTAAGATGGGTAAGACATGATCTGTGGTATTAAGGAGACTTAGTTGGAAGTGACAAAATATTAACAAAACATGCCATCAAATGTCATAAGTAGCTTCATAGCAGTGTGTACAGCCTCTCGTGGGCTATTCAGGGAGTGGTCAGTGTACCTGCAGGAGCAGCAGGACAGGCAGAAGTTCAGGAAGATCATAGGATTAGAATATAATTGAGATGAGTAACTGTTTCTGAGGCGTAAATGGGAAGAAAGGGCTTTACAGGCATAAGGAGCCATTAGAACAGCTAGGATGATGTCTCTGAGGATAATAGAATATTGGTAGCAAGAAATGAGACTAGAGGAAAAAATAAGGGTTGTATCAGGTGGCGTTATTTAAGTCATAGAGAAACAGACTGGAATGTGAAGGACACCACAGGATGACCACTGCCATGGTTGAAAGTAGGGACTCTGGAGTAACTAGAATCTAGACTCGGCCACTTCACCCATGTGTGAATTTGGTCTACTTACTGAGCTTGTTCAAGTTTTAATTTTACAATTGAGCAGAGATATAATGTGATCCCTGAGCCTGCTCATCTCTTGTCATCTCACTCTTCCCTGTCACTAGGCTCTAACTATACCAGTTCTCTTATCTGACCTCCAAGGATTGAAACTTACTCCTGTATCCAAGCTTTTGCCTGTGTTGTTCTTCACATTAGTATGCTCTTTATCCAGCTCTTCGGATTGCTGGCTCCTACTCATCATTGAGTTTCCAGCTCAAATGTCCCCTCCCTCGAAGGGCCTGTCCTGTCTGTTGTTGGTGAAGTAGTGTCTCCCACCCTCCATCTCATACAGTCGGTCTCTATCTCATAACTCTGGCTCATTTCTTTCTTGATATTTATCATCATCAGAAATTATCTCAATTTATGATGTACTTGTGTATTGTTTATTTCATGCCACTGGAATACAAAATGTAGAACTCTGTCTCTATATCTACATATTTATTTTGTGGGGGATGCTTTCCACAACTTTCATTCAAATCTTAAATATGTATTCTTAATATAACACAGAAGTCACTGATTTAAATCCTGATTATCCACTCTTTTATCCAAATAGATTCCTAATGACACAAACATTTGGATATTTTAGAAAGTAAAAACAAAAATTTTATAATTGCACTATCCAACGTAGTAGCCATCATCACTTGTAACTATTTACATTAAAATTAAATAAAATTGAAAATTCAACTCCTGTGTTTTACTAACTGCATTTCAAGTACTCAGCCCCTTGGGGCTAGGTGGCTACCATATTGAATAGTGCAGATATAGAACATTTATACCACTGAGAAAGTTCTACAAGACAACTGGGTGGATTTATTTATAATGTTACAGAAAAAAAGCCTCTCAAAGCAGGTTATAAAACATAAAAAGGGAGAATTTGACAAATTTTATTATATGAAAATTAGTAAGTTCTGCATAGTCAAGTATTTTATCAACAAAGTAAAACAAAATAACAAAGATGGAAAATACTTGCAACTGTAGTGACAGATTAAAAGGTAATTTCCTTGGGTGTATAAAGATTTGTGTAATTGAGTAAGTAAAAGAAACACAACTTGATTGAAAATGTTAAATAAAAGTCAAATGTCAAAAGAATATGAAGAGATGTTTAATCTCACTTGTTAAAAAATGTCTAAACAATAGTGGCATCCCTTTTAAAATCTATTAAATTGGCAAAAATGTGTATGTTTGGTACTAGTGAAGGTATAGGAACTTGCCCTATTCATCAAATAAATGTGTGTGGTTTTTTTTTTTAATAAAATAGAGATTCTAAAGGAAATGATGAGAAACAAGGAATTAGAATATACTGTTTTAGTCAGTTTGAGCTGCTTTAATAAAAATACTGTAGACTAGAAGCTTAAACATTTATTTATTTAAAAATAAATAAACATGTATTTCCCACATTTCTGGAAGCTGGGAAGTCTAAGAGGAAAGCACCAGCAGATCCAGTGTGTAGGGTGGGCCTGTTTCTGGCATATGTATGGTTGGGTACCACCCTCATGACCTAATTACCTCCCAGACTCCTTACCCTCTAATACCAACACCTTGGGGCTTAGAATTTCAGTGTGAGTTTTGAGGGGACTCAAACATTCAGTTCGTAACATGAATATTGCTTGTTATCCTTTTGAAAAATCTTCCCAATAAGCATTATGTGATATATATGCTTCTATAACTTGTTTTTCCATTTATATTTTTGAGGATTTCTTGTCAGCGCATAAATATCTAGTTCATTTTTGTGGCTGTATGATATCTTGTTGTCTGTGTGTACATTGATTTAACTCTTACTTATAGCCATCCATTTTCTTTTGAAACCTCTGGAGTTGATCATGCTTGGTCTACATCAATCATGGTGGTTCCATTCCTGCATTCCTCTCCCCCACCCCAACACCCCCTCCATCTCCCCTAGCCCCAGCATTTGCTTTAGGAGTTGGCATGTGACCCTGCCAATGAGACATGAACAAGAGCTATCAGAAGGGCTTCTGGAAAATGTTTGCTTCCATGATTATTAATAAAAGAGATACTAATAGGAAATGGTCCCTCTACCACTGGACGTGATAACTTTTAACTTTGATAGCCATCTTGGGGCCATGGTACAAGCTAGCCTAAGGAACACACTTATTTGCTAATGATGACAGAGCAGAACTATGGAAAGATTCTGCATTCTTGATGATTTTGATGAACACTTAATTACTTAGTCCCTGAGCTAACCTAAAAGAAAAGACATTACTTTGCCAACAAAGGTCCATCTAGTCAAGGCTATGGTTTTTCCAGTGGTCATGTATGGATGTGAGAGTTGGACTGTGAAGAAAGCTGAGCACAGAAGAATTGATGCTTTGGAAGTGTGGTGTTGGAGAAGACTCTTGAGAGTCCTTTGGACTGCAAGGAGATCCAACCAGTCCATTCTGAAGGAGATCAGCCCTGGGATTTCTTTGAAAGGAGTGATGCTAAAGCTGAAACTCCAGTACTTTGGCCACCTCACGCAAACAGTTGACTCATTGGAAAAGACTCTGATGCTGGGAGGGATTGGGAACAGGAGGAGAAGGGGATGACAGAGGATAAGATGGCTGGATGGCATCACCGACTCGATGGATGTGAGTCTGAGTGAACTCCGGGAGTTGGTGATGGACAGGGAGGCCTGGCGTGATGCGATTCATGGGGTCACAAAGAATCGGACATGACTGGGCTACTGAACTGACTGACTGAACTGACAGAGCTAACCTATCTCCATACTTCTTGTTGGATTAGATAGTAAGATATATTTCTATTTTTTAAGCCAATTGAATTAGAATTTTCTACTACTTGTAGCACCACCCTTATAGCAGAAAGTGAAGAAGAACTAAAGAGCCTCTTGAGGGTGAAAGAGGAGAGTGAGAAAGTTGGCTTAAAGCTCAACATTCAGAAAACTAAGATCATGGCATCTGGTCCCATCACTTCATGGCAAATAGATGGGGAAACAGTGGCTGACTTTATTTTGGGGGGCTCCAAAGTCACAGCAGATGGTGACTTCAGCTGTGAAATTAAAAGATACTTACTCCTTGGAAAGAAAGTTATGACCAACCTAGACAGCATACTAAAAAGCAGAGACATTACTTTACCAAAAATGGTCTGCCTAGTGAAGGCTATGGTTTTTCAAGTAGTCATGTATGGATGTGAGAGTTGGACTATAAAGAAAGCTAAGCACCAAAGAATTGATGCTTTTAAACTGTGATGTTGGAGAAGACTCTTGAAAGTCCCCTGGACTGCAAGGAGATCCAACCAGTCCATCCTAAAGGAGATCAGTCCTGGGTGTTCATTGGAAGGACTGATGATGAAGCTGAAACTCCAATACTTTGGCCACCTGATGGGAAGAGCTGACTCATTAGAAAAGACCTGATGTCGGAAAAGATTGAAGGCAGGAGGAGAAGGGGACAACAGAGGGTGAGATGGTTGGATGGCATCACTGACTCAATGGACATGGGTTTGGGTGGACTCTGGGAGTTGGTGATGGACAGGAAGGCCTGGCATGCTGTGGTACATGGGGTCGCGAGTCAGGCATGACTGAGTAACTGAACTGAACTACTTGTAGCCAAAAGTATCCTAATTTTACAGCTGATATATCTGTAACTTAAAACACACACACACACACATTTTTATGTTGAAATCATCATAGACTCACAAGTAGCTGCAAAAATAGTGTAGAAATAGCTGCCTATATTTCATCTTGCATCCCTCAAAGATAATAACTTGTATAAGCACAGTGCAATATCAAAACCGCAAAACTGATTTTGGTGCAATACTACAGATCTTCCTGAGTTTTCACTGTTTTACATACATTCCTCTGTGTGTGTGAGTCTGTGCATTTTTTTTCTGTATATAGAGTTCTGTAGCTACCACCACAATCAAGAATTGTTCCATCAGCTCCAAGGAACTCCTTTCTGCTATCCTTTTACATCCCACCCACTCTAACAACCACTAACAACTAACAACTCCCGTTAGCCTAGAATTTTATCATTTTGAAGATGTTATTTAAATGGAATTACTTTTGAGACTGATTTTTTCCCTAAGCATAATGCTCTTAAGAACAGTTTGTTGCATATATAAGTAGGGTGTTCATTATATGGATGTGCTAGAATTTGTTCTGATCTGAAAGGACATTTGGGTTGTTTTCAATTTTTGCTTTTATAAATAAAGCTTCCATGAAGATTTACACACAGCTTTTTATTTTATTTAATTTTTTGGTGTGTGTTAATAGAAGTTTTCATCTCTCTGGATTAAATGCCCAAGGATGTGATTTCTGGGTCATATAGTTAATGTTTAACTTTTTAAAGAGACACCAAACACCTTTCCAGAATGGCCATACCATTTTATATTCTGACCAGCAGTGTACAAGAGTTACAGTTTCTCTGTAACCACCAGCATTTAGAATTATACAACATTTTAAAGCTCTTCTAATAAGTGTACTGGTATCTCATTGAAATATCACATTTTCAAAGGATGCATAGAAATGATCAACAAGGGTTATATTGAGGAAAACAATATGAAAGCAAGAGGAAAAATAGACATTTTCCTTGTAACCTTCTATTATGTATTTTTTAGGTGTATATATGTTACATTTTGGAGAAGGCGATGGCATCCCACTCCAGTACTCTTGCCTGGAAAATCCCATGGATGGAGGAGCCTGGTAGGCTGCAGTCCATGGGGTCGCGAAGAGTCGGACAGACTGAGCGACTTCACTTTCACTTTTTACTTTCATGCATTGGAGAAGGAAATGGCAACCCACTCCAGTGTTCTTGCCTGGAGAATCCCAGGGACAGGGGAGCCTGGTGGGCTGCCGTCTATAGGGTCGCACAGAGTCAGACACGACTGAAGCGACTTAGCAGCAGCAGCAGCAGCATGTTGCATTTAACAGATCAGCAGGATTATGGGTCATTGTCTTATTTTTATCTTTATATTTTTGTTTTCAAATCCATAATCAATGTTTAACAATTCTGATATTTTAAGTTGTCGGAAAACGTCAGCATACCTGTCTCTGTGTTATCATCAGAATTAATGTCAAGGAAACGCTGCAGGCTTCTAATAATGTTGGATGTCCTGGTTTTACATTTCACTGTCTTAACCCTCATTTACCCAAACTGAATATAATCATTCCCTTGTGCCTACAAATTTGCCAGACTACATCCTGTACTGGACATGATTCCATTTGTTGTCTTCTGAAGTCACACAAAGCAGAATATATTTTCCTGTTAAATGTCATGCTTAATAGCATTTTGGAATTTAATTGCTTGTCTTTTGTGCAACTGAAAGAGAATGTAGAAAACAAAAAACGTACATTGCCTCCCTTGAAGTCTGTTTGTTTTCCTCACAACAATAATTTTACTTTCAATTTGATCATTTTAAGAGGAACTGGCTTTTTGAGTAAGGTCACATAAGAGTAAATGTGTAGACACTGGTTATTTGTTATCTGAATAATGACTCTTAGGGAGGCCTGCAAACCCTCTCCATCACCAGATACAGAAAAAAATGAAAACGCTTATTCAAGAACATGAAAGGAGCAGAAATAGAATGAAGTAGGGCCTGACCTGGCAGGGAAAGTGTGTTCTGCTCAGCAGAATCATTTCAGCCACCTTCAGCACCTTTTGACCTGAATGGATTGATTGTGTGGTAAACCATGCTGATTGTTCACCTGTCAGTGCCCTTCGGGCAAAGACCAGCAGGAACACTCCTAATAATGAAGAGAGAGTCCATTACCCATTGTGACAATGGAGAGCAGTCACCACAGAGAACTACTGGTGTCTTATTAAGAGGATATTGTTGTTGTTCAGTCGCTCAGTCACATCTGACACTTTGCAACCCCATGCACTGCAGCACCACAGGCTTCACTGTCCATTATCAACTCCTGGAACTTGCTCAAACTCATGTCCATCAAGTCAGTGATGCCATCCAACCATCTCACCCTCTGTTGTCCCCTTCTCTTCTTGCTTTCAGTCTTTCCCAGCATCAGGGTCTTTTCCAGTGAGTCAGCTCTTCGCATCAGGAGGCCAAAGTATAGGAGTTTCAGCTTCAACATCAGTCCTTCCAATGAATATTCAGATTGATCTCCTTTAGGATGGACTGGTTGGATCTCCTTGCAGTCCAAGGGACTCTCAAGAGTCTTCTCCAACACCACAGTTCAAAAGCATCAATTCTTCAGCGCTCAGCCTTCCTTATGATCCAACTCTCACATCCACACATGACAAAAACCATAGCTTTGACAAGACAGACCTTTGTCGGCAAAGTAATGTCTCTGCTTTTTAATATGTTATCTAGGTTTGCCATAGCTTTTTTTCCCTAAGGAACAAGTGTCTTTTGGTATCATGGCTGCAGTCACCATCTGCAGTGATTTTGGAGCCCAAGAAAATAAAGTCTGTCACTGTTTCCATTGTTTCCCCATCTATTTGCGATGAAGTGATGGGACTGGATGCCATGATCTTAGTTTTTTGACAGTTGATTTTCCAGCCAGCTTTTTCACCATCCTTGTTCACCCTCATCAAGAGGCTCTTTAGTTCTTCTTTGCTTTCTGAAGCATTCTGACACCATAAGGGTGGTGTCATCTGCATATCTGAGGTTATTGATATTTCTCCTGGCAATCTTGATTCCAGATTGTGCTTCATTCAGCCTGGCATTTCACATATTCTGCATGTATTCTGCATATAAGTTAAGTAAGCAGGGTGACAATTTAGAGCTTGACATACTCCTTTCCCAATTTTGAACCAGTCTGTTGTTCCATGTCAGGTTCTAACTGTTGCTTCTTGACCAGTGTACAGGTTTCTCAGGAGGAAGATAAGGTGGTCTGATAGTCCCATCTCTTGGAGAATTTTCCACAGTTTGTTGTGATCCACACAGTCAAACGATTTGGCACAGTCAATGAATCACAAGTAGATGTTCTGGAATTCCTGTGCTTTTTCTATGATCCTACGGATATTGGCAATTTGGTCTCTGGTTCCTCTGCCTTTTCTAAATCCAGCTTGAACATCTGGATGTTCTCAGTTCATGTACTGGATATTAGAAAGAGCATCTTTAGGAAAAGGTTTGGGAGAGGGTCTAAGGAAGCTGGGTTTTTCTATAAGCTGGCTGTCAGAAAGCAGAGACCAATTCTATGGGTATCTAAATCTTATCTGTGGGGAGGGGGAAATAGAATGAGCACAGAGATATGACTGGTAAAGTAGCCATCACTCATCTTAACCAAGAAATGGAGGTGTTTGACATTTTATGGGTGACACTTAATTTTGCCCAGCATCAGGGTCTTTTCCATTGAGTCAGCGCTTCCCATCAGGTGGCCAAAGTGACCTTGATTTTTGTTTCTGCTTTCTGCCTCCCTCACTATCTCCTAAAGTTTTCCCAAGTTCAAATCCACTGAATCGGTGATGCTATCCAACCATCTCATCCTCTGCCTCCTTCTTCTCCTTTTGCCTTTGATCTTTCCCAGCCTCAGGGTCTTTTCTAATGAGGCAGTTCTTTGCCTCAGGTGGCCAAAGTATTGGAGCTTCAGCTTCAGCATCAGTCCTTCCAATGAGTATTCAGGGTTGGTTTCCTTTAAGACTGACCGGTTTGATGTCTTTGCTGTCCAAAGGACTCTCAGGAGTTTTCTCCAGCACCGCAATTCAAAAGCGTCAATTCTTCAGCACTCAAGCTTCTTAGAGTAATCTTGTCTGAGAATTATGAGATTTTGAGATTGTTAATATTCAGTGAATCAATATTATAGACTAAGTGTGGGTACCAGAGCAGCTTCTGAATGTCTATGATTGCTCCTCTGCTTTCTTTATCACATTATTGAAAAAGTTGAAGTCCCCATATCATCATTTGCCATAGGTACCATAGCTTGGTATATGTAATACTCCTATGGTCTAAATGGATTTCATTTACATGCCATAGCTTTTTGACCTGATTTTCAAATACGTTGTCATTATTTCAAGGTAAAATGCAAACATAACTTTCCCATCAACCTGGAAGTCAGTCTCTAGAGTCTGTATGATCCAGCCTTCTGCCTCCAGGCTAAGCTATCCATGACGATTGTGAAAATTTGATGCCTTTTCAGCTTCTAATGATCTAACTGAAAGGAAGACATTTTCCCTGTTGCCCTCAGAAGTCCATAGCCTTCACTCTGACCCACTGAAAATGTTTTCTACTTTATTCCCCATGGAGACACTCTCTCTCTTGCGCAACTGAACTCATTTCTTGAAGTAGGCTTTAGAACTGAGCACTCAAAACCAGAAAAACCTGACCCAAATCTGGCCACCTAACCTGTTTTATTTTGTATGCATTCTGTTTTACAAAGAGGAGGAATTTTATATAAAATTCTCCTTTCACCTGCTTGATGAATCAGAATATTTGGCCACACTGGGCAACAGACTAACTGAATTTGAGCAGCAACTGTTGCTTTAGGTTATCCAGAGAGCGACATGTTCCCCACCAGTCTACTGCACCACTGCCCTGAATCACTCATGTTTCCTGCTCAGCTTCTTAACGTTTGAGGTGTCAACCTTGGCGTAGAGAACTTTTTTTCTGCTGGTGGTATTTATTTCTCAAAACAGGATATGGATTATAAGGTGGTCTGTGGGGTATATTGTGTCATTCAGTAAACATAATAGACCTTGCTAGAGTGTGAATTGTGCCTTAAGTTTTATAAAACACATTATTTTTATATTAAGGGCAACTTAGATATATTATGAAATGCAATGTGGAGTGGATTTAAAGATCAATCTAGAAATTTTTTAAAAATCCTGCTTCATGTAGCTGCCTCAGGCTACACCCAAGACCAACCCATGAGGTAGTTATGGAGACCTTGATATCTGCCACTGGAGTCACTTTGGTGGAAAAGTTACAGAAAAGCAGTACTAATATAATCATTTCAAGTTTGTATTTTTGCAGACTTTCAGAATGTCATGGAGTTTCTGAAATGTAAGGAAATTTAATTATTAGATAACCTTTAGTTAGCTAGTTTATTAGGGGTATGAAAAATACTAATACATAAAGCGACTCTAGGCAGACAGAACCCAGATAACCAGATTTCCAGTTTTGTTCTATTTGAAATGTATAATTGCTGACCATAATAGCAAAAGAATTAGAGCTAAATTATATAGTATTGCTACCTTTTTGGTTTAATACTTCTCTTGTTACTTACAGAATAGCAGATTGAAAACTTATCTCTCAAAGAAATTCAAAAGTCTTCCTTGCTGCTGCTGCTGCTGCTAAGTCACTTCAGTCGTGTCCGACCCTGTGCGACCCCATAGACGGCAGCCCACCAGGCTCCCCTGTTCCTGGGATTCTCCGGGCAAGAACAGTGGAGTGGGTTGCCATTTCCTTCTCCAATGCATGAAAGTGAAAAGTGAAAGTGAAGTCGCTCAGTCGTGTCTGACTCCTAGCAACCCCATGGACTGCAGCCCACCAGGCTCCTCCGCCCATGGGATTTGCCAAGCAAGAGTACTAGAGTGGGGTGCCATTGCCTTCTCCGAAAGTCTTCCCTAATGTAATATAAAAATAGTTTCTAATGACATAGAAGATAAATAATCTCAGGTAAGACTCATATGAAATTTGCAGGCTACACTAGTTTATATAGACTGACACCTTTAGACAGTTTTAACTCTACAATGATTTGAAGCACAGTAGTTGTGGCAGATGGAGAGAGACAAAATATTACAAGTCAAAAATGAATCTTAGTTTTCAAATGTGACTTGTGATATATTCCTCATCTTTGTATAATGAAAATGGCATAATTACAGATCAAACATCATGCTTCTGATTTAATGCATTTGTGTTTCCCTTTATTAATAGTCTCTCTTTTTTGCTTTTAATTGAAGTATAGTTTACATATAATACCATAGTAGTTTCAGGTGTGTAACTGTGAGTCAACATTTGTATACATTACAAATGACCACCACAATCAGTTTAGTAACCATCTGTCACCATACAAGTTATCAGAATATTACTGACTGTATTCCTTTACTTTACATTAGATCCCCATGACCTATTTATTTTATAACTGTGGGTTTATACCTCTTACACTCCACCTATTTCACCCAAGTCCTCAAACTGCCTCTTCTGCAACCACCAGTTATTCTGTGAGTCTTTTTCTGTTTTGTTTGTTCTGTATTTTAGATTTCACATATTAGTGAGATCACATGGTATTTGTCTTTCTCTGGCTTCTATAAGTCCATCCATGCTGTTGCTGTTGGAAAGATTTCATTGCTTTTTATGACTGAGTAAATATTCCATTGTATAATGTAACCACATACTCTTTATCCATTCATCCATCTGTGGACACTTGGGTTGCTTCTGTATCTTGGCTATTGTAAATATATTGCAGTGAACTGGAGGGTGTACATATCATTTCTGATTAACATTAGGGGTCTACTCTGTGTGGGCTGCCTGCACACACCTGGTATGGTTGCTGCTGGTAGACGTGATCGGCTCCCAGGTCGGCTGGCTTTGAAGCTTGCATGTGATTGTGGCGGGTGTCCTGGTGGGCAGGACTTGTCCTCAGTCTGGTTAGCTGGGAGGCCTGGCCAAGACTACTGCAGGTGCAGGGATGCACAGGGCCGCTACTCCGTGTAAGTGGCTGTGATGCCTGGCTGCAACTGTTGTGGTGGCCTTGCTGGAGTGCGAGGCTGGGCCCCGGAAGTGAAAGCCGTTTTTGAGGCAGTGCTGGTCAGGACCACCTGCTGGGTCGGGCAGAGCAAGTTTGGAGGAACCTTGGTGCTGGCTGAGATGCACTGCTGAGTGAGGCTGGGTAGAAGTTGCTTTGGAGGGGTTAGCCCAGGTGGATGGGTTAAACCTGGGTTAACCCAACTGGATGGGTTACATCCAGCTTTCCTGGATGTAAGCTCTGCTAATTTTCATAGCCAGACTTTATGGGAGCTCATCTTCCTGGTGCAGGTACCCTGAGCTGGAAGCCTGACATGGGCCTCAGACTCCTCACTCCTCAGTGGGGACCTCCAAGCTTGTGATATGCCTCTAGTGTATGGGTCACCACACCACAGGTGTCCACACCACTATACCACATCTCTGCCTTGTCCTACCCATCTCGATATAGCCTTTTCTTTATATCCTTAGTTGTAGAACTGTTTTGGTAGTCTCCAGGTCATTTGGGCTTCCTAGGTGGCTCAGTGGTAAAGAATCCACCTGCCAATGCAGGAGATGCAGGAGATGTGGGTTCAATCCCTGTTTTGGGAAGATCCTCTGGAGTAGGAAATGGCAACCTACTCCAGTATTCTTGCCTGGAGAATCCCATGGACAGAGCAGTGTGGCAGGCTACTGTCCATAGGGTTGCAAAGAGTTGGACGCACCTGAGCAACTGGGCATGCTCACATGCAGTCATTCACACATACAGTTGTTCTATGTGAAGTTGTGGTTTGGTGTGTCCATGGCAGAAGGTACACTCAGGATCTTCCTACTCTTCCATTGTTTTTCTTTTAACTGAGGTAGAGTTGATGTCAATACCTCAGATATGCAGATGACACCACCCTTATGGCAGAAAGTGAAGAGGAACGAAAGAGCCTCTTAATGAAAGTGAAAAAGGAAAGTGAAAAAGCTGGCTGAAAACTCAACATTCAAAAAACAAAGATCATGGCATCTGGTCTCATCACTTCATGGCTAATAGATGGGCAAACAATGGAAACAGTGACAGGCTTTATTTTCTTGGGCTCCAGAATCATTGCAGATGTTGACTGCAGCCATGAAATTAAAAGACTCTTTGGAAGAAAGGCTATGACCAACCTAGACAGCATATTAAAAAGCAAAGACATTACTTTGCTGACAAAGATCCATAGAGTCAAAGCTATGGTTTTTCCACTAGTCATGGATGGATCTAAGAGTCAGACCAAAAAGAAAGCTGAGCATCGAAGTATTGATGCTTTTGAACTGTGGTGTTGGAGAAGACTCTTGACAGTCCCTTGGACAGAAAGGAGATCCAACCAGTCCATCCTAAAGGAAATGAGTCCTAAATATTCATTGGAAGGACTGATGCTGAAGCTGAAGCTCCAATACTTTGGCCACCTGATGCAAAGAGCTGACTCATTAGAAAAGACCCTGATGCTGGGAAAGATTGAAGGCAGGAGAAGGGGGTGACAGAGGATGAGATGGTTGGGTGGCATCACCAACTTGATGGACGTGCGTTTGAGCATGCTCCAGGTGTTGGTGATGGACAGGGAAGCCTGGCATGTTGCAGCCCTTGGGGTCGCAAAGAGTTGAATACGACTGAGCAACTGAACTGAATCACTTTGCTGAATAGCAGAAATTAACACAGCATTGTACATCAATTATCAGTTCAGTTCAGTCATATGTATTTGTGGTTTTGTGTGTGTGCATGCTGAGTCACTTCAGTCATGTCTGACTCTATGTGACCCTATGCACTGTAATTGATGAGGTCCTCTGTTCAAGGGGTTCTCCAAGCAAGAATACTGGAGTGGGTTGCCCTACTCTCCTCCAAGCGGTCTTCCTGACCCAGGGGTCAAACCTGAGTCTCTTACATCTCCTGCACAATCAGGTAGGTTCTTTACCACAAGTGCCACCTGGGAACCCCTACACACACAGACACATACACTTATACACTTATGTGTACATATATATGTATGACAACATATATGTGCACACTTATGTATACATATGTGTATATGTATGACAATATATAGTATATGTGTGTATATATATTATATATATATTCTTTTTTATATGCTTTCCTATTGATTGGGAACCTATTAGTTATCTCCTGAAACCTATTCCTGTTACAGTTGATTAGATTGCATTTGCTTACCTACAGTTGAATAGTAACTGGTAAAATTTTGCACAAATGTTACAACAGAAGGAATTTTATAGCATATTTGAGTCTTTGGAATCTGAAGTTTGACTTATAGAAGGAGTTAACTGATCTCAGAGGAGCAACTGTGAGCCATACTTGAATAATTTATTTTTCAACAAATATCCAATGGTGGCTTCTTTTCCAAAAGCCTTTAGTTATTTATATCAGCTTCTGTGGTGGATCATAATTTCTTTAATTTGTTTCAAAATAAAATGATTAATAACTATTGCTGAAAATATATGATGCATAAATATATTTCACATCGTATGCAACTTTGAAACTTACATATTCTTTGTTACTGGTTCTACATTAAAAGTGTAGTTGCTATAATAATTTTGCTTGAAGAATAGTCAGTGTTTGCTTTTTTTTAAAAAAAAAATGAAGGCAATGGTATCACTCTTGGCTGGATAGGAGCTCTAGGAACTTTCTAGATCCAAACATAGGAGTTACCTTTTATAGGTCACAGTGGTTCAATATTAGTATTTTCATATGGTTTAACCTCAACTCTCCAGTTGCCTTACTTGTCGTATTTGTAGCACCTGGAGGAAAACTTTCATTCCACATAAGAACAACCTCATGATCTTCTCTTGCAAAGCTGCTTTCCCTCGTTAGGAGATGTACCTTGTCCATTCCATTCAGTAAGCTGGAAACCTGCGCCCCCTCTTTTACACCCGAAGCTGTGAAATTTGTTCATGTCTCTGTCTGGCACTGCATTCTGTGCCCAGCCACTGTAGCTCCCTGTCATTTTCCCAGACCAGGGTGTACCATATTTCCTGCTACCAGCAATCCTCTGTACGTACTTCACTCTCTACTTCAAACACTGTGTACATAATCGCTTCTCTCCTTTACCACTAATCATTCAGTTTTAGTACCTTGGGAAAGCCTTTATGTTTGCATTGACATATATCAGACTCTTTTTAACATCTCTCTGGGAACTGTGTTTTTTTTTTTTTTTAATTTCTGTTTGCCTCAATTTTTAAAAGGTATTTAGTGGTATTCTTCACATAAAATAAAATTTGTTCTTCTCATTTGACTGGTTTGTTGAGTTTTGCCAAATGTATAACCACCACTGTAATCAAAATATGTAACGTTTTCATCAACACAAAAAGTGACCCCTTTGCAGTCAGTCTCCTCTCCTGTCCTTCAGCCTCTGATAATCATTGGTATGATTTCCATCCCTATGGTTTTGGTTTTTCCAGAAGGTCACATAGAGAAAGCATATAGTATATCACTTTTACTGTTCAGCTTCTTTTACTTAGCATAATAGTCTTGAGATTCATTTGTATTTTTACATGTATCAGTATTTCATCCTTTTATTTCCGAGTAAAATTCCATTGCATGGTATACTACAGTTTGCTTATCCATTCAATTCATTTATTTGTTGTTACACATTTGGATTGTTTCTAGATTCCAACTGTTAGAACCAAGCTGCTGTAAGCATTCACAAAGAAGTATTTGTATGGACATATGTTTTCATTTCTCTTGGATAAATACCCACAAGAGGAATTGTTGACTCATATGGTAAATGTATATTCATCCTCATGTGAAATTAGCAATCTCTTTTCCATACAGGTTATACTATTATCCTATTTTGTACTTCTACCAACAGTAGATGAGAATTCTAGTTGCTCTGCACCCTTACCAGTGACTGGCATCATAGTTCTTTTAAAAATTTAGCCATTTTAGTGCCGTAGTGATATTTTGTTGCGGTTATTAATTTGTGTTTTCCTAATGGGTAATGCTGTTCATTAATTTTCATGTACTTATTGGCATTTGTATACTTTCTTTGGTTAAGTATTTGTTCAGATCTTCTGTTCATTTTTCAGTTGTTGTCTTCTTACTAATGCATTGTAAAAGTTTTTAAAAATATATTCTGGATACAGGTTTATATTTTTAAGTTAGATATCTGTTTTTTCAAACTCTTTTACAAAGTTGTCTATTTTACATCCCTGCCAGTAGTACATAAGACTGCTTATAACTCAATGTCTTCATCAAAACTTGCTACAGTCACTCTTAATTTTAACCATTCTAATAGTTGTGTGTGTGTGTTTAATAGGCTTCATTTTTTAGAACAGCCTTTGATTGACTGAAAAATTTTGATTTACTGAAATACAGGAAGTTTCCATATACTGTGCACCCAGTTTCTCCTATTAGTAATGTCTTACACTAGTATAGCACATTTGCTACAATAATGACTCTATATTGAATATATTATCATTAACCAAAGTCCATAATTTATGTAGATTTCCTTATTTAGATTTATTTATTTATTATCCCTTTATTTCCTAGACTCATTCCCAGAATCTTTCCCAGATTCTAGGATGCTGTGTAGAATAACAAATTATATTAAGTTGTCATAAATTCTTAGGCTCCTTTTGGTTGTGACATTTTTTTCCATTGTGTTTTTAGTTTGTACTTTTCTAATAGTGATATTGAACATATTTTCATATGCTCACTTGCATATGGGTATTTTCTTTGGTAAAGTGTCTATTCAAATCTTTTCTGATTTTTGTTATTTTTCTACAGTTTTGAGAGTTTTGAGAGATTTTGTTAAATATTCTGGCTACAAGTTTTAAATATATATATACTGCTTAGTCACTTCAGTTATGTCCAACTCTGGGCTCCTCTGTCCATGGAGATTCTCCAGGCCAAGAATACTGGAGTGTGTTACCAAGCCCTCCTCCAGGGGATCTTCCCAACCCAGGAATTGAACCCAGATCTCCCTCATTGCAGGCAGATTCTTTACCATGTTCAGTTCAGTTCAGTTCAGTTCAGTCCCTCAGTCATGTCCGACTCTTTGCAACCCCATGAACCACAGCACTCCAGGCCTCCCTGTCCATCACCAATGACAGAGTCCACCCAAACCCATGTCCACTGAGTCGGTGATGCCATCTAGCCATCTCATCCTCTGTCGTCCCCTTCTCCTCCTGCCCCCAATCCCTCCCAGCATCAGAGTCTTTTCCAATGAGTCAGCTCTTTGCATGAGGTGGCCAAAGTATTGGAGTTTCAGCTTCAACATCAGTCCTTCCAGTGAACACTGGTTGGACCTCCTTGCAGTCCAAGGGATTCTCAAGAGTCTTCTCCAACACCACAGTTCAAAAGCATCAATTCTTTGGTGCTCAGCTTTCTTTATAGTCCAACTCTCACATCCATACATGACTACTGGAAAAACCATAGCCTTGACTAGACGGATCTTTGCTCACAAAGTAATGTCTCTGCTTTTTAATATGCTGTCTAGGTTGGTCATAACTTTCCATCCAAGGAGTAAGCATCTTTTAATTTCATGGCTGCAGTCACCATCTGCAGTGATTTTGGAGCCCAGAAAAATAAAGTCTGACACTGTTTCCACTGTTTCCCCACCTATTTCCCATGAAGTGATTGGACCAGATGCCATGATCTTAGTTTTCTGAATGTTGAGCTTTAAGCCAACTTTTTCACTCCGCTCTTTCACTTTCATCAAGAGGATTTTTAGTTCTTCTTCACTTTCTGCCATAAGGGTGGTGTCATCTGTGTATCTGAGGTTATTGATGTTTCTCCTGGCAATCTTGATTCCAGCTTGTGCTTTCTCCAGCCCAGTGTTTCTCATGATGTACTTAGTCTGCATAGAAGTTAAATAAGCAGGGTGACAATATACAGCCTTGACGTACTCCTTTTCCTATTTGGAACCAGTCTGTTGTTCCATGTACAGTTCTAACTGGACAGTTCTAACTGTTGCTTCCTGACCTGCATACAGGTTTCTCAAAAGGCAGGTCAGGTGGTCTGGTATTCCCATCTCTTTCAGAATTTTCCATGGTTTATTGTGATCCACATAGTCAAAGGCTTTGGCATAGTCAATCAAGCAGAAATAGATATTTTTCTGGAACTCTCTTGCTTTTTCAATGATCCAGCAGATGTTGGCAATGTGATCTCTGGTTCCTCTGCCTTTTCTAAAACCAGCTTGAACATCTGGAAGTTCACAGTTCACATGTTACTGAAGCCTGGCTTGGAGAATTTTAAGGGTCACTTTACTAGCATGTGAGATGAGTGCAATTGTGGGGTAGCTTGAGCATTCTTTGGCATTGCCTTTCTTTGGGACTGGAATGAAAACTGACCTTTTCCAGTCCTGTAGTCACTGCTGAGTTTTCCAAATGTGCTAGCATATTGAGTGCAGCACTTTCGCAGCGTCATCTTTCAGGATTCGAAATAGCTGAACCGGAATTCCATCACCTCCACTAGCTTTGTTCATAGTGATGCTTCCTAAGGCCCACTTGGCTTCACATTCTAGGATGCCTGGTTCTAGGTGAGTGATTACACCATCGTGATTATTTGGGTCATGAAGATCTTTTTTGTGCAGTTCTGTGTATTCTTACCACCTCTTCTTAATATCTTCTGCTTCTGTTAGGTCCATACCATTTCTGTCCTTTATTAAGCCCATCTTGGCATGAAATGTTCCCTTGGTATCTCTAATATTCTTGAAGAAATCTCTAGTCTTTCCCATTCTATTGTTTTCCTGTATTTCTTTTCATTGATCGCTGAGGAAGGCTTTCTTATCTTTCCTTGCTATTTTTTGGAATTCTGCATTCAGATGCTTATATCTTTCCTTTTCTCCTTTGCTTTTCATTTCCCTTCTTATCATAGCTATTTTTAAGGCCTCCTCAGACAGCCATTTTGCTTTTTTGCATTTCTTTTTCTTGGGGATAATCTTGATTCCTGTCTCCTGTACAATGTCACATACCTCTGTCCATAGTTCATCAGGCACTCTGTCTATCAGATCTAGTCCCTTAAATCTATTTCTTCAGTTCAGTTCAGTTCAGTTGCTCAGTCGTGTCCGACTCTTTGAGACCCCATGAATCGCAGCACGCCAGGCCTCCCTGTCCATCACCAACTCCCGGAGTTCACTCAGACTCACGTCCGTCGAGTCAGTGATGCCATCCAGCCATCTCATCCTCTGTCGTACCCTTCTCCTCCTGCCCCCAATCCCTCCCAGCATCAGAGTCTTTTCCAATGATCAACTCTTTGCATGAGGGTGGCCGAAGTACTGGAGTTTTAGCTTTAGCATCATTCCTTCCAAAGAAATCCCAGGGCTGATATACTTCAGAACGGACTGGTCGGATCTCCTTGCAGTCCAAGGGACTCTCAAGCGTGTTCTCCAACACCACAGTTCAAAAGCATCAATTCTTCAGCACTCAGCCTTCTTCACAGTCCAACTCTCACATCCATACATGACCACAGGGAAAACCATAGCCTTGACTAGACGGACCTTTGTTGGCAAAGTAATGTCTCTGCTTTTGAATATGCTATCTAGGTTGGTCATAACTTTCCTTCCAAGGAGTAAGTGTCTTTTAATTTCATGGCTGCAGTCACCATCTGCAGTGATTTAGCCCCTGGTAAAGAATCTGCCTACTAATGCAGGAGACACAAGAGACACAAGTTTGATCCCTGGGTAGGGAAGGTCCCCTGGAAGAGGAAATAGCAACCCCCTCCAGTATTCTTTCCTGGAAAATCCTATGGACAAAGGAACCTGGTGGACTACAGCCCTTGGGATCGCAAAGAGTCAGACATGACTTAGCAACTGAGTGCACGGGCTAATGCAAACACACAGGTATATATATACATATATTTATATGTATATATACTTTTTTACAAATCTTTACTCCCAGTCTGCGGTTTGTGGCTTATCTTTCCACTTCCTGAACAGTATCTTTTAAAGAGCAAAATTTACAGTTTTGGTGAGGACCAGTTTATCACTATTTTCTTTGTATGGTTTATGCTTTTTGTGACTTTTCAAGAAATCTTGGTCTAACTCAAGGTTAAAAACAATTTTCTCCTATGTTTGTTCTATAATCTTTATAGTTCAAATTTTTACATTTAAATTTTTGGAAGTTTATTAATAATCTACATAACAGTTTGATTTTGACTTTTTGCAATTGAACATTTTAGATTAATTTTAAAATCACTCAAATAAAATATATAAAATATAACATATACATTTAATATATTTAAATTTTTCAGTGACTCAGTATTCTTTCTTTTGCACCTCTCAGTTATTGGATTGCCTATAATGCTAAAAGTTATTTGCATATCAACATTACAATTCAATTTCTTTTTGAAGTGTGCATATATTGTTTCGTAATCACAGTTCCTTGGTTGAAAGCAATAGAAGCCAGAAGCCAACTCTGCTTCTATTAGCTAAACAGGTGACTTACTGGAAGACTATGAAAGAGCTGAAGAACCTGGCTTTATACAGAAGGAACTAATTAACTTTAAAAGGTCTTGGAGGTAAGAACTTGCTTCATCATTTCCACTGTAACAAATGACCTGAAACCATCTCATTATCTGGGTGGGGTAGGATTGGAGGAATCATCTTTTGGCTGCTGGTTCTGCTGCTAAGTTGTTTCAGTCGTGTCCGACTCAGTGAGACCCCATAGACGGCAGCCCACCAGGCTCCGCCATCCCTGGGATTCTCCAGGCAAGAACACTGGAGTGGGTTGCCATTTCCTTCTCCAATGCATGAAAGTGAAAAGTGAAAGTGAAGTTGCTCAGTTGTGTCTGACTCTTCGCAACCCCATGGACTGCAGCCTACCATGGGATTTTCCAGGCAAGAGTATTGGATTTGGGTGCCATTGCCTTCTCCGATCCCTTGGCTACTTGCCTCAAAATTAAAACTGAAGTCTAGCAGGGGTCTGGGAATGAAAATTGTCAACTGGCTTAGCTTGTTGAGTGGGTCATATGTTCACTTAATGACTGGGAAAGATGTTCCAATCAATAGCTCTATCAGACTGTATTCAGTGGGCTAGGGTCCTTTCCTACAATGAATTTTGGGTGCTAATATTTAAAGGAGGCTTGGATTCTGGGAAGCCTCCAGCAACAGATGTTCTTTCTATATGACGTGTTGCCTTGAAACTCTCCTTGCAACTATGTATGTGTTTGTATGTATTTTATCCCATATGCAGAAACAAAAATGATGCCTAAATAGGTGTATCTGTCTGAATGAAGTCATCAGTCTGGCCCAGATTTGTTGCTGAAAAACCAATTAGTAGTTCAGACTTAAGAGAGAAAATATATAGTGTTAGAAAGAAATGGGATCCAGGACAGCTGTATTCTAGTTTTCTCTGAATATTAACTAGCTGTGGGATTTTGACAAATCATTTAATTTGTTTGCATCTCAGTTTGCTTAATTATAGAATAAAATTATTAAACTACATTATGTCTATGGATCTTCCTGCTCTAAACTCTGTAGTTATAAGGATATGATCTATGTAAATATTAGCTGTTCCTGTGTTAAAAAAACAGTAGTTACAACAAGACAACTGCATACACAGAGACATACACGCATAGGCGTGCTAGTTTGGCAGACAAAGTATAGGAAGCCTAGTTAAATTTGAATTTCAGATAAACAATAGATAATCTTACACATAATAAATTTTATCTGTTTTTATCTGAAATCAAATTTTACTGGGTGTTCTGTATTTTTACTTGCTAAATCTGGCTGCCCTAAGACATACACATGCACACAGAACAACAAACAGAAGGAATTACTTGGATTAGCACTGTGTATGCAGCTCATTCTTTTTTTTTTTTTAGTTTAATGTTTATTTTATTTTTTTGTTTTTTAATTTAAATTTATTTATTTTAATTGGAGGCTAATTACTTTACAATATTGTATTGGTTTTGCATTCTTAATTTAATCTATAGCAGCTTCAGTGTATTTTTTCAACTGAACTCAAGAGGTTTTCTAGATGAGATAAAACCCTGTTCTTCCATTAAAGGACAATCTTGATTTAGTTGCTTTTGAGAAATAATTTTCTTATTGAATGTCATGAATGAATTTGTTAAATGTGCTATCGTGTACAAGCTCGTGCTAGTTTTTCACCTGGGGCAGAGAAGTAATTTTCTAAGCAGCTTACTGGGTTGCTGATTAAATGAGTATTTTGCCTTGTTGAGAGTTGAGGTTGACTCTATCAATAAAACCCATTGGCTTTTTAAATCTCCTTTGCTTTGTACTCCTGTACCTATTAATCACACAGAAGTTGCTTATCAATCATCATCTTGGCTTTGATAGATACTTTATGTAATAAGTCTGGACCTTCAGCACTGAGTAATCACTTGGGAATTCCTGCTTACGAAGGTTCAATAACTATACAACAGTGAGACTGTTGATATATGATCTCTTTTGCTTTCATACTTTCCCCACTACCTGTACCAAAATGACAGAATATCTTTATTCTGTCTTTGTAATTTGCGATTGCTTATTTTAACTTTGACACATGATGCATGCAGCTTAATTTGAACAAGGACTTCTCATTTGTAAGCCCTATTGCAGGTATTCGAGGGCATACATGCTTTTAAAGGCAGAACTTGCTGATGAGAGTACTTTCTCTTTTGTTATAGCTCTAATATGGAA
This sequence comes from Bison bison bison, assembly GCF_000754665.1. Taxonomy (NCBI): domain Eukaryota; kingdom Metazoa; phylum Chordata; class Mammalia; order Artiodactyla; family Bovidae; genus Bison; species Bison bison. The sequence goes on from NW_011494724.1 coordinate 996,221, forward strand.
AACTAGTTTAGTAGTATCTCTTAACAATCTGTGGCTTTGCTGTCAGAAAAGGTACTAGTATAAAACTAAAGTGGTAGAGTGATAAAAGAAATGACCACAAATGAAAATCACTTGTTTGTATTGAAATTCAAGTGAAAAGTAAATAAACTTTGAGAAAGTGATGTGAAGATTTTATGAATCATATAAAATAAAATTTCCTAGTAGTTTGATAGGTAAATTGAAAATCCTACAATTCTGTCATTAAATTTATTTCTGAAAATCATGCCTGGGGTAAAATGCTGAGTCTCGTATTCATAAATTTCCTAAATATATTGAGTAAAATAGATTTCTTACTTATCTAAACTTCTTCCCAGTCTAGGAACAGCTTTTTATTACATATTCTTTGGAGGCCTAATTTTTTTCCTGCTCAGTTAGTAATGTCTACTTAAGTCTACTTTTTCTTAACTTTAACACTGAACTTTAATCAGTTCAGTTCAGTTCAGTCGCTGAGTCATGTCTGACTCTTTGCAACCTCAGGAACTGCAGCACGCCAGGCCTCCCTGTCCATCACCAAATCCCAGAGTCCACCCAAACCCATGTCTATTGAGTCTGTGATGCCATCCAACCAGCTCATCCTCTGTTGTCCCCTTCACCTCCTGCCCTCAATCTTTCCCAGCCTTATGGTCTTTTCCAATGAGTCAACTCTTCACATGAGGTGGCCAAAGTACTGGAGTTTCAGCTCCAACATCAGTACTTCCAGTGAACACCCAGGACTGATATCCCTTAGGATGGACTGGTTGGACCTCCTTGTAGTCCAAGGGACTCTCAAGAGTCTTCTCCAACACCACAGTTCAAAGGCATCAATTCTTCAGCACTCAGCCTTCTTCACAGTCCAACTCTCACATCCATACATGACTACTGGAAAAACCATAGCCTTGACTAGACAGACCTTTGTTGGCAAAGTAATCTCTCTGCTTTTGAATACACTGTCTAGGCTGGTCGTAACTTTCTTTCCAAGGAGTAAGTGTCTGTTCATTTCATGGCTGCAATCACAATCTACAGTGATTTTGGATCCCAGAAAAATAAAATCAGCCACTGTTTCCATTGGTTCCCCATCTATTTTCCATGAAGTGATTGGACCAGATGCCATGATCTTAGTTTTCTGAATGTTTAACAAAAAAAATGTTGGCTTTAAAGCCAACTTTTTCACTCTCCTCTTTCACTTTCATCAAGAGGCTCTTTAGTTCTTCTTTACTTTCTGCCATAAGGGTGGTGTCATTTGCATATCTGAGGTTATTGATATTTCTCCCAGCAATCTTGACTCCAGCTTCTGCTTCCTCCAGCCCAGTGTTTCTCATGATGTACTCTGCATAGAAGTTAAATAAGCAGGGTGACAATATATAGTCTTGATGTACTCCTTTTCGTATTTGGAAACAGTCTGTTGTTCCATGTCCAGATCTAACTAATTGTTGCTTCCTGACATACAGGTTTCTCAAGAGGCAGGTCAGGTGGTCTGGTATTCCCATCTCTTTCGGGATTTTCCACAGTTTATTGTGATCCACAGTCAAAGGCTTTGGCATAGTTAATAAAGCAGAAATAGATGATTTTGTGGAATTCTTTTGCTTTTTCGATGATCCAGGAGATGTTGGCAATGTGATCTCTGGTTCCTCCGCCTTTTCTAAAACCAGCTTGAACATCTGGAAGTTCACGGTTCACATATTACTGAAGCCTGGCTTGGAGAATTTTAACGTCACTGGCGTGCTGCGATTCATGGGGTCACAAAGAGTTGGAGATGACTGAGCGGCTGAACTGAACTGAACTGAACTGAGATGAATGCAATTGTGTGGTAGTTTGAGCATTCTTTGGCATTGCCTTTCTTTGGGACTGGAATGAAAATTAACCTTTTCCAGTCCTGTGGCCACTGCTGAGTTTTCCAAATTTGCTGGCATATTGAGTGCAGCACTTTCACAGCATCATCTTTCAGGATTTGAAATAGCTCAACTGGAATTCCATCACCTCTACTAGCTTTGTTCATAGTGATGCTTCCTAAGGCTCACTTGAGTTCACATTCTAGGATGTCTGGTTCTAGATTATCTGGGTTGTGAAGATCTTTTTTGTGCAGTTGTTCTGTGTATTCTTAACACCTCTTCTTAATATCTTCTGCTTCTGTTAGGTCCATACCATTTCTGTCCTTTATTGAGCCCATCTTTGCATGAAATATTCCCTTGGTATCTCTAATTTTCTTGAAGAGATCTCTAGTCTTTCCAATTCTATTGTTTTCCTCTATTTCTTTGCATTGATCGCTGAGGAAGGCTTTCTTATCTCTCCTTGCTATTTTTTGGAACTCTACATTCAAATGGGTATATCTTTCCTTTTCTCCTTTGCTTTTCACTTCCCTTCATTTCACAGATACTTGTAAGGCCTCCTCAGATAGCCATTTTGCTTTTTTGCAGTTCTTTTTCTTGCGGATGGTCTTGATTCCTGTCTCCTGGACAATGTCACATACCTCCATTCACAGTTCATCAGGCACTCTGTCTATCAGATCTAGGCCCTTAAATCTATTTCTCACTGCTACTGTATAGTCATAAGGGATTTGATTTAGGTCATACCTGAATGATCTAGTGGTTTTCTCCACTTTCTTCAATTTCAGTCTGAATTTGGCAATAAGGAGTTCATGATCTGAGCCACAGTCAGCTCCAGGTCTTGTTTTTGCTGACTGTATAGAGCTTCTCCATCTTTTGCTGCAAAGAATATAATCAATCTGATTTTTGTGTTGACCATCTGGTGATGTCCATGTGTAGAACTTTAATGCTCTTTCTACTCTTTACAAAGTTAAATTTTTATAAATTTATTTTATATTTTCCTTTTATTATATCAATTTATCTGAGCATTATTTCATGTAAGACTGATTGAAAAGAGCAAGAACCTTATTTATGATCTTAAAAAGGTGTGTTGTTTTATGTCCTACACAATGGTCTTATACTCTGGGTTTTCCTCCTAATATTTTCATGATCTGATAGAATTGTTTCTTGACATTTCCCCTCTTTCACCGTGCTATTCACATATCGAAACTTACCTGCTACCCTGAATTCTATTAAAGCAAAGTCTCACTAAATAGCTGATTGTAAGTTTATTCTTAACTTTATCTATTTCTTTCTGTCGCCACAGAATCCCCCTCTTCTGTCTGACTTCATCTCTTGCTTGCCCTACTGCAGTAGGCGTCTAGCAGTCTCTCTGTTACTGCCATTCCTCCTTCATACCCGTTGTCTAAAAGGCATCCAACAGTCATTTCAAGGCGTACAAGGCCACATATGAGCAGTTCTTGCCTGTCTCTGCAACTGCAAAAGTGTAATTTTCAAACAATTATGTAATTCATTAATGAGGAAAACTGTAAGATGAAAAAGTTGGTTCAGAGAAGGATGTAAGATACAAATATGTAGAGGATCAATGGAAAAATTAAAAACAAAGGAAGTTGGAGTAGTAATATTGAGTTAGATATAACATGGATTAAATACTACAGAGAAATAAAATCATAGCCTTTGGGATTATTTACAAGGAAAAAATTAGTTTATGGATTTCCTGTAAATTAATATATACCTCTACAGAGATATAAAATCCCTGACTTTAATCAATGGTAAATAGTGAGTTACAACCGCCGGGAGTCAGAGTAGTCTTAGGCATCTTCTTAGATAATACAGTAGTATGACCGCAAACATTATATAGCCATCTTCTTGCCTACATTCTGAATTGCAAAACTTGTCTCCCAGTCCTCTCTCCTTTGGTTGCCAGGGCTCTTGCTACACTGACCTCCTTTCCATTTCTTTAGGCTCTGGTGCATATCATTCCCTGTTCCCGAAATATTTGGCTACCTCATTCTCCAGGTCACACCTCTCAGATGGTGCTTATCTCAATGTCCATGGGGTCGCAAAGAGTCAGACATCCCTGAGAGACTGAATAACAAAAACAACAAAGGAGTTTTAGTACCAGATAAATCAGACCTTGAAGGTCAGGGCTTCAGGTCAGCATGGTCTAAGCCTGAAATCCTTCCTGAAAACATATATCCAAAAGTCCCATCCCACAATCAAAATATCTTGTCCTTGATTATACACACACACCACACACACACACACACATATATATATATACACACACACACACTCATATATAACTGTCAGTTATCACAGTGGCTTATAGTCTTATTTAAAAGTGAGTTCTCTGTCCTCCTCCACCCTCAGGAGAGATCCCAATGTGACAGTTTGCCTGAAACCCTGGAATGTTCATTTTAAGTAACATCTGGAGATTCTGACATTGTTGACCTGTGGACCACATGTTGAGAAATACTGGTCTGGGAAATCCAAATACCAGTTTTATGCCTGGGTATTTATATGCAACTTAAAGGTTAGCCGAACAGAAACCTGGGGATACCTGCCTTGGGAGTCTGGCTCCTAAGCATAAGGAAGGTCTTAAAGTAATTAGTTACACATCCTAGCAGGATCAGTAAAGGCTGTGGATTACTTACAGTAGGATGAGAAGTTAGCATAGTTTGCAAAACTTAACTAAAAGATGCACTGGCAATAAGCTAGTGACTATAAAAATGAAAGAGTTTTAAAATTTGAAACTACTCAAGGGACCTTCTTTATGTCTACAGATTGCACCCCCATGGATTTTAGTATCCAATTTGAAGATTCTGGGGCATTTCTGTAATACATTTTGGTAAAACATGGTAAGTTATTTGAATAGCCACTTGTAAAGTTTCCCTTTTTTGCTGTTCCTGTCTTGGTTCCCCCAAGGTCAGATGGGCAGATAGCCCAGAATCATTTACCGGCTGTAGCAGGAGTCTGGACGAGCCCTGCGATTTTCTTGCTGGGGAAAGCACGGAGGAAAAGAAACCACACACATACTCATATCCTTGTTCCCACACAGACCGTGGTATGTCAGCTGATGTGATAGGAAAAACTAAAGGAATGCATAACCCAACTCAAAGGAGACTTTATTTTCGATCAGCAGTGCCTAATATAAAATAAAAAGAGGCAAAAAAAGATTAGCTATTGAGCCTAGATCAATCTGAAAGTGGAAAAGAAGACACTGGATGCTCAGAGGGAAGTACAAAGTCCCAAAGGACAGCCTGCGAGCATCTCCTGTCCTTCACGTACTTCACTTCCTGTTCAGCCAGTGAAAGACCCAGCTTGCCATTTCTCGTTCACTAGCTACTTCTATGAGTTGTTATTGAAACACCAATTTTGGTTAGTTAGGCTATTTAGGCAAACAACCTTGTAGATAATTTTGATTCACTGGATTGACTTGAAGTTTTACCAACTTTGTATAAATCTGGTAGCTATCTTGTGCCTTTGGGACACACTTTGTAAAAGGAGGAAGTTGCATTATGCAGTTGAAATGGGACTCTGTGGGGTATGTAGATTGTTGTCTTAGTTTTGATACTGAGTCGATTAATGATTTCAACTGTATTCTATACAGTGTCCTGGAACTGAACCATGGCCATTAGGTAAAACCTATAGAAATCTGAAACTTCCCTGGTGCTCCAGTGCTTAAGACTCTACCCTTCCAATGCAGGGGATGCGAGCTCCATCCCTGGCCAGGGAATTAAGATCCCACATGCTGTGTGGTATGGCCAAACAAACAAACAAACAGGAAATCTGAGTAAGAACTGGACTTCGGCTAAAAACAGTATATTAATATTGGCTTATTAGTCATGACAAATGTGCCATACTAATGTCAGATGTTGGAATCAGGGGAAATTGAGCTCAAGGTATACAAAAACTCTCTATAAATATTTATGACTCCTCTGTAAATTTAAAATGATTCTAAAATTTTTTATTTAAAAATGCATGTATATGGTTAAGGAGAGAATTTCTTAAAATCTAGGTAATATGGTGTTCAGGTTTCTACTTGGTTCTGTTGATTTGGCAAAGACAAGCAGTTCGTTCTAAATTTATTAAATGATCTTAAGACAGCACTTTAATAAGTTATATCTTCTCAGGAGACTGTTTTTGTGTTTTCTTCCAATCTGCCAATAATCTAAGAGCAGGATTAATTTGCTTTGTGCTCAGGTAGACAGAATTAGAAACATGATCAATGTAGTGGTTACTGAAATAAAACTTGACTTTTCTTTTCTCAGAATAATAGCCTACACTTTCTTGACTTGGAAGGAAATATTTCCTCAAGAAATAAGGAAGTTTTTATGCCTTATAAAATCTGGAGAATTGAAATAAAAGGTAGAAATAAAACATTTTCATCATTCTAATAAAAAATTAACTGTTATGAGCAATTCAACATATTAAAAATGTTTGTAGCAAATTAAATGAAAGCAAATGTAAAATAATAATGTCAAATAATGTCAAAAAACCAGGGAGATATAAAAACCATGGTGCATTATTGCAAAATAACTCTAAACAGGGGATGTGTTTAGTTAAGATGATGAATAGTCAGCAAGACCCTATTCCTCTTACTGTTTCCCCTTCTTTATAATTTCTTTCCTTCTGAGTTTATGGGTTCCATCACAAAGTAATCAAGTTTTAAGTCTCTAACACTTTTAACTTTTGGTAGCTTTTAGTGACGAGGAAGTAGGAGGACACAGAAATTAGCTGTTTCACTTTGTGGTCGTGCTTTTGGTAATATCACTACTGTGAAACCAGAAGATTTTATAGAAATTCTCAAAATATTGTGCACACACACACATATGCACACACGCCATACTGTAAAGCACACACCACACATCCTTACATATGTTAGTAGGCTAGCTGGAGGTCCTCAGCGTGCTAAGGGCACAAGCGGGAATGGACCATGCCCGTTAATCTGGAGAGTCAGCTAAGTGGAGATAAGTTAAGGAACCTCATGTATATAGGTAGATTCAACAGATTTTCAGCCAAATGTTTGCTGAGACTGAAAGAATAGCGGATTCCCTGGTGGCTCAGACTGTAGTCTGCCTGCAATGCAGGAGACCTGGGTTCGATCCCTGGATCATGAAGATCTCCTGGAGAAGGAATGGCAATCTACTTTCGTATTCTAGCTTGGAAAATCCCATGGACGGAGGAGCCTGGTGGGCTACAGTCCATAGGATCGCTAAGAGTCGGACACAAATGAGCGACTTCAGTTTCTTTGAGAGAATAGAGCACAGGACAGATAAATTTTAGTTTAAGAGAGATGGATTGTGAGCAGGCTTAGGGAGTTCCCCAAGGGGGAAATTTAGGATAGAAAGTTAGTATGAGAACCCCTGAAGAATCAGGGGCTTCAGGGCAGGTCTTTATAACAAACTATCCATAGGGAAGAATAAAATGCTGTTTCCCAATTTCATCCCAAGGAAACCTTCATAGGAAAACATCAATGTAGCCTTGTGACCAGAATGACTGGTTTGAGACTTGGGAGCAGGATATTTCATTGTCCCTTGTCACATACACAGAAGAGGATAAGTGTCGTTGCACAGGGAGGTCAAGACCTGCATCTAGTCTCAGCTTTACTTCTAATTTAACTTACAGCCTTGGGGAAAACATCTTACTGCTCTGATTTTCGTTTTCCTAAGATGAAGTTACTGGACTAGAAACTTTCTAAGTCCCTTTCAAACCTACTTTCTGAGAGGCTAAGATAGTGATGTAACTATGTGATCAAATTTCCTAGAGAGCTTCCCCAGAAAACTGGCACATTAAGAAAACAGCTTTAGAAGAAGTATACAGAATTCAGATTCTGTAATAGATGAATTTTAGCATTTTGTCATTCCCATGCCCATTTTCCTTCTGTTCTGGTTGTGAATATAAAAGTTATTTTATATTCAGTCATTTGTTGTCTGTCCCCCTGTTATTTGTTCATACTTTCCTCTTCTCTTCATATATTGAAGTTGAAGCAGCTTCAGTATTTGTAGTCAGGAGTACAGACTCCAGGACTTGAGGACTTCCAAGCAGTGAGGGAATGTTCCTACTTCTAGCAGGCATGGATAACTTCTGCCTCCCTTACATCCGGTGCATGTTGCTCTCAGAAGGTCTTGGGAAGATCCCTTACCGTTCTCTGAATCAATATGACCTATATAAACGCTAACTTCCTAGAAATGATTTTATGCCCAAATTGTGTTTCTGACTCTGGTATTTTGAGTTCAGTAAGAATAGTCCAAAACATCAATTCTGCATTAGACATGTTTTCATTTACACTCTCTGGCATGGGTCCCTGGCCAAAATGGCAGTAATGTCCTTACTCACAGCTTTGGGCTCCCTGGGACCATAGCAGGCTGCAAGCTGTTGGTCTTTCTATGCTTGTTCATCAGCCTTGTCACATGGCTAGGCATTGACAGGAATCCTCTTTTTCATAGGAAGCAGTAATTCCAGAAGGGAGAGAGAGAATTTCTACCTGTTAGCCATTTTTGGGGTTTTTAGATGACAGTTTATAGAGTAGGATGCAAGTCATGTTCTTTATGAAGCTCCTAACCACTGAGACTTCAGCTGACAAATTAACTAGGGGATTTTCTCAGTCATTAACTGCTTGACTGGTTGTCTGAGAGTACTAACTGTCTCAGACTGATTCTTGGTGACAGTCTAGTTAAGCTGCGACTCATCATGTCTCTAATGTCTTCACTCTAGTATAAAATGCTCAATAAAGTCTGTACAAATAAAATGGCTTTGGATGAAGAAATAGTATTTCAGCAGTCAACTTAAAATCTACTTTTACGTGTAACACATGGCATGATATTAAATACAAAAGAGAAGGAAATACTAATATATTAATAAAATAAAATAGATCTGTTCCCATAAGGACAAACTTAAAACTTAGAATGATAAAATCCTTAAAAGTTTGAAATCTGATATCTAATCATAGTGATGAGAAAAAGAAGACAAAATTTTGATCTCAGAGCTAGAGGATGAGAGATGTGGTAGCTTGAAGCAGGACTTTGGTCCTTGTCTTCTTTGAAGAAAGAATTCAACAAAAAGACAGAGATTGTGAAGCAGATAAATTATATGGGCATATGCTTATGCTGATATTTGGTCTGATTCAGGGAGCTCCTTGATACATATGTGCATCTTCCAGCCAAGATGGATTCCAGGACAAGTTTCTGGGAGGTTAGCAGAACATATTACGGGTGGGTGCCCCCTCCGTCTGTTGACCCCTGAGGACCTTCTCTGCTCATGAATGGGCTGGGAAATCCCCTTGAGCACAAAAATGAGGAAAGCTCTACCTTTGTTGTTTTTCAGTTGCTCAGTCATATCCCACTCTTTGCAACTCCATGGACTGCAGCACGCCAGGCTGTCCTTCACTATCCCCCAGAGTTTGTTCAAACTCATGTCTATTGAGTTGATGGAGCCATCCAACCATCTCATCCTCTGTCGCCACCTTCTCCTCCTACCCTCAACCTTTCCCATACATAAGGGCTTTTTCAGTGAGTCAGCTCTTCTCATCAGGTGGCCAAACTATTGGAGCTCTAGTTTTAGCATCAGTCTTTCCAGTGAGTATTCAGGATTGATTTCCTTTAGAATTGACTGGTTTGATCTTCTTGCTGTCCAAGGTACTCTCAAGAGTCTTTTCTAGCACCACAGTTTGAAGGCGTCAACTCTTTAGTGCTCAGCCTTCTTTATGGTCCAACTCTCATACCCATTCTTGACTACTGGAAAAACCATAGCTTTGACTGGAAAGACCTTTGTCAGCAAAGTAACGTCTCGGTTTTTTAATAATGCTGTCTAGGTTTGTCATAGGTTTTTTTCCAAGGAGCAAGCGTCTTTTAATTTCATGGCTGCAGTCACCACCTGCAGTGATTTTGGACTCCAGGAAAATAAATTCTGTCACTGTTTCCATTGTTTCCCCATCTATTTGCCATGAAGTGATGGGACCAGATGCCATGATTGTAGTTTTTTGAATGTTGAGTTTTTAGCCAGCTTTTTCACTCTCCTCTTTCACCCTCATAAAAAGGCTCTTTAGTTCCTCTTCACTTTCTTCCATAAGAGTGGTGTCATCTGCATATGTGAGGTTATTGATATTTCTCCGAGCATTCTTGATTCCAGCTTGTGCTTCATCCAGCCTGGTATTTCACATGATGTATTCTGCATAGAAGGGTGACAGTATACAACCTTGACGTACTCCTTTCCCAATTCTGAACCAGTCTATTGTTCCATGTTCGGTTCTAACTGTTGCTTCTTGACTTGCACAGAGGTTTCGCAGGAGGTAGGCAAGGTGGTCTGGTATTCCCATCTCTTTATGAAGATTCCGCAGTTTATTGTGATACACACAGTCAAAGGCTTTAGTGTAGTCAATGAAGCAGAAGTAGATGTTTTTCTGGAATTACCTTGCTTTTTCTATGATTCAGTGGATGTTGGCAATTTGATCTCTGGTTCCTCTGCCTTTTTTAAATCCAGCTTGAATTATTTTTTTTTTAATATACCAACTTCTAGTATAACAATTATAGTTGAAGTATTGTTTTTAAATATTATCTGAAGACAATAAAACCCTTAGGCTCTACATCTGAATGGCATTCTCACATCACCTCCCCTCCCCTTTATGTACTTCCCTTCCTTGGTCATGGAAGAGACATAATTTTGAGAAGTCACAAAATTTAAGCATTTATTTCTTCTATAAGATGCTTCCTAATATGCTCTAAAAAAAAAAGAGCCCAGTTCCTCAGAAAGATCAGTTGGAATTTTAAAGATTCAGAGAGATTAAATGACATTCTCAAAGTCAAATCACTTAGAAAGCAGTAGAATTTAGATTTGAAAGAAGATCTGTTTGACTCATAACTACTGTTGTGAATTTACAGAATAATGTTAGTTTTCTCTGAAGTCTAATGACATATGTTAATGTTATACATTATTGAGCATTTACTTTGTACCAGTACTCATATTAAGTATTTCATGTACATTATTCTGCATAATTCTCATGGCAACTGCCTGTAGTAATATAAAGACTTCATTTAATAGGTTAAGTGACTTTTCTAGGGTCACATGGGCAGGAAATGATAATGCTTTAGAGCAGTGCCATGGAGTCATGTACCAAAGCTGCTGAATTTTAGGCCAATTTTCTGGGATAAATTTCATGCACAAAACTAGACATTCTCGTACATGATCCTCACTACTGTCATCAAGACTAAGAAACAAAGGACAATGGCAGGTGCGTACACGGTGTTCTTTAAAAAAATGTGTACTTCCTGTTTTAGTTGTTTTTTTAAAAAGGTCCTATGTGTGTGTGTGTGTGTGTGTGTGTGTGTGTGTGTGTGTGTGCTAGGTCATATCCAACTCTTTGTGACACCAGGAACTGTAACCTGCCAGACTCCTCTGTCCATGGGGTTCCCCAGGCAAGAATACGGGAGTGGGTTTCCATTTCCTACTCCACAGGATCTTCCCAACCCGACCCAGGGATCAAACCCACGTCTCTTGTGACTCCTGCACTAGCAGGGGGATTTTTTACCACTTGAGCCACCTGGGAGCCTGAAAGGGCCCTAGTTGTATTCAGAGTTTCAGTTTATTGAGTGACTGGATAGATCTGGCTTGCCGTGGGCTAAAAACAAGACTACAGTAGCCAAATGTGGATTCTTCCAATTTAGTCATCTGCTAATTGATATTTTCTTACCAGCCAGAATCTGGCTAGGAGTTTCCATCTATATTTAAATAATACTTGCTGATCTGATACTTTCTGTAGATCCTGCTATCTTATGATTATAAAGAAGTATTTGTACATTTTTAAATGATGAATTTCGGGTCGCAGGGCAATAATAGCTGCTTACGGGGAGCTGAATTTCATTGGTTTAAAGAAATAGATGGAGGCAGAGAAAACTGTGACAATTACAATCTAGACCTTTGTGAAATCAAATGTATATTGAACATGTTAACTGTGGGTTTCTTTGGAAAGCAATTTGCAACTAGAATTGAAATCCCAGCTGTCACATGCACTTCTTCATGTGGAAAAATGCTTTGCACTACTCTTGATCTTGCTCCAAAAGTTATTTTTTAAACTGGCAACTGAATAGTAGAAAAACTTTGGGTCCAATTGGGCTGATCTTAAATTATAGATGGACTTAACTAAGCATGGCTCATCTATATTATACTTGGCTTTTAGTGAATTGCTGAACACTAGGAAGCCTACCAATGTGCTTAATCAGATAATGATCCCCACAGGAAAAGGTGCTGGAGTTCCACAGCACAGTAAAATCTCACACAGAACTGTGTAGGACTCAGCTGCACACAGCTACCACCCACACAGCTCATTCCAGCTTTCATTGCCTCACAATCCATTTATGGGCAAGCCATTCCTGTGGCTCCTGGAAGACTGGCAAACAATCACTGAATCTCACAGCTGGAGATGCTCCTGGAACCTATCTAGGTTAACATCTGGGTTTGAATCTTTGCTCTACCATTTATCAGCCTCTCTAACCTTATTTGTTCCCCCAATGAAAGGGGATATGAATATTTATGGGATTATTATACAGATATAGCACAGTACTACTAGCACTGTAGCTACTTGCTACAGGACAAGTAGCAATTATAGCAATAGCAATAATTGGTAGCTATTATTACTATTCATAGGTAGAATTCCTCTTTACTCTAACCCAGAGAGTTTCTATATTGTTCCAATACGAAATATCTTTTGAGATGGAAATTCCATTCATCTCCAGATAGTTCATTTCCATTTTAACTTATGTTTGCATTTGTTTTATTATGCTACATTAAAGATGTAAGACAAATTATCATTACTTTTGAGCAAATCTCAAAGGCTAATTACTTATTATAGTAAAAATGTTAAATTCTACTCTGGAAAATTTTCTTAAGCAGTTTTTAAATGCCTGCAAACAATTATTTAAGAGTTTGACCTACAACAGCTCTGAAGATCTGGAATGGCACACGTGGCCTGTGACATGAGGAATGTTAGACATAAACATTGTTGATGAAAGCCTGACTCTGCACCAGTCTGTGTGCTCAGTAATGTGGATACAAAAGTAAACTGAACACAGTTCTTGACTGCTGTTGGGCTAGCTGGAAGTCCCCTCTATTTCTACCTATATATCCAGGCTACCAAGGCCTAGGAGAAACTGGACTTTCCCTTTTACTCCACTCTCTTACCCCACCATCTCCCATCCCTTTTTGCATCCCAGAGAACTTGAAGGTAGGGATAGAACACATCCATGAAACTGGCTGACCAATGCTTATGGGTATAAAATACTTCATTTAATTTCTAGTGGTGAGTTTCTAAACTCTCAGATGACCAGACAAGCAACCATTATTTGACACTGATCCTAAGAAGTCCCATTCCCATATACAAGGCCCATAGATCTGGTTAGAACTGGACATTGAACAACAGACTGGTTCCAAATAGGAAAAAGAGTATGTCAAGGCTGTATATTGTCACCCTGCTTATTTAACTTATATGCAGAGTGCATCATGAGAAACACTGGGCTGGAAGAATCACGAGCTGGAATTAAGATTGCAGGGAGAAATATCAATAACCTCAGATATGCAGATGACACCACCCTTATGGCAGAAAGTGAAGAGGAACTAAAAAGCCTCTTGATGAAAGTGAAAGAGGAGAGTGAAAAAGTTGGCTTAAAGCTCAACATTCAGAAAACGAAGATCATGGTCTCTGGTCCCATCACTTCATGGGAAATAGATGGGGAAACAGTGGAAACAGTGTCAGACTTAATTTTTCTGGGCTCCAAAATCACTGCAGATGGTGACTGCAGCCATGAAATTAAAAGATGATTACTCCTTGGAAGGAAAGTTATGACCAACCTAGATAGCATATTCAAAAGCAGAGACATTACTTTGCCAACAAAGGTCCGTCTAGTCAAGGCTATGATTTTTCCAGTGGTCATGTATGGATGTGAGAGTTGGAGTGTGAAGAAAGCTGAGAGCTGAAGAATTGATGCTTTTGAAGTGTGGTGTTGGAGAAGACTCTTGAGAGTCCCTTGGACTGTAAGGAGATCCAACCAGTCCATTCTAAGGGAGATCAGTCCTGGGTGTTCTTTGGAAGGACTGGTGTTAAAGCTGAAACTCTAATACTTTGGCCACCTCATGCAAAGAGTTGACTCATTGGAAAAGACCATGATGCTGGAAGGGAATGGAGGCAGGAGAAGGGTACAACAGAGGATGAGATGGCTGGATGGCATCATCGACTCGATGGACCTGAGTTTGGGTAAACTCTGGGAGTTGGTGATAATCAGGGAGGCCTGGCGTGCTGTGATTCATGGGTCGCAAAGAGCCTGACACGACTGAGTGACTGAACTGAACTGAACTGAATAGATCTGGTGCCACAAAGACTGCCTGTCCCTAGGTACTAATGAAGGTCAAGATTAAGCTGAATGAAATAGACAAAGTATTTAGGACCTCTTTGTGTTGAAAGTCAATTATTAATCATCATTTTCTGAAATTGTTATGGTAATAAAGACTGACCTTTTAGTAAAAATCCTTTAAAATTGTATTATTATGATTATTTCTAGTTATAAATTCTTATGTTTCCATCATAAAGACTAAATAAAGGAGACTTCTCTTGCCAGTGCTAGACATTAAAGGACTGGGAGTCCTTTGCTTTGAGCCCAGAATAGGCTTTTAAAAATTACTGTTATTCCTTTTTGTGTATGAACTGTGGTTTTCTATTCTGTCTTAAATAGTATATGTGAGTAAAGATCTATTTGTAATAGTTAACTCAGAGTTCTCTGCCTGGACAATCAGAAACTTTCCAGTGGGCAGAGTTCCACACTCTGTAGATCCCCACAGAGATCTTGTGTTCTCAAACAAAAACAAAATGCCCCAAATCCATACAACATTTGCGCTATATTATAAAACCTTAAACTGGCAAATTGGAGAGGAGAACAGCAAGGTTTAGAAATATGCCAACTCGGTGGCCTTCAAATTTTACCTCAGTTCAGTTCAGTCCAGTCAGTCATGTCCAACTTTTTGTGACCCCATGGACTGCAGCATGCCAGGCTACAACAAGTTGTTCATCACCAATTCCCAGAACTTGCTCAAACTCATGTCCACCGAGTCACTGATGCCATCCAATCATCTCATACCCTGTCATCCCCATCTCCTTCCGCCTTCAATCTTTCCCAGCATCAGGGTCTTTTCCAATGAGTCAGTTTTGCACATCAGGTGGCCAAAGTATTGAGCTTCAGCTTTAGCATCAGTCCTTCCAATGAATATTCAGGACTGATTTCCTTTAGGATGGACTGGTTGGATCTCCTTACAGTCCAAGGGACTCTCAAGAGTCTTCTCCAACACCACAGTTCAAAGGCAGCAGTTATTCTGCACTCAGCTTTCTTTATGGTCCAAATCTCACATCCATACATAACCACTGGAAAAACCATAGCTTTGACTAGATGGACTTTTGTCGGCAAAGTAACATCTCTGCTTTTTTAATATGCTGTCTAGGTTGGTCATAGCTTTTCTTCCATAGAAATTGTCTTTTAATTTCTTGGCTGAAGTCACCATCCCCACCAGTTTTACCTCATGCTTGGGTAAAAGGTCAATTCAAATGGTAAAATTTACCAAATATCCCCTAAAAGAATTTTGAAAGACATTCACCTGTTTAATTTTTAAACATTATAAGGAATTTACCATTTTGTTTTAAGCATTCCAAAAAATTTATGATCTCTGTGTTCACTGACAGTGTTCTGAGTAGTATACAGATATTGGAAGTCTAAGAAACACAATCCTCATGCCTGGCTTCCCTAAAATAGTACATATCAGAATGGTATTATTTAAATAAATCAACCTTTTGATAATATATAATGAAATGTGTCAATATGTAAAAGGTCTGGATAATTCATGAACCAGTATTTTCCCAATGAATGCAGCATAATTTTGCTAACTCATGCCTGGGTAAAAGATCAATTCAAATGGTAAAATTTACCAAAGGATTTAATGCAACAAGTACAAAAAGCTCATTGATGTGGGTTCAGATTCCACATTGTAGCCATCTTTTAAGCAATTATCATTTGTTCAATTTTAACGTAGTATCAAAGAAGAAGATCCACAGTTGTCCGAAAAAGCATTAATTAAAATACTTCTTCCTTTCCCAACTGTGTACCTGAGGGAGACCAGGTTTTCTTCATCTACTTCTATCAAAGTAGAATATTAGAATGAAGGCAGAATCACACATGGCATCTATATGTCTCCTAGGTCAGACATACATACATTTGCAAAATTGTAAAGCAGTGCTACTCTTCCCACTAAACATTTTGGTTTGAGAAAATATAGTTTTTTTCATAAACATATGTTATTTATGCTAACATGGATTTATTGTTATTATTTTGAATGAATTAATAGGTACATTTTTTTAAATTTTAGTTTTAATAAAAATATCAATAAACAGAACTCATCTAAACAGAAGCTCTCTGGAGTCCTCAGTAATCTTTAAGAATGTGGAAAGATCTTGAGAATGACCTGGTGTTTCAGTGGGCAGTGCTTTCACTGCTGTGGGTCTGGGGTTTGATCTGTCGTCGGGGAACCTGAGCTCCTGCAAGCCACACTGCGGGGTCAATTTTTTTTTTTTTAAATACGGGAAAATCTTGAAACCAAAATGTTTGAGAATACCTTTGTTATTCTCCCTTTATGCGGTGGTTCTCAATCATGGCTGCACAACTGAGTCGACTGGGGACCTTTAAACAATTCTCACCTTTAGATCCCAGCCTCAGAAATTCTGATTAAGTGATGTGCCTTGTAGCCTGGATGAAACGATTTTAAAATCTGTTCTGGTGGATCTAATGTGTAGCCAAGTTGAAAACCACTGCCGGAGACTACATGCCGCGTGGTCACCTGAGGCGTAAACGCCAACGCGTTCTCTAAAACACATTTTCCATCTCTGTTCCCAGAGGATAAGACGGAATGCAGCCCTTTGTGGTATCCCTTGGAAATTCTTGTTCTCTGTTGCTCCTGGAAAGCTGTGTTTTAGAAGTTGTCTACTTCTGTTCTCCATCAGTCGTTGTCATATTTCCTTAAACCATTCTGGTTCCCATTTGTTTGGCCTTGTTCATTCACTTCCACATGTATGTATTTAATAGACACTTTAAAATAGGCTCTTTCTTTGGTCTGGGTTTTAACTGACAAAAGATAGTTACAGTGATTGGAAATAACTCGGTTTTGCTAAGAAATATTAATAAATGGGGTTTCGATTTAAGCCCAGGAAGAATGATAAGTTAAGAGCGTAAGAATGAGTGACCAAGTTCTGTGCAGTGGCAGATAATTCTTTATTTACAGTTGTTATTTATCACATGGGGTTTTGCCCAGACTTTTAACAGTTGTCTAAATTTTTTTTTCCCCCTGGAATGTTCTTTGGACACACTGACTTCTGTTTATTCACAATAGCAGCAGTGTGCTGTCACTTCTGATAGTTGGCATCTAACCAGAGCAAGAGTGATGCTATTTTGTACACGAGTCTTGTTTCACTATGAACAGCAGAGTTCTCTCCTGCCTTCAAAACTCCAGGCCAAGTTCCCTGAGAATATTTCTTATGGTACGGTCCTTTGCGATGCCTTGTACTGACCACCAAGTGTCCCTCTTGCTCTTTTTGCTATTGAAAAAAAAAAAAAAGTATTTACTGACAAAAGGACATTTATTCTTTGTCCTAATCCTGATTCATAGATTCTAGTTCAAATTATGAGTGGTTGCATCTTAACCAGCTTCCTTGTTTGATGCCACTTTAGCAACTTAAGGTTGGTAGTCTGGGTCCTGCTGTTTGGGTTAATGGCATGAAGAGAAAATAACAACATCTTGCAGAAATCACTCTGACAACACTCTGTGCAGATGACCATTCAATCACTTGAAGATTCCTGTTGATAGAGGTGAAATCCTGGTTATTTATAAGAGCAGAACCGTTTAATTTCAAAGGGTAAAACATGATTGTAAACTCAGTTTTCTTACTTGTGTAAGGCCAGTTACCAAGCAAAATATAGAATACTCTACTGGAAAAATGAATGGAATGTGATACAGAGACAAACTTTCCTGGAGACAAACTTTCCCAGAATCTGAGTGACAAAATCCTACAGTGTGTGGCACTATCAGTTCAGTTGCTCAGTTGTGTCCAACTCTTTGTGACCCCACAGACTGCAGCACGACAGGCTTCCTTTCCTGTCCATCACCAACTCCCAGAGCTAGCACAAACCCATGTCCATTGAGTCAGTGATGCCATCCAACCATCTCATCCTCTGTCGTCCCCTTCTCCTCCTGCCCTCAATCTTTCCCAACATCAAGGTCTTTTCCAGTGAGTCAGCTCTTCACATCAAGTGGCCAAAATAATGGAGCTTCAGCTTTAGCATCAGTCTTTCCAGTGAATATTCAGGACTGATTTCCTTTAAGATGGACTGGTTTGATCTTCTTGCAGCCCAAGGGATTCTGAAGAGTCTTTTCCGACACCATAGTTCAAAAGCATCAGTTCTTCAGTGCTCAGCTTTCTTATGGTCCAACTCTCACATCCATACATGACTACTGGGAAAACCACAGCTTTGATTAGACAGACCTTTGTAAGCAAAGTAATGTCTCTGCTTTTTAATATGCTGTCTAGATTAATCATAGCTTTTCTTCCAAGGAGTTCAGTTCAGTTGGTCAGTCATGTCCGACTCTTTGCAACTCCATGAACCACAGCATGCCAGGCCTCCCTGTCCATCACAAACTCCCAGAGTCTACCCAAACCCATGTCCATTGAGTCGGTGATGCCATCCAACCATCTCATCTTCTGTTGTCCCCTTCTCCTCCTGCCCTCAATCTTTCCCAGCATCAGGGTCTTTTCAAATGAGTCAGCTCTTCCCATCAGGAGGCCAAAGTATTGGAGTTTCAGCTTCAACATCAGTCCTTCCAATGAATACCCAGAATTGATCTCCTTTAGGATGGACTGGTTGGATCTCCTTGCAGTCCAAGGGACTCTCAAGAGTCTTCTCCAACACCACACTTCAAAAGCATCAATTCTTCAGCACTCAACTTCTTCACAGTCCAACTCTCACATCCATACATGACCACTGGAAAAACCATAGCCTTGACTAGATGGACCTTTGTTGGCAAAGTAATGTCTCTGCTTTTCAATATGCTATCTAGGTTGGTCATAACTTTCCTTCCAAGGAGTAAATGTCTTTTAGTTTCATGGCTGCAATCACCATCTGTGGTGATTTTGGAGCCCCCAAAAATAAAGTCTTTCACTGTTTCCATTGTTTCCCCACCTACTTGCCATGAAGTGGTAGGACCCAATGCCATGATCTTTATTTTTTGAATATCAAGTTTTAAGCCAGCTTTTTCACTCTCCTCCTTCACCTTCATCAAGAGGCTGTTCAGTTCCTCCTTGATTAATGCCATAGGGTGGTGTCATCTGCATATCTGATGGTATTGATATTTCTCCCAGGAATCTTGATTCCAGCTTGTGCTTCATCCAGCCTGCATCATGTACTCTGCTAAATAAGCAAGGTGGCAGTATACAGCCATGACATACTCCTTTCCTTATTTTATACCAGTCTGTTGTTCCATGTCTGGTTCTAACTTTTGTTTCTTGACCTGCATACAGATCTTCTCAGGAGGCAGGTAAGGTGGTCTGGTATTCCCATCTTGTTAAGAATTTTCCACAGTTTGTTGTGACCCACACTGTCAAAGGCTTTAGTGTAGTCAATGAAGCAGAAGTAGATGTTTTTCGTGGAACTCCTTTTCTTTTTCTGTGATCCAATGGATGCTAGCAATTTGATCTCTGGTTCCTCTGCCTTTTCTAAATCCAGCTTGAACATCTGGAAGTTCTCGGTTCACGTACTATTGAAGCCTAGATGAAACCATCTCATCCTCTATCTTCCCCTTCTCCTCCTACCTTCAATCTTTCCCAGCATCAAGGTCTTTTCCAATGTCTGTTCTTCCCAGTTAGGTGGCCAAAGTATTGGAGCTTCAGCTTCAGCATCAGTCCTTCCAATGATTATTCAGGACTGATTTTGTTCTCTAAAGTTTTATCTTATAAATGTTGTAGAAGGGAGAAGCCAATAAAATAGAATGTTGTAAAACAGATTTTCACAGTTGATGTCCATGTTGATATCAACTTGATGTCCATCTGGGCCCATAGGTGAGAATATACTTTTGATAAATATGTATACCAGTTTTTCTAGAGTGTACATCCCAAATTTCATGGTCCGTAGAAATAAAGTGACATTCTGAGCCCCTATCAATGAGTTAATACTATTTCAATTTTTCTCATTTATCGTCTGATGCTCTGAAGCTCTTTAAGCAGGGCCAAAAGTCCCAGGACTAAATGCAACTTGATTTAATATGATCCAGGGCTGTGATTGAGAGATCAGTTTCTGTACTTGCTTACTGTACCCTCTTAGCTCCTTCAAAGTTCCTCTTTATTGGGGCAAGCTGAGGTCAGTTGAAACAAAATGCTGGAATAAAAATGGGAAACTACACTCACTGACACCCTCTCCTCTCAAATCTTACTCAGTAGGCATTGATTTTTATTATTACATACACAGCTCTTTCATGCTACACTAAAGGGAGGACGAGCTTGACGTAAGATGCTTAGAGTATAATGTTGTTGTGATGGAAGCCATGCTGCATCATGAAATGAACATGGACTTGGAATTCCAGCAGTTCTAGGAGTTGACTGACCTCTGGGCCTGTGTTGTGTGTGTGAGTCGCTCAGTCCTATCTGACTCTGAAACCCCTTGACTGTAGCCCACCAGGCTCCTCTGTCCATGAAATTCTCCAGGCAAGAATACAGGACTGGGTTGCTGTTTCCTTTTCCAGGGGATCTTTCTGACATGTGGATTGAACCTAGGTCTCCTGCATTGCAGGCAGATTCTTTACCATCTGAGCTACAGGTAAGTCCTAACTTCTGATCCAGGCACATATTAACTACATGATCTTAAGCAGGTATCCAAACCATGCCAAGACTTTATCTAGTTTTTAAATTAACAAAAAATGATAGCACTAATTCTCCAGAGTAATAACTTCCAGGGTTATAATTAAAAGTAGTGTGTGTATTTTTTTTAAAGGAGCATTCAATAAAATATGTAAACAAGTGGATGATAATACTCTTTTGTTGTCCTTCTGAATTTTCTGTATTATATCTCTGCCAAATAAAAAGGAAAAGGAAAAAATTTACATTGTCCTATGGTTTTCGAACAGGCAGAGGAACCAGAGATCAAATTGCCAACATCTGCTGAATCATGGAAAAAGCAAGAGAGTTCCAGAAAAACATCTATTTCTGCTTTATTGACTATGCCACAGCCTTTGACTGTGTAGATCACAATAAACTGTGGAAAATTCTGAAAGAGATGGGAGCACCAGACCACCTCACCTGCCTCTTGAGAAACCTATATGCAGGTCAGGAAGCAACAGTTAGAACTGGACATGGAACAACAGACTGGTTCCAAATAGGAAAAGGAGTCCATCAAGGCTGTATATTGTCACCCTGCTTATTTAACTTAGATGCAGAGTACATCATGAGAAACACTGGGCTGGAAGAATCACAAGCTGGAGTCAAGATCGCTGGGAGAAATATCAATAACCTCAGATATGCAGATGACACCACCCTTATGGCAGAAAGTGAAGAGGAACTAAAAAGCCTCTTGATGAAAGTGAAAGAAGAGAGTGAAAAAGTTGGCTTAAAGCTCAACATTCAGAAAATGAAGATCATGGCATCCGGTCCCATCACTTCATGGGAAATAGATGGGGACACAGTGTAAACAGTGTCAGACTTTATTTTTTTGGGCTCCAAAATCACTGCAGATGGTGACTGCAGCCATGAAATTAAAAGATGCTTACTCCTTGGAAGGAAAGTTATGACCAACCTAGATAGCATATTCAAAAGCAGAGACATTACTTTGCCAACAAAGGTCCATCTAGTCAAGGCTATGGTTTTTCCAGTGGTCATGTATGGATATGAGATTTGGACTGTGAAGAAAGCTG
>NW_011494724.1:1018141-1031096 GCF_000754665.1 Bison bison bison
TGAGCACTGAAGAATTGATGCTTTTGAAGTGTGGTGTTGGAGAAGACTCTTGAGAGTCCCTTGGACTGCAAGGAGATCCAACCAGTCCACCCTAAAGGAGATCAGTTCTGGGTGTTCTTTGGAAGGACTGATGCTAAAGCTGAAACTCCAGTACTTTGGCCACTTCATGTGAAGAGTTGACTCATTGGAAAAGACTCTGATGCTGGGAGGGATTGGGGGCAGGAGGAGAAGGGGACAACAGAGGATGAGATGGCTGGATGGCATCACTGACTCGATGGACCTGAGTTTGAGTAAACTCAGGGAGTTTGTGATGGACAGGGAGGCCTGGCGTGCTGCAATTCATGGGTGGCAAAGAGTCGGACACAACTCAGCGACTGAACTGAACTGAACTGATGGAGTATAGAGTAGCCTTCAGAATCAGCAGGAAAGTTGCAAATGCAGTATTTGGTTGCAATCTCAAAAACCACAGACTAATTTTGGTTCATTTCCAAGCAAATCATTCAGCATTACAGTAATCCAAGTCTGTGTCCCAACCACTGATGCTGAGAAAGCAAAACCATCTCAAAGAAAAAGAAATGCAAGAGCGAAAAGTGGTTGTCTGAGGAGGCTTTACAAATAGCTGAGGAAAGCAGAGAAGTGAAAGGCAAAAGGAGAAAGGGGAAAATATACTCAACTGAATGCAGAGATCCAGAGAAGAGCAACGAGAGATAAGAAGCACTACTTAAATGAACAATGCAAAGAAATAGACAAAAACAATAGAATGGGAAAGACTAGAGATCACTTCAAGAAAATTGGAGATATCAGGGGTATATTTCATGCAAGGATGGGCACTACAAAGGACAGAAATGGTAAAGACCTAACAGAAACAGAAGAGATTTTAAAAAAAGGTGGCGAGAATGCACAGAATTCTACAAGACAGGTCTTAATGACTCAGCTAACCACAATGGTGTCGTCACTCACCTAGAGCTAGACATCCTGGAATGTGAGGTCAAGTGGGCCTTAAGATGCATTACTGTGAACAAAGCTAGTGGAGGTGATGGAATTCAAGCTGAGCTGTTTCAAATCCTAAAAGATGATGCTGTTAAAATGTGGCATTCAATATTGTCAGCACATTCAGAAAACTCAGCAGTGGCCACAGGACTGGAAAAGGTCAATTTTCATTACATCCCAAGGAACAGCAATGCCAAAGAATGTTCAAACTACCATACAATTGTGCTCATTTCACCTGCTAGCAAAGTTACACTAAAAATTCTTCAAGCTGGGCCTCAGTAGTACATAAACTGAGAACTTCCAGATATACAAGCTGGATTTAAAAAATGGCAGAAGAACCCAGGGAGTTCCAGAAAAACATCTATTTCTTCCTCATTGACTAATCTAAAGCCTTTGATTGTGTGGATCACAACAAACTATGGAAAATTCTTAAAGAGATGGGAATACCAGACCACCTTACCTGCCTCCTTTTTGACCTGTGTACAGGTCAAAAAACAACAGTTAGAATTGGACATGGAACAACAGACTGGTTCAAAAGTGGGAAAGGAGCACAACAAAGCTGTTTATTGTTACCCTAATTATTTTACTTACATTCAGAGTAAATCACATGAAATGCCAGGCTGGATGAATCACAAGCGGGAATTAAGATTTCTGGGAGAAATACCAACAGCCACAAATATGTAGATGATATCACTCTAATGGCAGAAAGTGAAGAGTAACTAAAGAGCCTCTTGATGAGGCTGAAAGAGGAGAGTGAAAAAGCTGCCTTAAAACTCAACATCCAAATAACCAAGATCATGACATCTGGTCCCATCACTCCATGGCAAATAAAAGGGGGAAAAGTGGAAACAGTGACATATTTTCTTTTCTTAGGCTCCAAAGTCACTGTGGATAGTGACTGCAGCCATGAAATTAAAAGACTCTTGCTCCTTGGAAGGAAAGCTATGATAAGCTGAGATAATGTATTAAAAAACAGAGTTGTCTGTTTTCAGAGAAAGGTTTGTATAGGCAAAGCTATGGTTTTTCCAGTAGTCATGTATGCAAGTGAGAGTTGGACCATAAAGAAGACTGAGTGCTGAAGAATTGATGGTTTTGAACTATGCTGCTGGAAAAGACTCTTGAGAGTCTCTTGGACTACAAGGAGATCAAACCCATCAACTGTAAAAGAAAACAACCCTGGATATTCATTGGACTGATGGTGAAGCTCTAATACTTTTGCCACCTGATGGGAAGCACTGACTCGTTAGAAAAGACCCTGATATTGGGAAAGATAGAGGCAAAAGTAGAAGAGGGAGGCAGAGCATGAGATGATTAGATAGCTCACTTACTCAATGGACATAAATCTGAGCAAGTTCCAGCGGACAGTGAAGGACAGGGGAGCCTGGCACGCTGCAGTCCATAAGGTCACAAAGAGTCGGACACAACTTTGGGACTGAACAACGATGAGGTAACTAAACTCTATCCGTTAGTAAAATAAAGGAAGGTGGATGTCCTGAAATAGCAATTGTTAGTTGATGTGTTTGTGTCTTTTTTCTGTTGTAACAAATAACTGTTTTTAGTGACTTAAAACAGCACAGTTTTTTAGGAACTCAAACAGGATTTAATTAAAATGGCTCATGAACAGATCCTCAGAGTCACATTCCTGGATGACATTTCTCATATGTCCAAGTATTATAACCTCCTGGAATAGAGGACTAGGGGAGCAAGGATCAGGGTAACCCATAGCAAGCAGTGAAATCATAGTTACTTGGGTCCTCACTGTAGAATGGAATAGAGTGGAAAGTTAAATGTTGTCATCATAGCAATGAAGTGATTATAAAGATGATGGAATCATCAGCCTTCTTAATATGGTTCTGGTGAGCATACATAGGGAAACTTAAAGGCCACGGGCTTCCAGTGAACACACTTGGAAAACTGGAAGGTCTCAATGATAGCTTTGAAAGAATGCTTTGTCTCCTAAAGTTTCAGGGTTCATCCTGTAATAGGACAATGGATAGGACTATGGATCAACCCCAGGACAGATTATAGGGTTGCAGATGGAAGTCTTGGTCAGCCTCTTACACTAAGATAAAGACACTACTAGGGAAGAAGTGGGACCCTGAGAAGTAGGATAAAGACCTTTGGACTGACCCTGGCCAGATGCAAATGTCTTGAACTTCTCCTAAAATTCCCTCTGACTACTGAGGGATTTCTATAAAAGCTTTTCAGTGACTACGCTTCAGTAGCCTCCCAAACTGATGTCAGTGCTCTTCAGCTGCAGTCCCTATGACCTCTTACTATATTCAGGGCAGTTACACTTTTTAAATAGAAGGGCTGGACGGATTCAATAGAAGGGTTCCTTAGAGTTGAGATGGTCTGTAGACCAAAAATTCATTAAGACCTCAGCAGTCCATATGAACAGGAGCCTGGGGAGCATGTGGCAGTGGATTCTAGGGTGCTGGAACAAGGGATTTGAACAAGGGTGGGGGAGATGAGACATACAGCTCAGATGGCCAAATGCATTGCTATGGGCTTACCATCAAAGAGCTAGGATCTGAATGTGCTGGTTCAAGAAGTGGAACCCTGAGAGACTTACCCTCTGCAGGCCTACCAAATCTAAGCATAATCTCAGTAACGCCCTAGATTTTAAAAAGATGAAAAACTGAAATTTCCCTGAAACACTGGAGAGGTATGAGTCTAAAGATTTGGAGAAATTGGAATGTTGGAATGCTCTATTATTTGCAACCCGCTAAGCCAGTCTTGACTGTACTCCCTGGTAAAACCTGAAGGACATTCTCTTCAGCAGATTAATTGAATGTGTCTTTGACAATAAAAGGACATTTTTAGTTTTTAAACATAAAAGTTTATAACTGTAAAAATTCCTTCCTGAGTCCTCTTGTAAAATCTTCAAATAGTGTTTGTTAGAACATTTCTCAAAGCAAGCTGTGAAAATAATATTACAATGTATGGGAATTATTTAGAATAACAGATAAGACAAGATTTAGAATTGATGTTCATAAGTTATGATACAAGCCAGCAGCCTTATATAAAAATAAGATGTCATTATTGTAATGTTATCCTCAAAAATAGATCCTTGGTAATGTCTTTTGACAGGATAAACTTCAACAGTTCAGATTCCAAAAGCCATATATATTTAGATTTGGTCACTATAAATGAAAAGATTACTGTGAAAGCTCTGCTCTTTTCTTTTTACTTAATATAAGACTGTTGAACAGTTGTATATCAATTTGCTTTCCAAAAGTAATTTTAATATATATTATTCATATGTTATGTCACACCTTTGTTTGCACATGAATAAGCATATAGTTATAATTTAATGAATATTCATAATGGAAATCCTTATGCATCCATCACTCAGGTCAAGAAATAGTACACTGCCAGCATCCTAAGGCTCCTTGTTGGCACCTAATTGATTACAGTCATAACCCTTTCCTCAAAGTTAACCACTGTCCTAAATTTACCTTCTATTATTTCAAGGTTTGCTAGTTATGTAGGCAGGTTTTTTTGTTGTTCAGTCACTCATCTGTGTCTGACTCTTTGTGACCTCAGGGACTGCAGCACACCAGGCTTCCCTGTCTGCTATCTCCCTGATTATACTCAAACTCATGTCCATTGAGCCAATGATGCCATCCAACCATCTCATCTTCTATCGCCCCCTTCTCTACTTGCCCTCAATCTTTGCCAGCATCAAGGTCTTTTCCAATGAGTCTGCTTTTCCCAGCAGGTGGCCAGAGTATTGGAGCTTCAGCTTCAAAATCAGTCCTTCCAATGAATATTCAGGGTTGATTTCCTTTAGGATTGACTGGTTTGTTCTGCTTGCTATCCAAGGGACTCTCAAGAGTCTTCTCCAGAACCACAGTTCAAAAGCATCCTTTCTAAAACTGATGCAATTTTAGGCAGTCTAATTTAATTTTGTCTGATTTTGCACTTTTTTCTCTACAACTGACATTTTAAAAATATCAGGCTAAGAAATATTGCAAGTGTAGTAACTTAATGAAAGGGATATGTCCCACAATTAAATAAATTTAAATAGGGACTTTAATTTTGTTAAGTACAATGTACATAACAAGTACTTAAATATTTTGGCTAAGCAGGAGAGTATTTTTAATTTTAGAAATGCATACTAAGATATTTGCAGGTGTAGTATCAAGATGTCATTAATTTACTATGAAATATTAGATAAAATGAGTATAAATATATACTTACAGATTTTATATCATATATATATTTATTTATCTTTTATTTTCACAAAGCACAGTAGGGGAATAAAAGCTTTTAGAGTAAATTTTTGTCATCTTTGCCAACAGCTATTTTCTGCCTAAAACAGAGCCTCTGTTTTGCTACTGCATCCTCATGGGCACTGAGGGAAGGGCTGTGGGGCATCAAATGAGTCTGTGACCTCAGACATCAGTTGTGAATTGGCATTATCTGAAGGCAATGGCATCCCAACTCCAGTACTCTTGCCTGGAAACTTCCATGGGCAGAGGAGCCTGGTGGGCTGCAGTCCATGGGGTCGCTAAGAGTCAGACATGACTGAGCGACTTCACTCTTACTTTTCACTTTCATGCATTGGAGAAGGAAATGGCAACCCACTCCAGTGTTCTTGCCTGGAGAATCCCAGGGACGGAGGAGCCTGGTGGGCTGCTGTCTATGGGGTCGCACAGAGTCGGACATGACTGAAGCAACTTAGCAGCAGCAGCAGCAATCCATTGAACCATAATATTGGACATGCACAGCACAGTCTATTATAAAGTGAAAGTTGAATAGAGGGACTAGGTCTGAGCAGATCCAGGAGACAGAAGTAAACGGCATGATCGAGTGGCTCAGACCCCCAGGGTGCCTGTCCCTCTCACTTGGCTCCCTTGCCCTCTGTCCACACCTGTGCCTTCCTGATGGGTTCCCTCTGGCTGGTGAAAGGAAGAAGGACAAGCATGAGCCTGGTTACAGGTTTATCCTCCATATGCCAGGGCAAAACAGCCACTAGACTACTCTCTCACTGAGGGTGGGGTGCAGTGGTGGAGGGAAATTCTCCCAGTGGGTAGAATTTAGGGTGGTGCATCTGTTAGCCACTTGGCATTCAAGGAGATATGATCTAAGGTGCAAATATACATTTACTCACAGACAGGAGCAAACACATTGGCATGTTACTCATGGATAGCAACAAACTGGCCTATTGTCAAGAAAGATTTCTGGAGAAAAGAGATACAGATGCTCTTCTCAAAGTGGTACAGGATATGAAGTTACTCATGTCAGGTAGATGTGTACCTGGTTGCCAGTGTACCTGGCAACCACTTAGGAAGAGACCCTCAATAATCAGGTGGACAAGACAGGTCTTTGTCTAGATGTCAGCCTCTTTTCTCAGCCACCTTGGAACCTACCTAATTAGATCTACATACCATGTGATCATAGCACAATTGAGGCTATGACTGAGAATTGAGGCTGTGATAGTTTTTCCCTTATCTGGTTACTGCTGTGCTGAATGTCTGGTCTTCTCAGACCAAACACTGATGCTGATCCTCTGTGGTACCATTTACCCAGAGGCAAGCTGACTACCTAGTTTAGATTAATTCTGCTCCACTACTCCCATGATGTAGAGTACAGCACTTTCTCCTTATAAGGAAGATGCATATTTCACAAGGAATTTGTCTTCTCTACCTGTAAGTTTCTGATGGCATTACCATTTGCAGAATAACAGAATGCATGCTTTATTCATGGCCATGGTATCCCATGCAACATCATCTTTGACCAGGGAGTACATTTTATGGTAAAGGAAGTAAGCCTGTTCTTGTGAAATGCATTGGATTTACCCTACCACCTGGTAGTACCTGGCTTAATAGAATGGTGAAGAGCCTGATAAAAATTAATTTTGGGTGCCAGCTGAAATACAGTACCTTGGACAATTGAGGAGTTGTCCTGTAGGATGAGATTCTTGCCTTAAACTAAAAAGCCAGTATATGGTGCTTTCTCCATAGTCAGAATGCATCGAGGCAAAGGAAGAAGCGGAAGTGGCCCCTCTCACTATTACCACCTGTAATTCACTTGATTTTTTTGGGGGGGGGTTTAATCCCCATAAATAGTGAATTTGGAGGTCCAGTGCCCAAGAGGAGGAATGCTTTCATAAGGAAACATAGTCATAGTTCTGATGAGTTGAAAAATGAGTTGAAAAACCCCATGACCATATTGGGTTTTTAATGCTGATGAAACAACAGAGAAATGAGTCACTGTGTGGGTTGGGGTAACTGATTGTAGTTTCAAGGAGAAACAGTACCTCTGCTACAGAGTACGGACAAAGACGATTGTGTCTGGAACCTAACAGAATGACTAGAGTGTCTCTTAATATTCCATGGCCCAGTAGTAGAGGGCGGTGGAAAATCAGGGGAGTCTGATGAATGATAGTCATTGAGTACACTTCTTTCCTTAAAAAACTGCATTCAGATGAGGTCCTAATAGAAGTTGAGTGAAGCATGGCATGGATGATTAAAAAAAAATAAAAGGCAATCATAATTACCAATCTAGGTGTTGACTCCTGCCACAAAGGTAGGGACTATAACTGTTTCTTTTCCCTTCCCCTCACCCTCTTGTCTTATATAAAGAACGCTAGTAATACTAATATTTTAGATCTCAGATGGAAGTGTGACTAAATTAGCATCACTCTGTGATAATATGGGAACTAAATGAAATGTGTATTACTTGTGTTAAGGAACACAGACTTTTCACCTATTTGAAGAATAAGAACTGACCAAGAGGGGTGAAGGGCTAGGCTCTGCAATCTGCTTATCATTTGCCAGTTCAGAACTGTCCTTCCCCACCCTTCTCTGTGCCACAGGAAGCTGATCTATAAGAATTACACAAACAAAGGACTGCTTAACCTCTAGCTTCCAATTGAGTTTGACCAGTAGGAAACCAGTAAGTGAACTGAGAACTTCCAGATGTTCAAGCTGGATTTAGAAAGGGCAGAGGGACCAGAGATCAAATTGCCAACATCTGATGGATCACAGAGAAAGCAAGGGAATCCCAGAAAAATGTCTACTTTGGATTCATTGACTATGACTTTGACTGTGTGGATCACAACAGACTGTGGAAAATTCTTAAAGATATGGGAATACCAGACCACCTTACCTGTCTCCTGAGAAACCTGCATACAGTCAATGCTAAAGGAAATCGATCTTGAATATTCACTGGAAGAACTCATGCTGAAGCCCCAATACTTTGGCCACCTGATGCAAAGAACTGACTCATTGGAAAAGACCCTGCTGCTGGGAAAGATTAAAAGCAAAAGGAGAAGGAGGAGGCAGAGGATGAGATGGTTATTAGATAGCATCACTAATTCACTGGATATGAATCTGTAGAAACTCTGGGAGACAGTGAAGAACAGAGAAGCCTGGCATGCTGTAGTCCAAAGAATCACGAATAGATGGATGTAACTTAGCGACTGAACAACAGCAAGGCAATGGAGAATCCCAGTTGGAGGTTGGAGGAGAAGAGGAAAGTAAGTTCATGATACTTATTCCTCCAGTCGTTTCCACGCAGGAGGGAGCTATCTTGTTCCCTTTACTACTTTTCTCAATAGTCAGTCTGCCCGCCTGCCTCTTTGTAAGTGCTAGTAATCTCTTTCTCTACTAGGGATCTAGACTTGGCTGCAGTGTCATTGGACAAATCATGTCATAATCCAGAGTTTTCATGCTTTCCCTACACCCTGCCCTTGCCTTTGTAAATGGCCATTTTATAAATCCTCCTCACATCACCCTAGTTTAGTGCCATCAACTTCTTGCTGGCTTCTTGCAATGTGTGATATAGCAGCATGTTTGTATACTGATGAGTATGATCTGGTAGAGAAGGAAAACTTGATGATGAAGAAGAGAAAAAAGCTACTGGCAAGAGAGAAGATTGCAGATAAGCATGGAAAAGAAGCAGCGACAAGTTTGGCCTTACTAAGGAGCAGGGAAAATTTATCCATTGTAGCGGGGTAAGAGTGGGTTTCCCAGGTGGCTCAGTGGTAAGGAATCTGCCTGCCAATACAAGAGGTGCAAGAGATGGGAGTTCAATCCCTGTGTCAGGAAGATCCCCTGGAGTAGGAAATGGCAACCCACTCCAGTATTCTTGGCTGGAAAATTTCATGGACAGAGGAACCTGGTGGGCTACAGTTCATGGGGTCGCAAAGTGTTGGACATAACTGAATGACAAAGCACACACACAGAAGGATGGAGGACAACATTTGTGAGTAGAAGGGTAGGTAAGTTGATGGATTTATTGTTCGTCAGGGTACAGAAGCTGTCTTTTGGTTATTTCTAATCTCTCAGTGAATTCATAAATCTTAAGTTCATTCACAAAGACTTCTTACACAGGACAAAAAGCAAACATTAACCATAAAGGAAAAGTAATAACTTGAACATCATTAAAATTAGACTGGGAGAAAACTCTTAAATATATATATATATAAACTTTAAAGGATATATATCTAGAATATATGAAATAAGAAAAAGACAAATGACTCATTGAAAAATGGACAGAATTCTTGAACTGGTACTTGACAGAAAATGATATTTAAATGGGTAAATACACATGGGAAAGTGCTCAATATTATTATTCTTCAAAGAAGTGCCAATTAAAATCACAGTGAAATACTACACTCAAATAATGATGGCTAAAATTTAAAAATGATAGTTAATAAGTGTCAGTGGAGACTTGAGCTCAACCTGGTAGAGTTTAGCCAGTTGAGTATTACAGAAGGATAGAGACAGGTGAATTCAGGATACGGACCAGAAAATGACTGTAGCAACAGCATGGAGTCTAGGCAAGTGAGGTGGGTCGTGATTGCACGAGGTGGGTGATGGAGCATGAACAGGTCAGCGGTGGGACTTCCTGCACCTAAAGAATGTTTGGAGTCTTAACACACTGCTTGTACTCCGTATTAAGAAATCTTCATCTCCTCATCTTGTCTCCATGAACTGCACCTCAGGGAGACGATGTCTTTAGTCCAGTGTTTCCAGGATGTGTAGGAGGAGATATCCACAAAATGTTTTCTTGCTCTTGAGGATACTTCTGTTCCTGTTGAGTAGATACCTACCTTTGCGATAGGTAGTCAGATAGTCAGTGTAAACTCAACACTAATCTTCTTGTGCAATCACATATCTATGTAAGCTAAAGATACTCACTTTGCAGGAAAGCCGGTACACAGGAGCTTCACTTCATGATGAGAGTGTGACAAGCTAACGGGAGGTGACTTTTGGAATGGTGAAACTGCCTTTAGTACTCATTCTTTATAACATAAACATTCACCTGATGTTAAAAAGTGAATGAATAATTTATATAATAAAGAAAGAGCTACTTTAATTATTGTTCTGGTTGTTAGACAAGCTGCGAGACTAACATATTGGCTTTTAAATTATTTCACCCATTCAGCCAGGAAAATGGTTTTACATGGCTTTTTTTTTTCTTGAATACAATAAAGAATGAAAGATAGCCAGCCTGGCTCATGAATACATAATGAACAGTGACTAGTAGAGATGGGTCTGGTACCACCTCAAAGAGTAAATCAGCTATAAACTATCCCAAGCTAATTTTCTGCTCAGTAAGGAGCCGCGGCTGTGAGTCTGAGGCCACATAGAAAGACACTCTTTCTTTGGGAAAGCTTGTGCCCTGGCAACCCACAGAGCGCAAATGGTGTTGTCTCATCGGGTGTCACCTGTGGGGGGCAGGTGCCCTGGCTGCAGTGTTTTGATTATTTTCTGATTTCTTGAGTTACTGTGCTCTCTCACTCTAAAAAATTGTGTGTGTGTGTGTCTGCATGTTTAGCAGTGCTGCAGAAGTTCATTTTCTTTATTTGTTTTGTTGTTTAGTCACTAAGTTGTGTCCAACTCTTTGTGACCCCATGGACTGTAGCCAGCCAGGCTCCTCTGTCTGTGGGATTCTCCAGGCAAGAACACTGGAGTGGGTTGCCATTTCCTTCTCCAGGGGATCTTCCTGACCCAGGGATGGAACCTGCATCTCCTGCATTAGCAGACAGATTGTTTACCACTGAGCCACGAGGGAAGTTCATCATCTCTTATGAATACAGTTTAAAAGAAGAAAAAAGAAAAAAATATTTTTCTCCTTGTGATAAGTACTCCTAGGATTAACTCTCAACGTCTTCCCTACATACCATATGGCAGCGTTAACTGTAGTCATCATGTTGAGTGATGACTCAACATTACCTCCCTAATAATTATTAATCTTATAACTGGAAGTTTGTACCATTTCACCACCTTCCTCTAACCTTTCTCCCCATACTCTCATTTTCTATGAGTTTTTTTTTTTGCAGATTCTACATATAAGTGAGGTCATACAATATTTGTCTGTCTCTGTTGGACTTATTTCACTTAACATGATGCCTTTAAATTCCATATGTGCTGTCACAAATGGTAGGATTTCCTCATTTTTTATGGCTGAGTAATACTTCACTTTATGTATATATCACAACTTCTTTATCCATTCATCCATCCATGGACACTTAGCGGTGTTTCCATTTGTTGAATATGGTAAATAATGCTGCTATGAATATGGGGATGTAGATATCTTTTCAAATTAGTGGGGTTTTTTTCCCCTTTGGATACATTCCCAGAAGTGTAAGTATTTACTAAGTCATATGATAGTTCTATTTTTACTTTTTTGAGAAATATCCATACTGTTTTCTATAGTGGATCCACCAATTTACATTCCCAATTAAAGTACACAAGGGTTCCCTGTTCTATACATCCTTCCTAGGGTTTGTTATCTCTTGTCTTTTTAATGATGGCCATTCCAACACATGGAAGGTGATATGTCATTGTGGTTTTATACATTGTAAGGTTCATGTTCTGTGCCGTGCTTAGT
This sequence comes from Bison bison bison, assembly GCF_000754665.1. Classification (NCBI taxonomy): domain Eukaryota; kingdom Metazoa; phylum Chordata; class Mammalia; order Artiodactyla; family Bovidae; genus Bison; species Bison bison. The sequence goes on from NW_011494724.1 coordinate 1,029,983, forward strand.
CGCTCAGTCATGTCTGACTCTTTGCAACCTCATGGACTGTAGCCCACCAGGCTCCTCTGTCTATGGGGATTCTTCAGGCAAGAATACTGGAGTGGGTAGCCTTTCCCTTCTCCAGGGGATCTTCCCAACCCAGGGATCGAACTCAAGTCTCCCACATTGCAGGCAGATTCCTTACCGTCTGAGTCACTCATCATATGTTATGCAGCAATACAAAATTAATACAAAGATATTTTCAACCATATATGTTTTCAGAGAGCATTCTACCCTATACCATATCTTTAAGGAAGCACTAAAGAAAGTAATCCCTTTGAGTCAAAACAGAAATCTCCAGATAGAAGAGAGTAAACAGAGGGTCAACAGGGATGAGCACCAAACCTCTCATTGCAGGCGGTGTAGATGAAGGTTAATATAGTGTTACTGAGTTAAGCTGCTCCATACAAATCTAAATGATCTCAGCAAAGTCCAGGGAATGAAAGGGGTTGGTGGTGGAGAGTCAGCCTGTCTTCTTAAAGGCTCACTTGTTCAAGAGAGTAGGGATAGGAGAGCAGAGGAAAAATCACCCAGGACTTTAGCTGAGGAGGTAGAATGAAGAGACAGTTCACTCAGCCAGCAAAAGTGAGGAAAGGAGAAAAGAAGCTTTGTTGGCAAGGTAATGTCTCTGCTTTTGAATATGCTATCTAGGTTGGTCATAACTTTCCTTCCAAGGAGTAAGCGTCTTTTAATTTCATGGCTGCAGTCACCATCTGCAGTGATTTTGGAGCCCCCCAAAATAAAGTCTGACACTGTTTACACTGTTTCCCCATCTATTTCCCATGAAGTGATGGGACCGGATGCCATGATCTTCATTTTCTGAATGTTGAGCTTTAAGCCAACTTTTTCACTCTCCTCTTTCACTTTCATCAAGAGGCTCTTTAGTTCCTCTTCACTTTCTGCCATAAGGGTGGTGTCATCTGTATATCTGAGGTTATTGATATTTCTCCCGGCAATCTTGATTCCAGCTTGTGCTTCTTCCAGCCCAGCGTTTCTCATGATGTACTCTGCATATAAGTTAAATAAGCAGGATGACAATATACAGCCTTGACGTACTCCTTCTCCTATTTGGAACCAGTCTGTT
>NW_011494724.1:1031196-1034712 GCF_000754665.1 Bison bison bison
GTCCAGTTCTAACTGTTGCTTCCTGACCTGCATACAGAGTTCTCAAGAGGCAGGTCAGGTGGTCTGGTATTCCCATCTCTTTCAGAATTCTCCACAGTTTATTTTGATCCACACAGTCAAAGGCTTTGGCATAGTCAATAAAGCAGAAATAGATGTTTTTCTGGAACTCTCTTGCTTTTTCCATGATCCAGTGGATATTGGCAATTTGATCTCTGGTTCCTCTGCCTTTTCTAAAACCATCTTGAACATCAGGAAGTTCACGGTTCACATATTGCTGAAGCCTGGCTTGGAGAATTTTGAGCATTACTGTACTAGCATGTGAGATGAGTGCAATTGTGCGGTAGTTTAGAAGGCAATGGCACCCCACTCCAGTACTCTTGCCTGGCAAATCCCATGGACGGAGGAGCCTGGTAGGCTGCAGTCCATGGGGTCGCTAAGAGTCGGACACGACTCAGCGACTTCACTTCCACTTTTCACTTTCATGCATTGGAGAAGGAAATGGCAACCCACTCCAGTGTTCTTGCCTGGAGAATCCCAGGGATGGGGGAGCCTGGTGGGCTCCCATCTATGGGGTCGCGCAGAGTCGGACACGACTGAAGTGACTTAGCATATTGAGCATTCTTTGGCATTGCCTTTCTTTGGGATCGGAATGAAAACTGACCTTTTCCATTCCTGTGGCCACTGTTGAGTTCTCCAAATTTGCTGGCATATTCAGTGCAGCACTTTCACAGCATCATTTTTCAGGATTTGAATTAGCTCCACTGGAATTCCATCACCTCCACTAGCTTTGTTCATAGTGATGCTTTCAAGGCCCATTTGACTTCACATTCCAAGATGTCTGGCTCTAGGTCAGTGATCACACCATCATGATTATCTGGGACATGAAGATCTTTCTTGTACAGTTCTTCTGTGTATTCTTGCCACCTCTTCTTGATATCTTCTGCTTCTGTTAGGTCCATACCATTTCTGTCCTTTATTGAGCCCATCTTTGCATGAAATATTCCCTTGGTATCTCTAATTTTCTTGACGAGATCTCTAGTCTTTCCCATTCTGTTGTTTAAAGCTTACTAAATAGTAAAAATAAGATGGAGGAAAGAAATCCATGTATATATTGGCCGGTGTAATAAATGAGAAGTACTGAATCCCCCATCGAAAGACAGTCAGATTAGGTTAAAAATCCAGTACTTCTTTCATTTGTAATACATTTAAAACAAAATGATAGAGAAGTGTAAGATTAAACAAAGACATATAAAACAAATGCATACTCAAAGAAAACTGAAACAAACCTGATGTCATAAAAGGACCTTCAAACCCAAAGGCATTTAGTGAGACCAAGAGGGATGTTCAGTTCAGTTCAGTCGCTCACTCGTGTCTGACTCTTTGCCACCACACGAATCGCAGCACGCCAGGCCTCCCTGTCTATCACCAACTCCCAGAGTTCACTCAAACTCATGTCCATCAAGTCGGCGATGCCATCCAGCCATCTCCTCCTCTGTCGTTCCCTTCTCCTCCTGCCCCCAATCCCTCCCAGCATCAGGGTCTTTTCCATTGAGAGGGATGTTATGTGGTGATAAACATTACAGTCCACAAAGAATATAAAATGACCACAAACCTGAATCATCAAATAAGAACTGTTATTAGAAGTGTATAAAGCAAAAAATTCTTCAAAATACAAAGATGTGAAGATGGAAACAAAATGATATCTTTTAATATGTGTCCCTTTGAATTTAATGAATCAAAGAGGGGAAGAATTTAAATTTTACAAAAAGGATGTATATCTACATGTTCATAATTATTGAAGAGATAAGAATATAGGATAGATGCGGGACTTTGTACAGCAAAATAAAATATACTTTAATTTTCACACTCATGTTTCATGCTGACTTTTTTAGACTAATTGTGTACTTGGACAAATAAAGCTTAACAAATTTTAAAATTTAGAAATTTTACAGACTATTATTTAAACATAATTCAGTAAAACCAACCATCAGATTTTTAACTATGTGAAAAGTAAAATTCACTGTTAAAATGTCTGTATCAAAGAGGAAATCAAAGCTGAAGTCAAATATTATGTATAAATTAAAAAAAAAATTTCAACTAAGACTAGTAAAACATAACTAAAGCTACACACAGAGGAAATTTTATGGCCTTAAAACATTTATATTAACTGGAAAAGAGAGACTGAAAATAAACTAATAGATTATCTAATGATTAAACATCTTTCCACTTCTGGGATAGCACAACTTCATCATAATGTATTTTTATGTTGTTTCTTTGGTTAATTAATATTTTGTTTAGGATACTTATCAAATCAGATCAGTTGCTCAGTCACGTCTGACTCTTTGCAACCCCATGAATCACAGCACGCCAGGCCTCCCTGTCCATCACCAACTCCCAGAGTTCACCCAGACTCACGTCCATTGAGTCAGTGATGCCATCCTGCCATCTGATCCTCTGTTGTCCCCTTCCCCTCTTGCCCCCAATCCCTCCCAGCATCAGAGTCTTTTCCAGTGAGTCAACTCTTCACATGAGGTGGCCAAAGTACTGGAGTTTCAGCTTTAGCATCATTCCTTCCAAAGAAATCCCAGGGCTGATCTCCTTCAGAATGGACTGGTTGGATCTCCTTGCAGTCCAAGGGACTCTCAAGAGTCTTCTCCAGCACCACAGTTCAAAAGCATCAATTCTTTGGCGCTCAGCCTTCTTCAAGTCCAACTATCATCATACATGACCACAGGAAAAACCATAGCCTTGACTAGACGAACCTTTGTTGGCAAAGTAATGTCTCTGCTTTTGAATATGCTATCTAGGTTGGTCATAACTTTCCTTCCAAGGAGTAAGCGTCTTTTAATTTCATGGCTGCAGTCACCATTTGTAGTGATTTTGGAGCCCAGAAAAATACTTATATATATTTTATTTTTAAAATATATATATATATTTCTGTTTTTTTTTTTAACTTTACAATATTGTATTGGTTTTGCCATATATCAACATGAATCTGCCACAGGTATACACATGTTCCCCATCCTGAACCCTCCTCCCTCCTCCCTCCCCATATCATCCCTCTGGGTCATCCCAGTGAACCAGCCCCAAGCATCCAGTATCGTGCATCGAACCTGGACTGGTGACTCGTTTTATATATGATATTATACATGTTTCAACGCCATTTTCCCAAATCTTCCCACCCTCTCCCTCTCCCACAGAGTCCAAAAGACTGTTCTATACATCAGTGTCTCTTTTGCTGTCTCGTATACAGGGTTGTCATTACCATATTTCTAAATTCCATATATATGCATTAGTATACTGTATTGGTGTTTTTCTTTCTGGCTTACTTCACTCTGTATAATAGGCTCCAGTTTCATCCACCTCATTAGAACTGATTCAAATGTATTCTTTTTAATGGCTGAGTAATACTCCATTGTGTATATGTACCACAGCTTTCTTATCCATTCATCTGCTGATGGACATCTCGGTTGCTTCCATGTCCTGGCTATTATAAACAGTGCTGAAATGAACATT
>NW_011494724.1:1034812-1039384 GCF_000754665.1 Bison bison bison
TTGATCACAGCCATTCTGACTGGCGTGAAATGGTACCTCATAGTGGTTTTGATTTGCATTTCTGTGATAATGAGTGATGTTGAGCATCTTTTCATGTGTTTGTTAGCCATCTGTATGTCTTCTTTGGAGAAATGTCTATTTAGTTATTAAATATGAGAAATTTTTATTTTTATAGTATGTCACATTTTTATATCAGATTTATACTTGTCTGATAAAATGAGTTGGATTGTATTCTTTCTTTTTTCCCCTTGTTAAAAGTTTAAGCTTGTTATTATTATTTCTGGAACTATTTCTATTAACTACAGTGTTTAGTAGCTCTTGAGCAAAAAGCTATGTAGGTTTGATGCTGTCTTTGCGGAAAAATATTTACTACTGATTCAATTTCTCAAGCAATTAATGATTTTTAATTTTCTTCTTAAATAAGTTTGGTAATTTATATTTTCCTGGGAATGTGTGCATTTCATTTATATCTTTAATGTGTTGATATAAAGCTGTTCATAATATGCTCTTATCTTTTAAATCTGTTCCATCTAGAGTTCTCACTCCCCTTTCCTTACTAATATTGTCTATTCGTATATCCTTTTTCTTGATTAATCTTGACAAATAATTTTTTAAACTAGGCTTTTCAAAGCACAGACTTTGATCTTGTTGATCCTTTCTATTATATGTTAGTATTTCATTTTGTTTATTTCTGATATTATTATTTCACTTCTACATCATTTGGGTTTTCTGTATTTTCTTTTTCTAACTATATGAAATGTTAGGAAAAGGCTTCACTTCTAGTATAAGCAATTACAGGTGTAATTTTCATCTTGGCATCACTCTATCTGTAACTGCAGCTAGAGCCCATAGTATTTTTTGACATTATGCTATATTTGTACTCTCTTCCTCTCTCTCCCCAGCCATACAGACACAGTCTTGTACACATACATATATCTGCATACACAAAACCCTCAGTTTCTTATGGTTCAATCATAATATGTAAAAATATATCATATCTTCATAGAAAATTTTAATTTTTATTGACATTAGTCAAATTTCTAAGAGTGAATCCAAAAGTCTGTTTAAGTGGGTGTTAGTGTATCTGTCCTTTATGTCCTTCTATAATGATTGCACAGAGATAAAATGCTTCTTCTGCTTGCCCTGGTTTTAATTTTGTTGTTGGAATTGATACACTGTTTTACTAATTTGGATTTTAGATCAGTTTCTGATTTTATAAAGGAATATTTCACAACGTTCAACATTCACATCTTTACTTTGCATTCCCCCTAATGCTACCCTATAGTGAATAATTCAAACAGTGGAAAAACCAAGCAACCTTTATTGGGTATTTAAAAAAAAAATGTAATGTTCCAATATCCTAGCCAGATTAACACTACTTCACAGAATCACGTGTCAACATTGCCAATTTAAGGACTTATTTTGCTAGCAAAAGTTATTTTTTTAAATGCTGTTTAAAGGATTTGGATGGAGTATATTATGTATGTACATTTTTTCCTTAATTTCATTTGCAAGAATGACTCATTGATGGCAACAGACGGGACCACAGAGACACACTTACAACACGGTAGTGTAACATGCAGGACGAATTCGACAGTGGTGACTTCTCCCTTCCATACCCCAGGCACCTGCTGGTGTTTCCTGACCTTGCTTGCCCTGGGTGGATTCCTTTGAGTCTATTTTGTAGCAAAGCAGTAATATAATTTCTTATAAACACCTGAAACTAACACATGCCAGTTGTATTTCCTTGAATAATAACATAATCATGACATATCTGTGTTGATTAAACCCTAGGCCTCAGAGCAGAATTATACTTTCCCAAATTTTCTCAGGTTTCTAAGCTGAGTTTCTTGGGAGTTGACATTTGGAAAAAGGTTCACATCGTCCTGGAAATGCTGCAGAATAACGCTCTGTGGACACACAGCCTTTGTGTTTACCACGCGGCACATTCTGTCCCTTCTACGGGTCTGGCCTTCCTCCTGTGATCATTATTCCTCTGTCATCGGGCTTCTTTTCTCTAGTGAGAGATTGCCGATAAGGAAAGTGTTTATTCAAGCTCGTTCCTCCCCCTCCCCTCTCAAGTTTTGCCAAATAGTATTTATTTAATTTTTTTCTTGATTTTTTGGACCAAGTTTCAATATTTCTGTTTTTTTTTTTTTTTTGAGGGGGGAGGCTTGAATTATAATGTTAATAGGTATTCAATTCCAGCTTGATGGTTACCTTTTAAAGAAATATTTATTTTTAGTTGTGCTGTGTCTTCACTGCCTCGTGGGCTTTTTCCCAGCTGTAGTGAGGGCCGGGGGGCTCCCCTCTAGCTGCAGTGTGCGGGCTTCTCACTGCTGCGGCCCTCTCGCTGTGGAGCGCAGGCTCCAGGGCACTTGGGTTCAGCAGTTCTGGTAAGTGGGCTCAGTACTGGCTCCGGGCGTCCCGCACAGGCTCACAAGCTGTGCTGCACGGGCTTTATTGCTCCACGGCGGGTGAGATCTTCTTGAATCTGGGATCGAACCCACCTGTCCTGCACTGTCAGGACGACTCCTTACCACTGAGCTACCTGGGAAATCTGATGGCTGCTTTCCTGTCATCATTTTAAAAGCCATTATTTTCTTAGGTCTTGCATTGCTTTTGCTGGGAAATCAACTCCTCTTAGTGTTGATTTCTCTGGGTGGACAGTACTTGCCCTGGCTTAGACAGAGTGGAGGTTACAGCACAGCTGTAGCTGATTAAAAGAATTACTGTTGACCTTGGGTCAGGTCCCAGAAAAATAAAAAGGATCCCATATATCTTTCAGCTTTACCTCATTGTAAGGAGCAAATTGTAGGAGCCCAGAAATTTGGATTCACTATTACACAAAAAATTCAGAGAGTGTTATTATTTAAGGAAATACAACTAGCAAATGTTAGCTTCAGATGTTTATAAGAAATTATATTAGTTTTGCTATAATATAGGTACTAATTGTTGGAGAAGGCAATGGCAACCCACTCTGGTACTCTTGCCTGGAAAATCCCTACGGAGGAGCCTGGTAGGCTGCAGTCCATGTGATCGCTAAGGGTCGGACACGACTGAGCGACTTCACTTTCACTTTTCACTTCCATGCATTGGAGAAGGAAATGGCAACCCACTCCAGTGTTCTTGCCTGGAGAATCCCAGGGACGGGGGAACCTGGTGGGCTGCCGTCTATGGGGTCGCACAGAGTCGGACACGACTGAAGCTACTTAGCAGCAGCAGCAGCAGCAGGTACTAATTACATATGTTAGAGAAGGGTTTTTATTCTTTTTTATTTTAAAATTCTGTGTTCTTTACTTCTTTAGTCAGAGTACATAAAAAAAGAACTTGAATAAATTCTCTACCAAAATTAAAGAAAATATATGGCAAATTTTCTTAAATTTTCATGTAAATTTCTTGGAAAATGAAGATTCAAAGTCTACTTGTCTTAATATGATACTGTATCATAATAGATCTAGGAATGGCTCCAAAAATTGAATTTAGTTATCAAAATACAAGTTGACCAACAAGCTAATAAAACTTAACCTTGTCAAAGCAATTTCTCTAAGTATAAATTAAATATCTACTGACTAACTACTTTAATCAGTTATCAAAGACTACATTTTAGAGGAAACATTCATAGAATTATAAATTAATAACATTTCCTGTGTCAGTATAGCATAGCTTGTGTTAGTCTTACTGTAACCATCAGATCAGATCAGATCAGTAGCTCAGTCGTGTCCGACTCTTTGCGACCCCATGAATCACAGCACGCCAGGCCTCCCTGTCCATCACCAACTCCTGGAGTTCACTCAGACTCACGTCCATCGAGTCAGCGATGCCATCCAGCCATCTGATCCTCTGTCCTCCCCTTCTCCTCCTGCCCCCAATCCCTCCCAGCATCAGAGTCTTTTCCAATGAGTCAACTCTTCCCATCAGGTGGCCAAAGTACTGGAGTTTCAGCTTTAGCATCATTCCTTCCAAAGAAATCCCAGGGCTGATCTCCTTCAGAACAGACTGGTTGGATCTCCTTGCAGTCCAAGGGACTCTCAAGAGTCTTCCATTGCTGTCTAGAAAGTATACATTTTTATATGTGTTACTATTTGATATTCTGCAAAATGTCGTTTACTCTATACTATATTTTTCATGTTTACTAGGAACAAGTATTTATCTCTTTTGGAAAGGGTGAAAAATGTAGTTTTATTTCACCATCTATCCATTTTTGAAGAGAATAAATTTTGTGTGTGTGTGGTAAGTTTAGTATTTATTTGCAGGATTGGCTAAGTATCTAAAATGAAAAAATTGGTATGATGAGTGTTTTCTCTTTTTAAGATATGTATGATTTTGAGGTACAAAATTAGCAGTAATATTACTACTTATATGACTGAGGAAACAGAATCAAGTTGTTGTCCTAAGATAATGAAATGGAGTGTAATAGCAATAATTTGTTATGGTCCAGCACACACTTACTCATTTTTTTAAATTTAATTTTATATTTTAACTTTACAATATTGTATTGGTTTTGCCATATATCAACATGAATCTGCCACAGGTATACATGTGTCCCCCATCCTGAACCCTCCTCCCTCC
>NW_011494724.1:1039484-1040328 GCF_000754665.1 Bison bison bison
ATCCAGTATCGTGCATCAAACCTGGACTGGCGACTCATTTCATATATGATATTATACATGTTTCAATGCCATTCTCCCAAATCTTCCCACCCTCTCCCTCTCCCAGAGTCTAAAAGACTGTTCTATACAACAGTGTCACTTTTGCTGTCTCGTATACAGGGTTGTCATTACCATCTTTCTAAATTCCATATATATGGGTTAGTATACTGTATTGGTGTTTTTCTTTCTGGCTTACTTCACTCTGTATAATAGGCTCCAGTTTCATCCACCTCATTAGAACTGATTCAAATGTATTCTTTTTAATGGCTGAGTAATACTCCATTGTGTATATGTACCACTGCTTTCTTATCCATTCATCTGCTGATGGACATCTCGGTTGCTTCCATGTCCTGGCTATTATAAACAGTGCTGCGATGAACATTGGAGTACATGTGTCTCTTTCCCTTCTGGTTTCCTCAGTGTGTATGCCCAGCAGTGGGATTGCTGGGTCATAAGGCAGTTCTATTTCCAGTTTTTTAAGGAATCTCCACACTGTTCTCCATAGTGGCTATACTAGTTTGCATTCCCACCAACAGTGTAAGAGGGTTCCCTTTTCTCCACACCCTCTCCAGCATTTATTGCTTGTAGACTTTTGGATCATAGCCGTTCTGACTGGCGTGAAATGGTACCTCATAGGGTTTTGATTTGCATTTCTGTGATAATGAGTGATGTTGAGCATCTTTTCATGTGTTTGTTAGCCATCTGTATGTCTTCTTTGGAGAAATGTCTATTTAGTTCTTTGGCCCATTTTTTGATTAGGTCATTTATTTTTCTGGAGTTGAGCTGTAGGAGTTGCTTGTATATT
>NW_011494724.1:1040952-1064256 GCF_000754665.1 Bison bison bison
TGGCTTTGTAGTAGAGCCTGAAGTCAGGCAGGTTGATTCCTCCAGTTCCATTCTTCTTTCTCAAGATTGCTTTGGCTATTCGAGGTTTTTTGTATTTCCATACAAATTAAACTAGGTGTTGTGAACCCACTTTACCTGCATTAGGTACATGGGGGGACATGGCAATTAACAAGAGAACCCCTACCCTCGTGAAGTCTGTAGCTTATCAGGGAAGGTGAATAATGAACAAGTATTAACTGTTGCACTTCGTACAGGTATATCTTCTAGAGCTGGTATTAAAGTTTCCAAACAATTCAGATTCTACAGAATCATTTAATAAACCAGCATTTACTGGGATAAGCTAAGTTATGATGAGTTAACAATAACAAGAACAACAAATGTTCCTCAGTGACTTGAAACAGCAAATTTGTATTTCTCACTTAAGCTACCCACAGTTGGTTGGCAAAAGGCGTCAGTTCATTTTAGTTTGATGGAGGCAAAACCATCTTGCTGCTGCTGCTGCTAAGTCACTTCAGTCGTATCTGACTCTGTGTGACCCCATAGATGGCAGCCCACCAGGCTCCCTCGTCCCTGGGATTCTCCAGGCAAGAACACTGGAGTGGGTTGCCATTTCCTTCTCCAATGCATGAAAGTGAAAAAAAGTGAAGTCGCTCAGTCATGTCCAACTCTTAGCGACCCCATGGACTGCAGCCTACCAGGCTCCTCTGTCCATGGGATTTTCCAGGCAAGAGTACTGGAGTGGGGTGAGGTTATTTAGGGTGCAATTTAGTAGAGTGAGAGAGAGGTAGAAATTTCTTGCCCTGGCAATTAAATGCTTCTGCCCCAAAGGGACATATTTTCACTCACATTTCACATAGCCACATAATTTCATGGGATGGACTGCATTCAGTGGACCCTTAACAAGTGAGATAATCTCAAATTCTCAATCAATCATGGCATTAAGATCAAAGTCCAGGATCTATGAATGATACAAAGTGTTCTTCCTATCAAAGGATAACGTGTAGTGGTTGTCAGATTCAGCTGTGATTACTATTGATTCTAAGAATTCTGAAATAAAAACACAAGTTACCTCACCTGGCCTCATGCAATATATATGGTGGGATGAAAAAGGATAACAATAATAAACAACCCCATAGCCTCAACTAGATGGACCTTTGTAGGCAAAGTAATGTCTCTGCTTTTTAATATGCTGTCTGGGTTGGTCATAACTTTTCTTCCAAGGAGTAAGCATCTTTTAATTTGTGATGAGAAAAAATGAAAGATACACAATAGTGTTTCTTTGTACCTTTACTGAAATCCACTGGCATATATGGTCAGGGCCACATACTCTAGGAGTGAGGACTGCTCATTAGTAAGGCCCAGAAAATACTCTTGCTCATTGTTGTCTATGGCCCTTAGCTCTGTCCTAAAAGTGACATTTTCTTGAGTGTCTTTATAGGTTACCATTTGGATTGGGAAGTTGTGGTTCATGAGTTAGGTTTTTTGAGGTGAAATTAAAATAATGTTTAATGAGACCAAATTTACTTGGCTGGGAATTGGCAGTACTTGAATCACTAACTGGTTTACTCAGTTAATTTGAAGTTGTCCTTCCAACCAAATGTGGATATAACACTGGTATCATTCATTTATTCAACAAACATCTACTGAGAGCTTACATTATATTGGTTGCCATTCTAAGATATATTAGTGATCAAAATAGGCAAAGATTGCTATCCTTGTACCTGTATCCTATGTACAAGAGAAGCGTTCCTCACTCAATCTAAAGGTAACGTTTCCTCTCTCAGTTCAGTTGCTCAGTCGTATCTGACTCCTTGTAAGCCCATGGAATGCAGAACACCAGGCTTCCCTGTCCATCACCAATTTCTGGAGGTTGCTCAAACTCATGTCCATCGAAATCGGTGATGCCATCTAACCATCTCATCCTCTGCCGTCCCCTTCTCCTCCTGCCTTCAAACTTTCCCAGCATCACGGTCTTTTCAAATGAGTCAGTTCTTTGCATCAGGTAGCCCAAGTATTGTTGTTTCAGCTTTAGCATCAGTCCTTCCAATGAATATTCAGGACTGATTTCCTTTAGGATGGACTCGTTGGATCTTCTTGCAGTCCAACGGGCTCTCAAGTCTTCTCCAACACCACAGTTCAAAAGCATCAATTCTTTGGTGCTCAGCTTTCTTTATAGTGCAACTCTCACATTCATATATGGCTACTGGAAAAACCATAGCCTCAACTAGACGGACTTTTGTAGGCAAAGTAATGTCTCTGCTTTTTAATATGCTGTATAGGTTGGTCATAACTTTTCTTCCAAGGAGCAAGCATCTTTTAATTTCATGGCTGCAGTCACCATCTGCAGTGATTTTGGAGTCCCAAAAAATAAGGTCTCTCATTGTTTCCATTATTTCCTCATCTATTTGCCATGAAGTGATGGGACTGGATGCCATGATCTTAGTTTTCTGAATGCTGAGTTTTAAGCCAACTTTTTCACTCTCCTCTTTCACTTTCATCAAGAGGTTCTTTAGTTCTTCTTCGCTTTCTGCCATAAGGGTGGTGTCATCTGCATATCTGAGGTTATTGATATTTCTCCTGGCAATCTTGAATCCAGCTTGTGCTTTATTCAGCCCCAGATTTTGCATGATGTATTCTGCATATAAGTTAAATAAGCAGGGTGACAATATATAGCCTTAATGTACTCCTTTCCTGATTTTGAACCAGTTTGTTGTTCCATGTCCAGTTCTAACTGCTGCTTCTTGACCTCCATATGGACTTCTCAGGAGGCAGGTAAGGTGGCCCAGTATCCCCATCTCTTTCAGAATTTTCCACAGTTTGTTGTGATCTACACAGTCGAAGGCTTTTGCATAGTCAATAAAGCAGAAGTAGATGTTTTTCTGGAACTCTCTTGCTTTCTCAATGATCCAGTAGATGCTGGCAATTTGATCTCTGGTTCCTCTGCCTTTTGTAAATCCAGCTTGAACATCTGGAAGTTCATGGTTCACATACTGTTGAAGCCTGGTTTGGAGAATTTTGAGCATTACTTTGCTAGCATGTGAGATGAGTGCAATTGTGCGGTAGTTTGAACATTCTTTGGCATTGCCTTTCTTTGAGATTGGAATGAAAACTGACCTTTTCCAGTCCTGTGGCCACTGCTGAGTTTTCCAATTTGCTGGCATATTGAGTGTAGTACTTTCACAGCATCATCTTTTAGGATTTAAATAGCTCAACTGGTATTCCGTCACCTCCACTAGCTTTGTTCATAGTGATGCTTCCTAAGGCCCACTTGACTTCACATTCCAGGATGTCTGGCTCTAGGTCAGTGATCACACCATCATGATTATCTGAGTCATGAAGATCTTTTTTGTACAGTTCTTCTGTGTATTCCTGCTACCTCTTCTTAATATCTTCTGCTTCTGTTAGGTCCATACCATTTCTGTCCTTTATTGAGCCCATCTTTGCATGAAATGTTCCCTTGGTATCTCTAATTTTCTTGAAGAGATCTCTAGTCTTTCCCAGTCTATCGTTTTCCTCTATTTCTTTGCATTGATCACTGAGGAAGGCTTTCTTATCTCTCCTTGCTATTCTTCGGAACTCTGCACTCAGATGCCTATGTCTTTCCTTTACTCCTTTGCATTTAGCTTCTCTTCTTTTCTCAGCTATTTGTAAGGCCTCCTCAGACTACCATTTTGCCTTTTTGCATTTCTTTTTCTTAGGGAGGTCTTGATCACTGCCTCCTGTACAATGTCACAAACCTCCGTCCGTAGTTCTTCAGGCACTCTGTCTATCAGATCTAATCCTTTGAATCTATTTGTCACTTCCACTGTTTAATTGTAAAGAACTTAGGTCACACCTGAATGGTCTAGTGGTTTTCCCTACTTTCTTCAGTTTAAGTCTGAATTTGGCAATAAGGATTACATGATCTGAGCCATAGTCAGCTCCCAGTCTTGTGTTTGCTGACTGTATACAGCTTCTCCATCTTTGGCTGCAAATAATATAATCAATCTGATTTCGGTATTGACCATCTGGTGATGACCATGTGTAGAGTCATCTCTTGAGCTGTTGGAAGAGGGTGTTTGCTATGACCAGTGCATTGTCTTGGCAAAATTCTGTTAGCCTTTGATGTGCTTCATTTTGTACTCCAAGGCCAAAATGCCTGTTACCCCAGGTATCTCTTGACTTCTTACTTTTGCCTTCCAGTCCCTTATGATGAATAGTACCTCTTTTTTGGGTATTAGTTCTAGAAGGTCTTGTAGGTCTTGATAGAACCATTCAACTTCAGCTTCTTCAACATTGCTGGTTGGGGCATAGATTTGGATTACCATGATATGGAATGGTTTGCCTTGGAAATAAACAGAGATCATTCTGTCATTTTGAGATTGTGCCCAAGTACTGTATTTCAGACTCTTCTGTTGACTATGATGGCTACTCCATTTCTTCTAAGGGGTTTTTGCCCACTGTAGTAGATGTAATGGTCATCTCAGTTAAATTCACCCATTCCAGTCCATTTTAGTTCACTGACTCAGCTCTCATAGTTTTCCCTTTTTCTTCTTTCTGGCTATCCCAAAATTCTTGAGTAAGTTAGCTGATCAAGAGGGTAAATTAATACTTTGATTGGCTAGTTGACCCATGTTCAAACATTGTGCCTAAATATGGATAACAACTTTTTTATAACTTAAAAACATTTAGTCCTTTTTAGATATTCACTACATATGAAGAATACCAGGGATGGCAGAGCCTGGTGGGCTGCCGTCTATGGGGTTGCACAGTCGGACACAACTGAAGCGACTTAGCAACAACAACAACAACAACATATTAATGAGTGCATGCTAAGTCACTTTAGTCATGTCTGACTCTTTGTGACCCCATGAACTGTAGCCCACCAGGTTCCTCTGTCTATGAAATTTTTCAGGCAAAAATGTTGGAGTCAGTTACCATTCACTTCTCTAGGGGATCTTCCTCGTCCAGGGATTGAACCCAGGTCTCCTGCATTGTAGGCAGACTCTTAACCATCTGAGCCACCAGGGAAGCCATGTACAGGGAGGGCTCAGGGTAGGTGTGGATAATTCATGTAAAACAGTTTGCATAGGTTTTCTGGAAAGAAAATTTCCCACCTGATAGTTCCACTTGCCTTTCTGACAAAGAGTATTTCTGTCCTGGTAAGCACCGCTTTCCTCTGGGTGTCCTGTTCTCAGTTGATATCACACACGTCAGATCTGTAAGTATACTGGAAACCATATGGTCCAAATGTCTTATTCTGCAGACGTGACATTTGAGGGCTGGAAATTTAAAGAAGCTTGGTTTACATCTTCAGAGTGTCTGACTGCCTTTGTCAGATGTAAGATTAATTGTAACAGATTTTGACTGAAAAGCAGATGAAAAAAAAATAAAATCATTTCTTGACTTCCCTTCCCCCTACCTCAGTGCATGATGTTCCAACACTGAGTCTTCCAATTGATGTTTACTTGTGGTATATCTCTCCATGGTAGATGTAGCGCTTAAACCAGTCAGAAAGGGCTTTGTTGAAAGCAATAGTAAAGACCAACACAGCAGTGACTTAAAACAGACACTGATTTCTCTCTCCTATAAAAGACCTGCAGAGATAGGCTGCTCAGGGGTGGTGAGCCAGCAGTCTTCATGTTTCAGGTCCTTCTTGCTCAGCTCTCCACCATCCCTGGAGCGTGGCCCTTGTCCTCCTATCCAGGTTGGCTTGTCTGTCCATCATATCTGTATTCTAGACAGCAGGATTTTGGAAAGAGAAGAAAGAGGTAAAATATGAATGTTACTGAGTCAGTGTCAGTCAGGTGTGATCAGAAAAGCAGGACTAGTAAGAGTGAAGTAGAATAAGGGATTTATTTGAGGGACTTGACCTTCCAAACTGTGGGTATGGGTTAAACTGTTTCTGTTCTGCTGTGCTGGTTTTGTGTATGGGTGCTGAGCCTGAGGAGAGCAGGGCAGGCCATCTGAAAGATGGACGTGTTCATGGTCAGTTTTATGTGTCACCTTGGTAAGGCTGCCACCCTCTGTCATTCAGCCAGGTGCTGTGTAGGGATTTTGCATTTGTGACTGGTCTATAATCAGTTTAAGTAAGGAAGATTATCCTTGGTAATCTGGGTAGGACTGATTCAATCCGTCAAAAGGCAGAACAGAGGCTGCCCAGAAGAAGAAATTCCACCTCCCAACTGCAGCTTCCCTTCATGTCTGGGAGGTCCAGCCTGCCCTTCCTGATGGCCTACCTAACAGACAGCTGGCTTTCAGTGGAAGACAGTTCCTCGTAATGACTCTCTTAATTTGTATCTCCTGCTGGTTCTGTGTCTCTGGCAAAACCCTGATGGCACAGACTTGGGGAGAGAGAAACAAGGATGCCCTGGAACCCACGCAGAGGAAGTAGAAGCTGCATTCATCTTTAACTGCCTCCAAGCCTCCAGCTGCAAGGAGGCTGGTGGAAAGCTGGCTTTGTCATGCAGCTAACCCACCTTGTCCAGGAGCTAGAGAAGCAGCAGGATCCAGCAGGGAGGGGACTGCGGCAGGCCCAGCTGCTCTGTCATGCTGACAGGACAGGACGAGCCAGCAGATCTGTGACACGGTGCGCCAGCTGCAAGGGCCCCCGACTTTCCTGTGACCTTCCTAGTGTAGCCATGGCTGCCGCTGCACTTCTGCCTTCCTGACCTTGTGGGAATGTCTCCTGTGCCCATCCTAGTCCAGGACCAAACTAGAGGAGGGAAGCTTGGGAAACACTGCTCCAGTTGAGCTAGGCTGACACAGTACAAAACCACCACCACCAAGGTATCTCTGGGGAGGTTTTTTGGAAGCTCCCAGATGCCGATTTATTTTATAGCTCCTTGGCCTGATTGAGCAGAGCATATTTGGCTGTATGTCTCAAAATGACAGGTTCTCTTCTTTTGAAAGGGAGGATGAACTTGGGGTTGCTAACTAATCCTTTCAGTCAGAGGACTACTCTTTACAGGACGCAGTTCCTATCTTCTGAAGCCTAATTTTTAGGAGGGGAAATAACATATTGGACAAACCTGTGTGTTAAGCTTCGTAAACAGAAATACTTCCCCTTCATCAGTTCAGTTCAGTCGCTCAGTCGTGTCCGACTCTTTGTGACCCCATGGACTGCACTCCAGGCTTCCCTGTCCATCACCACCTCCCAGAGATTGCTCACGTGTCCATAGGGTCGGTGATGCCATCCAACTATCTCATCCTTGGTCGTCCCCTTCTCCTCTTGCCGTCAGTCTTTCCTAGCATCAGGGTCTTTAACACTGAGTCAGTTCTTTACATCAAGTGGCCAAAGTATTGGAGCTTCAGCATCAGTCATTCCAATGAATATTCAGGACTTCTCCTTCATGGTCCCTTGGAAACCTTCATGGGGTGTTTTTATGTAAAAAAAAAAGAACAAAAAACCGTTCATATATAAAGTATGATTCCCAGGACAGCAGTGAAGCACTATCAGTGGGTGATTCTGTACCCTAGGTATCAGAGGATATCTTCTATAGATTAGCAGCAGCACTTCTTAAAAGCCTTGAGGGGATGCTTTCTTCTCAGGAAGAAGAAAATGCAGGGTCAGCGACCAGGGACTTCAGTAAATGGAATGCCTTTGGGGCTCTGCTTTAGTACAATGCAAAGGAAATCATGGGTTTACATAGACAAAATGCCTCTTTGTGTGTACAAATTCAACCAAATCAACTCCAGTACATATATTATGTAAGACATATATTATGTCTATGGAGCTTCATCACAGGCCAGGCTCTGGTCTAAGCAAGGCACTGGTCTAAGCAATGTAAGTAGATTAGCACATGAAAACTCACTAGAACCTCAGAGTATTTACTATCACTATTATTCATATTTTACAGATAAGGAAGTGCAGCACACAAAATAAATTCAACAAGAGGTTGAACTCAAGACTGATACTCTGGAGCCCTTCTCTTACATTTCCCCGATTCACTCCTGGGTCCTGACTCATCCCAGAAATAATACATCCAGTACCCTCTCTGTTCTAAGTAAGGCAGGAAAGTGAATACAGGAAAAAGTGTTTCAGCAAAAACAAACACTTAAAGCAAGAGTTTCCCCTCAGCCTACAGATAACTGCAAAATTAATTATATGCCCTATTTTAGGATTGTTCTGATTAAATACAGTGAAATAAATAGTAACCTCTTACTATTTGGGGATGAGTTTTAAAGGAAAAACCCTGAAAGTGAAAGGGAAGAAGAGGTGAGGCTGGATGGGCTTAGCACCTCCAGTCAGACCTGGAGGAGTGCCCTGTGATGGGGTCCACGCTCCCCCCACACCTAGTGGACCGACAGAGCCCTTCTAGTTAAGGTCTGTGAGGGCACATGTTTAATGCTCCTCTGAAGCACCTAGGAGTCCTCCGGGGAGTTGCACAGCCCCGGGGGCTCAAGAACTGTTTTGGGAAGGAGTACTGGAAAGAAGGGGCTTGGAAGGCAGCTATCAGTTTAGGGCCTTCCAGACTGGTGCACTGTGCTCCATGCTATGATAAGGTGGGACTCAGATGTTGTTTTCTCCTGGGTCAGTATCCACTGGGGCCAAGAACCCATATATGACTCCGTAACTGGCCTGTTTTTTAATAGGGGGAGGGGTGTCACTGTGGGCTTTCACCCAGAAACCAGCCAGAGGTGTGTATTATGCTGACAGCCAGCTCTGAGACCCCTGGTAAGAAGGCAATCAGATAGCAAAGGATATGATTCTTCATTGTCCTTGAAGTCACTTCGAACCTGTGATGACCATGTGACTGATTAAAAACCCAGACAGGTTGAGTGTTGCAGAAAATATGAAATGAGCCTGAAGCCTGTAAATCCACGGAGGTTTTTTTTTTTTTTTCCTTAGGCAGCTGATAACAAAAGGTCTCCAGCATGATAAACTGCCTGCCTGCAATTCAACTGTATCAAAATCCTCTTGGCTCTCTTAAAAATAAATAAAATTGGAAATGGAAACGTGTGAAGACATACTGAACAGTAGCAATCAAGATTTCGAAGGCTAGAGACATTATGCCATTCACAGAATTCAGGAAAACAGCCCGTCTGTGGAAGGCTCTCCCAGCTCCAAAGGCTGAGCGCGGCTGGGTGAGTTCCCCGCCGCCGCTGGAAGCGAGCTATAAATAGAGCGGGGCGGGAAGCGCCCTGCTCAGGGGGCGGGCGGGAGATCCCCGGCTCTCCGCTCCCCACCCTCCGCCTGCGGCGCGCGCTCCCGGCCGGGGAAGCCTGCGCGGCGGGCCTGCCGCCTTAACCCTCGCCACTCCGGGTAGCTCCGGGAAGCAGCTATTGGCGGGGAGGGCGTGATGGCGAACCGGCTGGGAAGGGAAACGGAGACACGCTTCTCACCTGGGCCTGGCAACCCTCCACCGGGGATCTCTCCACCCCCTTCTCTTTCCCTTCGAGCTTTGGTTAACCCTTGAAATCCGGCCTTGAAATACACAAGAGGGGGTTTGTTCCCTGACTTGAAGTCGAGCGGCTGAAATCCAGGTCTTTTAAAACCATCCCAAATTTGGTTTGAGGAATCATGTTGGCTGTCCTATTTCAGCTTGGCGTACCCTCCCCCGTGCTGCTCTGGACAGTTCCTTTTCCTCGGGAGGGAACTGTCAAGCGAGGTGTGTGTGTGTGCGCGCGCGTATGTTGTTTTCGGCGCGTGCACACCCCTCGGTAGCCTCAAGGTCGGCAATACCCTGAGCATTCCCGGCCCCCCGCCGTCCGGGCTCGGCCCTGCCAGGCAGGGACGGAGAGAGAGGGAGTCCCCCGTCCCGGCAGGGCGTTCTGCGAGCGGTTTCAGCGTCCAGCAAGGTCGGTGCTGAAGCAGGGCCGGGCGCGGGGAAGCTGGGCTCCGGAGGGAGGACCCCAAACAGCCGCCACTGGGCGGCAGGGACCCGGCCGGGCCGCTCGGCGCGCCAGGACTCCCCCGGGGGTGCTCGGAGACCCCGGAGAGGAGGAGCGGGGAGGGGCGCGGGGCTCTCCCAGGCGGCGAGCTGTCCCGGAATTTGAGGACTGGAGAGGCAGCTGGTTTCTGCCCAGGACTCCTGATTTCTTCTCAGATGGAAACAGTTTCTCCAGGTGAACCTGCTGGAATTCTCAATGGAGTCTCACTCGGGTTTAGCCTCCTGGTACATTTAACCGAGGCCGCATTTATCCCCGTGAGAAGAGGAAGGTGCCAAATGGAGCGGGGCTGTTGGTTGCAGAACACGGTAAGCTGGAGACGAAGGTGGCCTTGCCAGGGGCTGGGGTGGGGTGGTGGGGCACAGATTTAATGGGACCCTCCTCTCCCAGCCAAGATGGTGAAAGGAAGTTTGCCTTGGTCTTCTACTCCCGTTCACCCTCCCAGGCCTACTCTGCTTTATCTTTTCCCTGCCTCCACTCATAAGTTAAAAAGAAACATTCCCCTGGGTGGGTGGGTGGTGGAGAGACTCCCTTATGTTCTTATTTTCGGCATGTTCAGGTTCTAGGCTAGTCGCAGATGCCACAGTGCGACCTGAAATTTCCCATCGCCCTTCCTTCTCTTCCACCTCTCCTCCCTTCTCCCTTGACTGAGTTCCCTGCTCCCCTCTCTCCTGATGCAGCCTACTTTTCTTTCTTTATCATCCTCCTTTCTAAGTTTCCTTTTCTCTCTTCAAAAATTTGAACCATAAGGCAGGGAGGGAGGCGGGAATGTTGTGACTGTAATGTACTGCTGGAGTGATAGGGTGATGGGTTGATGGTTTATGAAGCATTTATTCATCAAGCATTGTTGAGCACTCACTCTGCGCACTTCTTCCTGTATTCAATGACCAGACCATTTTCTCAAAAATAAACTGCCCCCCAGCTTTTTCCTGAGAACCTCTCTGCTTTCCTCTAGGCTGCAGGAGTGGATATCTGCAGGACATGAGGAAGAAGAGGGAGTGTCTTAGATCCAGGCTAGTTGGGTGCTTCTATGCTCTCACTCCTTGGAGGCCTGATAATTAATCACACATTAGTCATGTTAACCTTTTATCAAGCACTCACTGTGTTTGTGGTATTGTTCTAAGAACTTTACAAGTATTCACTCATTTAAACCTCGTAACAACCCCATGAAGTAATGACTACTATTATTTTTTACACGTGACATAGGAACGGAAGATTTAAAGAATTTGTTCATGATCACACAACTATTAAGTGGGAGAGCTGCGATTGGAACACAGAACATCAGACTCTGGATCACAACTCTTAGTCTATTATATATCTGTGTCCTTAGATATTTGCCCATCTATCTGAGATGGATGAGTGAACAAGGCAACCAAAATCCTTTGGAGTCTGTATTTTAGTTAAGGGAAACAGACAATATATTCAGCAGATAGACTGGATAACTTCAGGCAGTGGTAGATGCCACAAAGGAAAGAGAACAGAATTTGTACTAGGGAGTGGCGACCTTCACATCAAGAATAGAGAGGGACATTCTCTTTGCGGCGGGAACTTTCAGGCTGAGACCTTAAAGCACTGAGGAAAGGAAGTACAAATAGCTAGTGAATGTGTACTAGTTATTAACTTTAGTAATTACGGGAATGCAAATCAAAGTCATGGGATACTCAACCCATTTGGTTGGCCTTGAATTAAGAAGTTTGAAAATATCAAGTGATTTAAGAGGATGTAGATCCACAGGACCTTCCAACATTGCTGATGGGAATTTAAACTGGCACAATGACTTTGGGAAATGTTTGGCATTGTGCCCTAATTTGGACATTTGTACACCTGTGATCCAATTGTTCAACTCACTCCTAGATTTATATATATTAAAAACTCTTGGATTTGTTCAACAGGAGACATGTATATGAACATTCATAACAGTCTGGTTTTAATGAAAGTCTGGAGAGAACTCCGATGCCCATCACCAAGGAATAGATAAACATTGTAATATTTTCACTAAGAGGAATATTATACAGCAGTCAAAATGGATTAACTGGGTGACACATAACAATATGATTGCATACAAGCTATATAATATTAAGTGAAAACTGGCTGAAAGATTACATACAGCAAGACAATCTCATAATGTTGAAAATTAACAAAAAACCCTTCCACTTAGGAATATATGTAGATGCATATACAAAAATAGGAAATTTATGAAAATACGAAAGCAAAACAATAAAACTCTGAGATTTGTACTTGTGTTTACCTTAGACGGGGAGAAGCCAGGTGACCATGTGATTCCTTAGGGGTGAGTCAGTGGCAGGGTCTCGCCTAGGTTTTGACTGGTAGGGCCAGGTCTGCTTGTTACATTGTTAAAAATAACTTGTAAATAATGAAAGGTGACAGGCCACGCATGCAACTAACGAAAGTAAATGATGAATTAAACATTAAGACTAACCGTGTTCTGTGTTGGAAAGGTAGGAAAGAACAGAAGTAGACACCTCAGTCTGGCAAAGGAGGCTGATGTTTCTCAGGATGAGGAGGGTAGCCAGAGTCAGGGTTGGCCAGCAGATCAGACAGGTGGTCTGGAACCAGATCTTGCAGAGCCTTGTAGGTCAAGCTAAAGATTGAAGGGTTTTAAGGAGAGAGTGAAATAACATTGGATTTAAGGTTTTCAAAGGCTCCTCTGTGGCTGTGTGGAGAATAGACGATGGGAAGGCACTTCAGAGGCCACTGTAGTAAGAAAGGAGAGGAGATGGCGTGGGTGCAGCTGTGCTTCTGCATGTTACTTACTGCATCGGGCACTAGCCTGGAGGTCAGGTGGAGGTCAAAATCTAGTTCTTGCTCCCTTGTCAGGAAATGTCCTTGTCACAGGGCTTTGAAGGCCTGGAGGAAGAGCACCGTTTTGAGATTGGCGGTCAGGGCTCTGTGGGTCAGCAGCAGCCCAGGGGGAATCAGTGCCATGAGCATGGACTTGAAGAGAAGTCGATGGATTCGGGACACATGTTGAAGGTAGAATGGACGGGGCCTATTGATGGATTAGAGATGGGTGTTAGGGAAAGAGAGGAGTCAAAAGTGACACCTGCATTTTTTTTTTTATTTGACTTTGAGGATATTGATGCTGTTTACAGCGAATGGAAAAAATCTTATTTTAAGTATATTAATTTTGAAATTCTGTTAGACAGTTAGGTGTACATGTCAGGTAGGGAGTTGGTTTGAGTGTGAACCTTGAAGGACAATCTGCGGCAAGAGACTTAAGTGTGGAAAGTATAAGCCTGTAGATGGTATAGTCCAAATTCCTTCACTTAAGTTGTCACTGTCAGATTGTGAATTCCCTGGGGCCAGAGGAATTTTGTCTTTTTAATCCTCAGAGGAGGGTAAAGTAGAATAGGTTATCCATAAATATTGGTTGAATAGATACCAGAAGGATGCATCAACAGTGCAGAGGTGGAGAAATTGAGGGACCATGGAGGAAATGTCCTGGATGACCCTACCAGTGTCCAAAAGTTGAGGCTGTGTCCTTTCCAGTTCCTCCTGAGGCTGAAGCAAGTCTAATGGAGATGCCAACCCTTTAGGAAGATGTGACCTAGAGTCTTGGAGCCACTGTTCCATGTGGTACCCAGAGCTATTCAGAGCAGCCCCAGATGGCACAGACTAGAGAGTAAAGGAAAAGGCTGGCCGGGAGAGCCCTGAGGGTCAGGGAGGCCAATGCAGAAGCACGGAGCTGGCACAGGTACTCAGCCAGGAATGCAGCAGAGCTTGTTGGCGCAGGGACAGGTGAAATCAGAAAGAGGAGAGAGGACCCAGAGGCTGAACCAAAGGAAAGGCAAGGGAGTTGTTACCAATGGAGCCATAGATTTGGTGTCAAGTCCAGTGTATATTATAGGCATATTGATAATCACCAGCTACCTACCTTGGGGCTGGCCACAATCTTCTTATATGCCCCAGGTCCACAAGACCCCAAGCTGTGCTGTCCTTTGAGGCCTGCCCATCTCAGATACCCCATCCCATCGTCCTGCGGAGCCTCCTGAGCAGCACTGCCCCCCACAGTACCCTCCAAATCCAGGCTTGAGCTGACCTCCCTGACTACACTTGTGCCGACAAGGTTCTCCCATGCCACCGTTCCATCACTGCTGCCATCTAGTTCCCCAGCCACCACCCTTGCACATTGCAGTTCGTGTCTCTTTACTTATCTGTCTCCTTCCTTTTGGCGATGCCCTTGTGTCTATTCACTGGTGTATCTCTGGTCCAAGCAGAGACTGGCTTAAGGGACATTGCACAGGGATTGTGAAAAGAAGGAGGGAGGAGGAAAATTTCCCCTTTTTGTTTGGCTTTAAGATGATCAGGATAAGACCATCCCCTTCTCACTAAAGATAAACACACAAAGTCCTCTCTTTCCTTGGACAGCTGGATACAGTATTGCTTAAGAATGTAAACTTTGAAATAAAATCAACTGGAATTCATTTCAGGCTCTAACGCAAATAGCTAGGGGGGTCAGTTCTCAAAGACTCAGTTTTTTTCATCTGTCAAATGCAGAAAATAACAAAACCTCCCTTATGTTGTCATTGTGAGTTTTAAAGAAGGCAATGATGTGAAGCTTCTAAGCACAGTGCCCGGCATAAAATAGGGTCGCTGTAAAGTCTAGGTATTGGGCTTCCCTGATAGCTCCATTGGTAAAGAATCTGCCTGCAATGCTGCTGCTGCTGCTAAGTCGCTTCAGTCGTGTCCGACTCTGTGCGACCCCAGAGACGGCAGCCCACCAGGCTCCCCCGTCCCTGGGATTCTCCAGGCAAGGACACTGGAGTGGGGTGCCGTTGCCTTCTCCCATCTGCAATACTGGAGACCCCAGTTCAGTTCCTGGGTTGGAAAGATCCACTGCAGAAGAGATAGGCTACCAACTCCAGTATTCTTGGGCTTCTCTGGTGGCTCAGCTGGTAAAGAGAATTCCATGGGGTCACAAAGAATCGGATATGACTGGGTGACTTTCACAGTTTAGATATTCTTTTTTTCTAAGACGTTTAATTGTCAATGCCTTCTTTATTGACCAACTTCAAGGAAATGCTTCTAATTCTGAGAATCAAGGCTCCTTATCCAGAGGTGCCTGTGCTCTGGCAGTGAGGTAGTAGGCATTTTTGCCAAAGGAAATATTTCCTGGGCATGTAGGCATTTGCTGTCTCATTCCTCACATTATGCCATGTAGTATTCCACTGTACATAATTCTTGGCGAGCCAGGAGTCTGAATAACAGTGAGGATTCAGAATTTATTCATTCAGCATTTCATAAACTGTGATTGAATGTCTTACTATGTAAATGGAGATGCAGTGATGACTAAGACACAGCCCCTGCTTTCAAGGAAATCAGTCTAGTTAGGAAGGCAGACAAATAAACCAACAATGACAATTCACATATTCACAGGATTACTTCTGGTCCAGACCTCCACACCCCCACTTCTGCCCAGCCCTGGCAAGATTGGTGTGAACATAGTAATGTTACCCATCTGGGTCCTTGGACTCTTTAGTCAATAGAAATTGAGAAGAGGCCAGATGAGAATTTCAAGCAAGGCTTTATTGTGGTTCATGCTGCAGCACAAGGGAATGAAAACAAGTAACAGGTGCCCTTGCTGGCTCCCCAGGAGGATGGGCTGGTTCCTTAAGCGGGGTGAGGGAGGGCGGCAGGTCCATGGCTTGGGCTGGTCGGGTGACTTACGTGGCCTGCCCACACCCTTGGTGGTGCTTTGTGCAGGCATTATGCCCAGTGTGCTGTTTTTGTTCCTCCCGCCTCAGAAATAGCAGTTGGTTTGTGGCGTTTGTACCTTACTGTTTATGATTTTCTCTGACTGCACAAGCCAGTTATTTTTAGTCCCTTAGAGTTTCTTTGTATTCTGCTGCCGGAGAAGCCCTTTGTCCAGGTGCAAGCAGGTAAAGTGTCCCAGGTCCCAGGCTGTCTTAGTAATAGTCATGGTATTTGTAGATATATTTACAATGTACAAACACGTTCAGGCTTCCCTGATAACCCAGTTGGTATAGATTCCATCTGCAATGCAGGAGACCCCAGTTCAATTCCTGGGTCTGGAAGATCAACTGGAGAAGGGATAGGCTATGACTCTAGTATTCTTGGGCTTCTCTGGTGGCTCAGCTGGTAAAGAATCTGCCTGCAATGAGGGAGACCTGGGTTTGATCCCTGGGTTGAGAAGATCCCCTGGAGAAGGGAAAGGCTACCCATTCCAGTATTCTGGCCTGGAGAATTCCACGGACTGAATAGTTAGTTCATGGGGTCGCAAAGAGTCAGACACGACTGAGTGACTTTCACTTTCACAAATCAGGTTCACTTTGAATTCTCTCTTTTGATTTTCGTAACAACTGTATAAGGTAGGTAGTGATCACTACTCATTTTATGAATGCAACCTAAGACTCCAGTGAACAGTTGTGTTTACATTAAGTCAGGCTGTCTTGGGCCATAATCTGTCCTTCCAGCCTCTCCCATTGTCCCCGTGCAGAGGTCTGTCAAGTTCACCACCCTTGTGGACCGGGCTTTAGTCATGATTCTGAGTTTTTCTCCTTGGGTTTGATGGGCAGGTTTAGCTTCCCTGTTGGGACCTGTGTTCTCTACAGACTTACACTGATGACTGACCCCACTCAGTTAGCCTTGTGCCACCCTTCTGATCTCTAGGACTCCATTGTGGTACTGGCCACTGGCCAAGAGACAAAGCCCAGGGAAGGGTTGTAACAGCATCGCTGAGAAAGCGACAGGCACTGTGTTCACTGTGAACTGTGCTTTTGCAGTGGGGAAGTGGAGGAAGCGACAGAAGGATCTCTTCGTTTCCCAGTTCTACAGTGCTGTGATTCAGCCAGTTGTGTTCCTGGATGTTTCTCCTAAAAAGGGAAAGAATATAGGAGTCACTTGAACCTCTTTAAAGATGGAATGACGTATTTACACTTTCTCAGAGATGTTTCACTGCAGTTAAGTCATTTATGAAATTCATAGGAGTCTTCCGATACAGGTTACATTATTGATTGAAATCTGCTTATGGTTATTTACACAAATAATTTTATGTGTTTAAATTTACTTTGGGAAAGTAAAATCTCACAGACTGGTCCTGTGACTGTAACACGGAAGAGTGAGTTTGTTGCTGAGAAAATGTGTTTTTCAAATCTATTGTGTTTTTCATCTTTGTGAAAGGTGTTATTCGGTGTTTTTGCTGCCCACAGAATGTGTGGGTGGGGCATCTCAGACACCTCCTGCCAGGCCTGCAGTGCAGCAAGAGGGTGGTTTTGCCTGTAGCAGTTCAGAAATACTGAAGGAACAATCTCCTCCCCAGATATCTAACCAGGAGAACATGGATTAGATTATTTTGTTGGGGGAGGGGGATTGGTTAACTGGTCATTTCTTTTTTTAATTTAAATATGACGTTTGTAAAACACAATATAAATAAAAGCCATACTTTATCAAAGGTGAGTTTTCAAAAGGGATTTTAAAATTCCATTTGCTTCAGTGTATTGAGGATCAAGCTATATGTTAATTGACTGGTAAAGAAATACTACTGAAATTTTTGTTCTGTATTCAGGGAGACTGGTCTGAATTTGTAAAAGGTCTGAACCGCAGTGTGAGTGCTTTATGAAATATCTTTGTTATACTTTCAGTTCATGCAGTAGTAGTACCAGCAGAGCGAATTGGATGAGAGTTTCCTCATGTACAGGTAAAATTCATACACACTTGTTAAAATCAGTTGAATATAAACAGGTTAGTCCTTCAACAAATCTCCTTTTGTTTCAAAGTGGTTAACATTTTAGGGTGTTAATTTGCCCAGCAGAACTTGCATTGTTCCTAAATAACTTTAGTTCAAGATAATTCAACAGAACCTACTTTCTAAACTACTGAAACCTAAATGATTTTTACTGTAAATTCAAATTGAAAACCAAGCATCCAGTCCCAGATAAGGTTGGTTTTCTGCTTAACTTTAAGGGAAAGATTTTTTTTCCTTTCGGGTTGGAGAAAAAATTATCACCTGACTTGTAACCGACAGTTTTGATGTGTTCTAAAAGAGAAGAGCCTTGCCAACTTCAAACATCTGTGCTCAGCACACCCCTCATTCCAGACCCCAGCCTCTATTGTTAATATAAACAATTTTTATACAGCCCCTCAGATAAATGGCTGGCAAACACTATGTCCAAAATGTGATTATCATGTCTATGTCTGAAGATACTGGCTGCCCTTGGTCAAGGCATCTCTGGCAAATTAGCATTGAATCTTTCTGGTTTGTGTTTTATAATTCTACTGAAAAATAGAAACTGATCTTCCCTCATGTGGAATGGTAGAGATAGATGGAAATAAAAGCAGGACAAGCCAGACCAGTTCTCAAATTCCTGTTTTTCAAAACACAGATTTCTAGACCCTAATCTAAGATACTGTTGGAATTTTTCAAGATCCCATTTCTAACAAGGAGAAGGCAATGGCACCCCACTCCAGTACTCTTGCC
Organism: Bison bison bison; assembly: GCF_000754665.1. Taxonomy (NCBI): domain Eukaryota; kingdom Metazoa; phylum Chordata; class Mammalia; order Artiodactyla; family Bovidae; genus Bison; species Bison bison. The sequence goes on from NW_011494724.1 coordinate 1,059,281, forward strand.
TGGAAAATCCCATGGACGGAGGAGCCTGGTAGGCTGTAGTCCATGGGGTAGAGAAGAGTCAGACACGACTGAGCGACTTCACTTTCACTTTTCACTTTCATGCATTGGAGAAGGAAATGGCAACCCACTCCAGTGTTCTTGCCTGGAGAACCCCAGGGACAACGGAGCCTGGTGGGCTGCCATCTATGGAGTTGCACGGAGTTGGACACTACTGAAGCGACTTAGCAGCAGCAGCATTTTCTAACAAGCTCTCAGATGATGCAAATGCTTGCAGGTTCATGGACCACACTTCAGGCAGCACTGGCCTACGTCATTAATTTCAAGGAAGCATAGGTGTTAACACTGATAATGCACTTCAGAAACAAAACTCATAAGAACATGACTCTTCTTGCAGAGGGAGGGAAGGCAATGCTAATGTGACCAGCTATCCAGCTGGGCCCCAACTGTCTTGGGTTTAAAACTGAAAGTCTTAAACTTTCAGGCCAGCTAGAAGATTGGTCATCTTCCAAGGCAGACTGGGCTGGTGTATCAAGGTAGCTTTGTGGTACTTTGAAGTGATGGGTGTTTGGCTTAAATTTTAAACCCAGGAAAAGCCAAAGCATGCTGTGAATTGACACATAATCACATGCAACTAAGGATTGCCAGTCTGCATCTTCAGCTTTTCTAAATCTTTTAAAAGTTGTAGTGGATTGGGTGTTTCTAAACTTGTGTGCACATTGGAATCACATGGGGAACTTAAAAAAAAAAAGAACGGGATACCCGTGTTCTACCCTCTCCTGTATTGTGAATTAATTGGTTTAAGATGTGAACTGGGTGCTTCTAGGTTTGAAAGGTCCCCAGGTGATCCAAATCCATAGGCCAGTGGGGGCATCACTGTGGTAGAGTCTCCGAGATGGCTGCCAGCGACACACCCTCCTTTCTGCTCTCTTCCTGGTTGCCAGGGGGTATGTCAGTTTTCTGTCTTTTGACTTGCTTTGAACAATGAAATTTAATGACAGTGAAATCTGGGGCTTGTAGCCTGGTGGCACTGGGTTCCTCTCTCTTGGAAGGCAGCCTCCTTGTGAGAGGTCTGACTGTCCTGAATTTGCTGTGAGGAAGCCCCAGCTTGCCTTGGGGAGAGCAAGTCATGGCGTGAAGGAGCTGGGCACACGTATGTGAGAGGAGCTTTCTTGGACCTTCTAGTCTGGTCCAGCTAACAGCTAAATTTGGCGAAGTGAGTGACCCCAGTTGATGTCACCAGGATTTTGGAACCGTGCCAGCAAGCCCCCCCCATCTTTGCCTTAAGTCATTTCATTTTGGGTGATTGGTTTTGGAATAATATATAGCTGAAACACAAGTGTATTTCTTGTACTTATTGGTAATAATAATGCAAAGGAGGCATTTTGGAAGGTTCTGTGTGAATGAGGAACGACTTATTTGTCATCCCGATCAAAGTACGATGCAAACTGAAACCATATTGCTGAATATTTGAAGGGGAAATAAAAATTACTATGTTAATAAAATTATTCATGATAGTGACAAAGATTTCACTGTTGTTATCGTAGTAGCTTCAACCGCGCCTTCTCTTAGGTTTTCTGAAAAGCAGAGCCCAAGGCAGTGCTTAGAGTGCTATCAGTTCTTCTGGGCTGTGCAACCCAGAGAATGAGGGTGATGAGGCACAAGAGTGTGTGATGTGATTCTGTGTAATGCTATGTATCGCCACACTGGCTGTGGTCTAAAAGCAGGGAGCTGTGCTAGGACACACTGTGTCACTCTGCGCTGGCTCAGTGTTTGGGTTCCCCTGGAAGCACTGCAGAAAGGAACAAAACCTTCGTGTAGTGCACAAAAGAGAAAAAGAGGAACTTAGCTTCCCGAGTCCTTCTAATTTCATTTCTCACTGATGAAATTTCACTCCCCAGGAAGTTAATTCTCTGTACTCCTGCCTCTGTGTGGCTGCTCAGGAATCTGGGCACCATGTCATAATCTTTTTTCTGTATTTTTCGTTTGTTTGCTTGTTTTTACTAAAACATACTCTGAGGTATCTGACTTTGATACTGTTTTTGCAAATTACAAACTATAATTTGTTTTGGCAAATTATGGGCTTCCCTTGTGGCTCAGTGGTAAAGAATCTGCCTGCAATACAGGAGACCCCGGTTCAATTCCTGGGTCAGGAAGATCCACTGGAGAAGGGATAGGCTACCCTCTCCGGTATTCTTGGGCTTCCCTTGTGGCTCAGCTGGTAAAGAATCCGCCTGCAATGCAGGAGACCTGGGTTCAATCCCTGGGTTGGGAAGATCCCCTGGAGAAGGGAAAGGCTACCCACTCCAGTATTCTGGCCTAGAGAATTCCATGGACTATATAGTCCATGGGGTCACAAAGAGTCAGACAGGACTGAGCGACTTTCACTTCACTTCACACTTGGAAATTACATTCTGAGGCTGAAATGATCCATTAATGTAGATCGTCATCCTGCTTTTCGCCATGTGCTCAGTATCAATTCCAATATAAATACCATATTAGTCTTGACTGCTCTTCCCTTTCAATAATCTTACTGAACACCACCATATCCCTGGACGTTGGCAAACGTCAACTCCAAGAAGTTTGTATTTATTTTACTGTTAGGCAGAGCCCAGTCTTTCCTCATATAGAGTGGAGTGTGTGTGCTTTCTAACCTTGAGAGAAGCAGGACGCCAATGAGCTGTCACTTCTGGACACCTATCCTTTTTGATGAGCTGTTAACTCTTTTTCTAGTCAAGTCTTTTTTGCAACAGGAAAAGAGATGAGGAGCAAAACCATGCCATGTTTAGTTATTTCATGAGGCTAGTAGCTCCTGAACATCAAGGGCTTTATGTAACTGATAGCACTGTATTTTGCAACCCAGTCCCACTCTAGTTGAAGGAGCCATTGTGTAGGAGAATCAAAAGCCTGTTGAACAGATTGAAGGATTTATTGTCAGTGTTGATTGGGGTGGGGGGCTTGTTTTCACTAGTTTCTCATCAGTTTGCTGCTGATTTTGTTCCTTTCAATTGTCTTTATGTATGTAAGTAGTGAAGATCATCTAACTCCAAAAAGGTAGGCAAACGAATCTTGTCTATAATTAAAGTCTGTGAAGTTAATCTGGCCATTGCCTTTCCTGTGGACAGGTAATCTCCCCTCCTATTTCCCATGACTGAGGTAACTGACTAGATCTGGTTATCAATTTTTTTTCTTTACTTGGGGCACAGAGAGGTGGACTTCCTCTCATTTTTATAGAAATATTTCTAAGTACTGAGCATGGGAAGACTCATGTGCCATCAATCACGTTATAGAAATTGTAGAACATCTCATGCCTTTGTTCCCTCCCCCTGTTGCAAAGTCCTAAGCCTATGGTATCATTGTTTTCCAGTGACAATTCCTAGGTTCACCTTATTCACAAGTGAAGGAGATTTGGCATGCATTTAATGTCCAGATAGCCTATGCTTCCTATAAGGATGGATTTTCCAAATGTTCCCCTCAGCAAGTGGTAGCTCTTTGGACTTAATTTTTTCTCCTGAATGGAAGGTAAACTCTATCTGTGGACACACAGAGGTGTTGTTTTACTTAAGACTCTTAAGTGAGTGAAAGATGTCAGTTCAAACTGGCTCAAATGAAAAATAATTCCTTGGCTCACATAAGACAAAGGTTGTGGATAGGACCAACCTTATCCAGGAATTAAGCAACGGTATTATAAAGAGCTCTCCTTTTTTTGCTTTTTCTAATTTTATCACTAACTCTTGATTCTTTGTGTGGGTGTACCACGGCATGGTGGCTTCATGCCATACCAACAGATCTAAGCTTTACCTCTAAAGTTTAGTTTTATTTAACACAAATTTTAAGATTGAGTTTAAAAGGATGCTGCTGCTGCTGCTGCTGCTGCTAAGTTGCTTCAGTCGTGTCCGACTCTGTGCGACCCCATAGACGGCAGCCCACCAGCCTCCCCTGTCCCTAGGATTCTCCAGGCAAGAACACTGGAGTGGGTTGCCATTTCCTTCTCCAATGCATGAAAGTGAAAAGTGAAAGGGAAGTCATGTTCAAATTTGGGAGGAATTTGAGAATGTAAGAGAAGTGATTTCCCAGGGAAATTCAAGATGCTGTACTGCAAAAAATGAAAAGTATGCCATTCTAGTAAAAAGGAAAAAAACAAAACAAAACAAAAACCACAGTCACTTCTTTAGGAATGGGACCCACTACCTCCTAGATGCGAGACTTTAGCTTTGAGAACTCATTTGCCACATTTTGTCAGTTATCTGAAAATGGACCCAAGTTTCAGGAATAGACTCATATTAACTGAGCCCAGAGAGACTGTATTCTCCTGTAAGCTTACTGAACCCTCTTGACAGTCTTTATTCTAATAGGGTATAAATGATCAGATTTCTGCTTAATAAATTGTGAACAGTTTGGTTTTGATTACCCATCATACTGCTCAGTTTACAGTATTTTTAGATTCACTTTAATTATAAAATTTTGGTTAGAAAGTAATAATGTAGAAAATTGGGAATGAATGGAAATATATAATTCATTTAGTTAAAATCAGCTGTAATTTGACTACTTTTTCTAGGTGTGGGTGTCTATATCCTATTCCTCCCACACAGGAGTCTGAGTATATTGTATGTAACAGTTGATTCTTGCTTTATTTACTGCTGTTTAATTTGAAAGCATCTTTCCATATCATTTCTCTTCACTTTGTAATTGTTGTTCAGTCATTAGGTTGTGTCCTGACTCTTGTGACCCCATGCACTTACATGATATTAATGGCTGTTCTCAAAATTTTCATTCACTTATTTTATAGACAGAATTTTATTCTCACAGATCCTTAATTGCATATTGTGTGTAGTTTTTACAAATGTAAAAGAATGAGATGTGTTTTACTTTAAACGGATAGAATCACATTTATTTTACAAACAAAAGGTAACTTCTAGGAGGGAAATTTTTAGATACATTCTTTTTTTTTTTTTCTTTTTTTTTTTTTAATAGAAAAT
>NW_011494724.1:1065197-1065314 GCF_000754665.1 Bison bison bison
AATGAGTGACGTTGAGCATCTTTTCATGAGTTTGTTAGCCATCTGTATGTCTTCTTTGGAGAAATGTCTATTTAGATCTTTGGCCCATTTTTTCATTGGGTCATTTATTTTTCTGGA
>NW_011494724.1:1065889-1067062 GCF_000754665.1 Bison bison bison
TTTTCTATATATAGGTCTTTAGTTTCTTTAGGTAGATATATTCCTAAGTATTTTATTCTTTTCGTTGCAATGGTGAATGGAATTGTTTCCTTAATTTCTCTTTCTGTTTTCTCATTATTAGTGTATAGGAATGCAAGGGATTTCTGTGTGTTGATTTTATATCCTGCAACTTTACTATAATCATTGATTAGTTCTAGTAATTTTCTGGTGGAGTCTTTAGGGTTTTCTATGTAGAGGATCATGCCATCTGCAAATAGTGAGAGTTTTACTTCTTCTTTTCCAATTTGGATTCCTTTTATTTCTTTTTCTGCTCTGATTGCTGTAGCCAAAACTTCCAAAACTATGTTGAATAGTAATGGTGAAAGTGGGCACCCTTGTCTTGTTCCTGACTTTAGAGGAAATGCTTTCAATTTTTCACCATTGAGGATAATGTTTGCTGTGGGTTTGTCATATATAGCTTTTATTATGTTGAGGTATGTTGCTTCTATTCCTGCTTTCTGGAGAGTTTTTATCATAAATGGGTGTTGAATTTTGTCAAAGGCTTTCTCTGCATCTATTGAGATAATCATATGGTTTTTGTTTTTCAATTTGTTAATGTGGTGTATTACATTGATGGAGTTACAGATATTGAAGAATCCTTGCATCCCTGGGATGAAGCCCACTTGGTCATGGTGTATGATCTTTTTAATGTGTTGTTGGATTCTGATTGCTAGAATTTTGTTTAGGATTTTTGCATCTATGTTCATCAGTGATATTGGCCTGTAGTTTTCTTTTTTTGTGGGATCTTTGTCAGGTTTTGGTATTAGGGTGATGGTGGCCTCATAGAATGAGTTTGGAAGTTTACCTTCCTCTGCAATTTTCTGGAAGAGTTTGAGCAGGATAGGTGTTAGCTCTTCTCTAACTTTTTGGTAGAATTCAGCTGTGAAGCCGTCTGGACCTGGGCTTTTGTTTGCTGGAAGATTTTTGATTACAGTTTCAATTTCCGTGCTTGTGATGGGTCTGTTAAGGTTTTCTATTTCTTCCTGGTCGAGTTTTGGAAAGTTGTACTTTTCTAAGAATTTGTCCATTTCTTCCTCGTTGTCCATTTTATTGGCATATAATTGTTGATAATAGTCTCTTATGATCCTTTGTATTTCTGTGTTGTCTGTTGTGATCTCTCCATTTTCGTTTCTA
>NW_011494724.1:1067253-1068980 GCF_000754665.1 Bison bison bison
AAAGAACCAGCTTTTGGCTTTGTTGATTTTCGCTATGGTCTCTTTTGTTTCTTTTGCATTTATTTCTGCTCTAATTTTTAAGATCTCTTTCCTTCTACTAACCCTGGGGTTCTTCATTTCTTCCTTTTCTAGTTGCTTTAGGTGTAGAGTTAGGTTATTTATTTGACTTTTTTCTTGTTTCTTGAGGTGTGCCTGTATTGCTATGAACTTTCCCCTTAGGACTGCTTTTACCGTGTCCCACAGGTTTTGGGTTGTTGTGTTTTCATTTTCATTCGTTTCTATGCAAATTTTGATTTCTTTTTTGATTTCTTCTGTGATTTGTTGGTTATTCAGCAGCGTGTTGTTCAGCCTCCATATGTTGGAATTTTTAATAGTTTTTCTCCTGTAATTGAGATCTAATCTTACTGCATTGTGGTCAGAAAAGATGCTTGGAATGATTTCTATTTTTTTTGCATTTACCAAGGCTAGCTTTATGGCCCAGGATGTGATTTATCCTGGAGAAGGTTCCATGTGTGCTTGAGAAAAAGGTGAAATTCATTGTTTGGAGATGAAGTGTCCTATAGATATCAATTAGGTCTAACTGGTCTATTGTATGGTTTAAAGTTTGTGTTTCCTTGTTAGTTTTCTGTTTAGTTGATCTATCCATAGGTGTGAGTGGGGTATTAAAGTCTCCCACTATTATTGTGTTATTGTTAATTTCTCCTTTCATACTTGTTAGCATTTGTCTTACATACTGCGGTGCTCCCGTGTTGGGTGCATATATATATTTATAATTGTTATATCTTCTTCTTGGATTGATCCTTTGATCATTATGTAGTGACCTTCTTTGTCTCTTTTCACAGCCTTTGTTTTAAAGTCTATTTTATCTGATATGAGTATTGCTACTCCTGCTTTCTTTTGGTCCCTATTTGCATGGAAAATCTTTTTCCAGCCCTTCACTTTCAGTCTGTATGTGTCCCCTGTTTTGAGGTGGGTCTCCTGTAGACAACATATGTAGGGGTCTTGTTTTTGTATCCATTCAGCCAGTCTTTGTCTTTTGGTTGGGGCATTCAACCCATTTACGTTTAAGGTAATTACTGATAAGTATGATCCTGTTGCCATTTACTTTATTGTTTGGGGTTCAAGTTTATACACCATTTTTGTGTTTCCTGTCTAGAGAATATCCTTTAGTATTTGTTGGAGAGCTGGTTTGGTGGTGCAGAATTCTCTCAGCTTTTGCTTGTCTGAGAAGCTTTTGATTTCTCCTTCATACTTAAATGAAATCCTTGCTGGGTACAATAATCTGGGCTGTAGGTTATTTTCTTTCATCATTTTACGTATGTCTTGCCATTCCCTCCTGGCTTGAAGAGTTTCTATTGAAAGATCAGCTGTTATCCTTATGGGAATTCCCTTGTGTGTTATTTGTTGTTTTTCCCTTGCTGCTTTTAATATTTGTTCTTTGTGTTTGATCTTTGTTAATTTGATTAATATGTGTCTTGGGGTGTTTTGCCTTGGGTTTATCCTGTTTGGGATTCTCTGGGTTTCTTGGACTTGGGTGATTATTTCCTTCCCCAGTTTAGGGAAGTTTTCCACTATTATCTCCTCAAGTATTTTCTCATGGTCTTTCTTTTTGTCTTCTTCTTCTGGAACCCCTATGATTCGAATGTTGTAGCGTTTAATATTGTCCTGGAGGTCTCTGAGATTGTCCTCATTTCTTTTAATTCGTTTTTCTTTTATTTTCTCTGATT
>NW_011494724.1:1069544-1070102 GCF_000754665.1 Bison bison bison
GGTTGGGCCTGCGTTTTGTGCTCTGCCCAGGTCCGAGCAGCTCAAGTGATGTGGTGTTTGGCGAGCGCCAATGCTGCGACTTATCGCCCCCCCGCCACTTGGTTATCTGGGTGTAAAACCGGCGCACCTTCTCAGGCAGATGTTAACCGTCCAGACCCCCAAGAAGTTTTAGTTAGCAAAGAAGCCTGCTTACAGTTTTATAGATAATGTCTCTCTGGGGCTGCGATTGCCCCCTTCCGGCTCTGGCTGCCTGTCACCGGAGGGAAAGGTCTGCAGCCGGCTATCTCTGTTCAGTCCTTCGTTCCGTGCGTGGGCCTGGTGGTCTTAGGTTAGGGCTGGCTTTTCGCGTGGTAGATATCCCACAGTCTGGTTTGCTAGCCCAAATTATTTCGCTCAGATAGTGCTCAGGGTATTCAGGCCAGATTCTTACTCTAAGCGATGCAGCCCGTGATGCGCCTCCCTGCCCAGCCCCCGCTTGCTAATGGCGCTTGCAGGCGTCTGCGCTGCTTCTCCGCTGGGGGAGTTACCGTAGGACTCGCAATCTTCGAGTTTTAATTG
>NW_011494724.1:1070202-1070551 GCF_000754665.1 Bison bison bison
CTTTGTTCAGTCGCGCTGTGGGGAGGGAGGGAGGGATGCTGCAAACAAATAACACTGGCGTGTGCTCGCAGTGCCTCAGCCACACTGGGTCTGCCCCCGCTCACGGTGCGTGTAGCTCCCTGCCCACACTGCTCAGGCTCTAGGTGTTCCGCTGGGAACAATCCGAGGCTGGCCCTGGGTTGCATTTACCTCCCAGGTCCAAGCCGCTCAGGTTCAGGCACTCGGGTAGTCCTCAGAGGCGCAGACTCAGTTGGGCCTGAGTTTTGTGCTCTTCCCAGGTCCGAGCAGCTCAAGTGATGAGGTGTTTGGCGAGCGCCAATGCTGCGACTTATCGCCTCCCCGCCACTTG
>NW_011494724.1:1070651-1083244 GCF_000754665.1 Bison bison bison
TCTGCCGGCATTCAGAAGTTGTTTTGTGGAATTTACTCGACGTTTAAATGCTCTTTTGATGAATTTGTGGGGGAGAAAGTGTTCTCCCCGTCCTACTCCTCCGCCATCTTCTAGATACATTCTTAATTAGGAGATATTATAACCAAGTCATAGAGAACATGGTTGGATGGTTAATTGTCACAATATTGTTAAATACATTTGGCCTCCTGTTATTGAAATTGTTTATAAGTTTAATTTAAAAAACTTTTACATGAAATATTCTCATGAATGTATTTTGTATAACAAATGTACTTAGCCTCAGGGACAATCATCCTTGAAAGATAGCTATAAATTACATCTCTGAACATTACTTGCAAGATTTTATCCCTTTTAGAAGACAGACTTGTGCAGAACCTCAACTTTAGCTTTTAAGATAGAGAAGAAATATGGATTTAACAGAAAATTTATGATCACAGAAAAATGTTATGACTACCTGTGGTCTGCAGTCATAGCTGACTCTACTGATTCACTGTTCCAGGTCAGCCTAGCCCTGCGGGCACCCTGGGCCACAGATTTGCAACCAGAACTGACCAAGCGTTTATTTACCCTGTTTCCATGGGTGAAAGCTCAGGGTGCTGTCACTTCTGCTGTTTCACATTCCAGTCCCCTCCCTTCCCCGCCCCCCATAAAGGATAGACTGACAAGAGAGACTTCAGAGACTCTGCCTTGCTCTGGGATGCTGGAGGGGCTGGTGACAATCCAGAGGAGAGGAGAGGAATTTAATATATTATGAAATGGATGTTGACCAAAGAGAGATAGGAGAGGAGGAGCCTGTGGATAAACTGCTTGCCTTTTTTAAATTTAAATAGGAAGGAAACCCAACTTTATTCTTATGTATATTAGAGTTCACAAAAAAGTAGCTAGCAAATGGCTTAACTTAGAAACTTTTGTATTAATGTCACAAAGGAAAAGAAAAGGGGAGAAGTTTCTTTAGGATGAAGAAATTGATTTCTAAGGGAATAAACAGGAGATAGAATAGCTTGTGTTAACCACTGCTTATGGTTATCATCAGTGGTATTTTCCATCTTTTTTCAAGGCTATAAAGACGCTCTCAGACCAGACAGTCCTTCTCTTACCTGCAGACCATTCTAAGGTGTCTGTCCTCACGTGGAGGTAGGTGGAGGCCTGCACAGCCTGCATGTCCATAGTGGAGCCATTGCGGGCTCCTGTACTTACTCCCTCATGTTTTCTCTCCTTTTCCTGCCTAACTCTCCCTTCCTCAGGATTACAGCCTCCACCCCCACCAGGAAAATGTGCATGCAGTCTGTTGTCTCTGATCTTTCTATGATAAATACATAAAAAGTAAATTCCTTCTCGAAGTACTTTTGCAAATACTTTCTCTCCAGTTTTTAAATACTGTTGAAGATGAAAACCTTCAACTATAGATTTCCAAGACTTTTAAACCATTTAGTAGGATTCATGGTAATATTTTTTTCTTTCCTTTTTTTTTGCTCATAGGATTCTAAGGCTAGCCTTATTTTACTTTTCTTTAAGTTCTTTTGGGTCTCCACAATGACCATTTATATCACAAGCCATAAAAATTTTCAGTTATAGGATGAAAATCTCAAAATCACTGCACATTGTTTTGGACCACAAAGCCTAATTCCCTATTCCTGCCTCTAGAGGTCGTAAATTGGCTTTTGGGTTAGCCCTGAGAGACACTGGCTTCTCAGGTACACACCATCATGGATCCAACCCATCACATTGTCACTCCCTCGTCAGTTAATCTCAGCTAAAGGTCAGAGATACAGCAGAGAGAGTGCAGGTGATCATAGATGTGCCACAAAGATATCAGTAAGAGAACGTTTTATAGAGTTATAACTAGATTTATTGAAGGTTAAGTCACTTCAGTCGTGTTCGACTCTGTGGGACCCCATAGACCTCAGCCCATCAGGCTCCCCCGTCCCTGGGATTCTCCAGGCAAGAACACTGGAGTGGGTTGCCATTTCCTTCTCCAATGGATTTATTTCAAGATTTATTGAAAGCTTGATTTATTGAGAGTATGAATGCATCCTACTTTACCCAGTTATTTATTTCTGAGTGAATTCTGGAGAGGCATCTCAAACATTTTACCCAGATACCTTTTATTTTCACTGTGTTGCTGATAGTTTTGGGGGGACAACCATCAAACTAGGCTCCTCTTCCTTAATAGTCTGCATATTTACTTTTTATCTCTGCTCTCCTATGATAATGTAGGCTATCAATCATCTCAACCTTGTTGTTGCTGTTCAGTCGCTCAGTCATGTCTGACTCTTTGCAACCCTATGGACTGCAGCACACCAGGCTTTCCTGTCCTTCACCATCTCCTGGAGCTTGTTCAGACTCATGTCCATTGAGTCTATGATGCCATCCAACCGTCTCATCCTTGTCGTCCCCTTCTTCTGCCCTCAATCTTTCCCAGCATCAGGGTCTTTTCCATTGAGTGGGCTCTTCACATTAGGTGGCCAGAGTATTGGAGCTTCATTATTAGTCCCTCCAAGGAATATTCAGGATTGATTTCCTTTAGGATTGACTGATTTGATCTCCTTGCAGTCCAAGGGACTCTCAAGAGTCTTCTCCAACATCGCAATTCCAAAGCATCAATTTTTTGGCACTCAGCTTTCTTTATGGTTCAACTCTCACATCTATACATGACTACTGGATTCTCAACCTTAGACTCTACCTATTATCTCCTGACTAGTCTTCCTACCAATCTTACCAACTTTCCATATCTGGGCATCATGACATCATGACCTCTTTTGGAATGGAATCTGTTCATGCACTCTCTGTTTCAACCTTTCAGATGTTCCCTTGGCTTCTGTCCTAACTCACCAGCAGGGCATACGAGGCTCTCATGCGTTCGTTTCTGCTACTGTCTAGACTTCTCTTTCACTGCTCAACTAGAAAGATTTTCACGTTTCTGCTGCACTTCATTACTTATTATTTACCCAATGAGCTCTGCTTTTACCTATACTATTCTTTCTCTCCTGTTTTCCTCTTTTTGGTAATGCCCACACTTCCTTCAAGAGCTAGTCTCAGCATCTTCTCAGAGGAGTTTTTCTGGGCTTCTTAAAGGGGCCAGTTAGCACATAAGTGAGAGTTAGCTTTGTGAATTGCCATACACCAGGAACCAGCCCTTGCTTCAGCACGTCCTGAAACTGGTATTTTGCCAGTGTCTTCAGCAATGGACAGTATCCTGAGAACTGGTGCTGACTAATCAAACTCATGGAGACAAAGCTGTGAGCTCTGGTGGTGATTCGTTCGTTTTATTTGTCAGCTATAACTACAGCCGAGTGTGATGCTACACGCATGTGATCCTGAGTGAGATAGACTGGGGTTCATGGTTGCTAGTGTGTGACATTGGGCAGGGCACCAGACTTCTTTAAATGTTAGTGTATTTGCATGTATGATTGAGGAAATTATACTTTTTATTTCTGAGAAGTGTGAAGAATTAACGCCCTTTTCTAGATTCTAGTCATTCATGCAGAAGTTAATGAGATTTCCCAAGTTCAAAGACTCTGTCAAGGGTAGACCCAGGTTTGGAACTCAATTGCTGCTGCTGCTGCTGCTGCTGCTAAGTTGCTTCAGTCGTGTCCGACTCTGTGCGACCCCATAAACAGCAGTCCACCAGGCTCCCCCGTCCCTGGGATTCTCCAGGCAAGAACACTGGAGTGGATTGCCATTTCCTTCTCCAATGCATGAAAGTGAAAAGTGAAAGTGAAGTTGCTCAATGGTATCTGACTCTTAGCGACCCGATGGACTGCAGCCTACCAGGCTCCTGTGTCCATGGGATTTGCCAGGCAAGAGTGCTGGAGTGGGGTGCCATTGCCTTCTCAGTGGAACTCAGTTAGTATGACTCAAATCCATGTGCATCACCACCTGTCCTAAATAGTTTTTTTAACTACTTCTTTTAACATTAACTTCGTGTAAAGTAATGATTTCTTTTTTGAAATCATCAATTTCGATTCACTAGCCAGATACATGTCTTATAGCATGTGTGTATTATACATATTATGTATGGAGAGAGTTACATGGAAACATACATTATCGTATGTAAAGTAGATAGCCAATGGGACTTTGCTGTATGACTCAGGGAACTTAAACCAGGGCTCTGTAACAACCTAGAGGGGTGGGATGGGGAGAGAGGTGGGAGGGAGGTTCAAGAGGGAGGGCACATAGGTATACCTATGGCTGATTTCATGTTGATGTTTGGCAGAAACCAACACAATAGTGTAAAGCAATTATCCTTATTTAAAAATAGATAAATTTTAAAAATTGGAAAAGATAATTGGTTACAAACAATAATATCTACTCTAACTTGTTTAATCAGGAATAATTTTTATTAAAGCATGTCAGGTAGCTCCCAGTGTTTCTAGAAGGCCAGGAGAATCAGTCTGGGGGATATTAATGCAGGGTTATTGGTACTAAGGAGCACACAGACAAGAGACATACCCCAAACCACCAAGAGATACTATTTGGCAGAAGCACCATTGTTCCATTACAACTGCCCCAGAAGTATCTTCACCACCCTCAATCTTGTCAGGAAATCTGAACTCCCACTCTGAGCTGAAAAAGCAAAATAACACTGTTCATTCCCACAGTGAAATTTTATGAAGTTTGTCTGAAAAAACTTAGGTCACATGCTTGCATCACGATTGCAGGAGACTGCAAGGAATGATTGTTGGTTCTCTGACCTATAGGAGACTGAAATAGGGGTTAAGTCAAAATGTACTGTCTGCCACAGTAAAAAAAAAGAAAAAAGAAAAAGTTCATTGATTTAGCACCTAAAATTTTTATAGACAGAGTATATGTATTGCATTTGCAAAAAAAAAAAAAAAAATGTTTCCATGGTGTTGGGTATGCAGAGCTCCGAGTAGGTGGTGATGCTGACATCACTGCTGCTCTTCTGTTGGCCTCCTAGCCTCAGCACACTGGTGGCCCAGGTTCTTCTTAGTGTATTCACACTCATAGGTGATAGCCTGTGAGATGGGATGATGTCTTCATGAAGCACATGGACTTTGCAGCCCAAGTGCATGGGTTCCAGTCCTGAGTCTCTCATTGCCTGGCTCCTGGAACCTGAACCATTAACTTCTCAGTTTACTCATCTGTGTCATGGAGGTATTGATACATTAGGTAGCAGCAAAGACAAATAAGTTGGTATTTTCAAAGTATTTAAAACAGTGCTTAAAAATCAGAGGTATATAAGCATTTTTAGATAAATTACATGCTGCTAATAATATCTATTTTCAGATCATTAGAGCAATTTGAATCCTCTACCTGTGATCTTATATGCAGATGATGCATAGTGACCATTGCTCAGTCACAGTAATTTTTCTCTGGTCACTCATGAGAAGGAGGCAACTTTTGTTATAGTTTATATGCATTGGCCCTCCGATATACAATTTTACAAATAGGAAATCAAAATGACCTTACTGGAATATTCTCATCAGTTGTGTCCCAGAGGTTTAGTCTGAGGAGTACACCATTCTCTCTGCTGAAGACCTGATTCAACGTGGATTCAAAAGAGCCTTACCATTTCCAGTCCCACAAAGCTGATAATACTCAAATCTAAAGCTTCTGCCCATCGCCACTGTCTCTCCTGTAGAAAATAGACATGTGTCAGCTGAACAGCCAGAGAAGGCAATGGCACCCCACTCCAGTACTCTTGCCTGGAAAATCCCATGGACGGAGGAGCCTGGTGGGCTGCAGTCCATGGGGTCGCATAGAGTTGGATACAACCGAAGCGACTTAGCAGCAGCAGCAGCTGAGCAGCGTGTGTGAGACTCTTCACTCCTTGTATTTGCCTTTGAGATCCCTTGAGCTCAGGTCTTTTCAGCATTGTGTTCCTATTTTCTGGCACAGTGCCTGAGGACCCACGGTAGATGTTCAATAACTTTTTATAACTAGGATCTTGATAACTAGTACCAGGATCTTCATAGCTAGTATATACAGATAAAGCTATTTCAGGATAAAAGGAAAACATTATTGAGTATTCACTTCAGTGATGGAAAATAAGCTACAATTAATACTTGCCTCAGTAAACAGTCACTAAACCAGATGAATTAGTTGTTCCCTTTATACAGTATAATGTAGGATTTCATTTGAACACATTCTGGTGGTAGGAGGGAATTGTTTTTCTTTCAAGTTTCTCAGGATGGCGTTTTAAGGATAATACCATCAACTTTCAGAATTTTGCCTGGATTGTATTCGGATTTCTACTTACCGTCCATATATTGTTCTTTGAGGAAAAATTATGTATTTAAAAAAATTTCTTAAGTGATTTTTCCTCAGTTTTCTGTGGGGATCTAAGGGAGGAATTTTTATTGAGCTTTAATTGGCATAGAACGTTATGTTGGTTTCAGGTGTACATCATAATGATTTGATATTTGTTTACATATAGCGAAATGATCGCTGTGGTAATCTAATTAATATGGGTCACCTCACAGTGATGGTTTTTTTCTTGTGATAAATAAAAACTTTCACTCTCTTATCAACTTCCAAGTATCCAGCATTACTAACTTTAGTCACCCTGCTGTACATTGTATCCCATGACTTATTTATTTTTTAACGGGAAGTTTGTGCCTTACACGCCCTTCATCTGTTTCACCCAGCACACCTCCTGCCTCTGAAGCCACCAATCTGTTCTTGCTTCTGTGAATTTGGTGTTTGTTTTTAACTTTTTTTTAGATTTTATATAAGTGAGATCATATCCTGTTTGTCTTTCTCTGACCTACTTCACTGGGCGTAATGCCCTGAAAGTCCACTAGTGTTGTCACAAATGGCAAGATTTCTTTCTTTCTTGTGGCTGAATAATATTCCACTGTACGTTTTCCCTATCCATTCATCCATTGATGGACACTTAAGTTGTGCTTTTTTCTAACCTATTGTACACAATGCTGCAGCGAGCATGGGGCTGCCCGTATCTTTTCGCAGTAGTGTCGTCATTACCTCCTGATAAACATCCAGAAGTAGAATTGCTGTATCATATAGCAGTTATGTTTTTAACTTTTGGGGGAACATCTACACTATTTTCCATAGAGGTTGCATCGACTTAGTTTTCTGCCAACAGTACACAGGATTCCCTTTTCTCCATATCCTCACCAGTACTTGCTGTTTGTTGTCTTTTTGATATTAGCCATTCTGGCAGGTGTGAGGTGATATGTTATTATGATTTTGATTTGCATTTCCCTGATGATTAGTGATGTTGAGCATCTTTTCATGTACCTGTTGGCTGTCTTTATGTCTTCCTTGGAAAATGTAGGAACTTTAAACTGATTAGCAAAGCTAGGTAAAACTGACGTGCTCTGGGCTTCTGAGTGATGGGACCTGTCTTGAGACCACACATTTCTTTCTGTATTATCTTAAATTTCATCAACAGAGTTAATCTCTCATGAATTTTAAAGGCTGTGGTATATGAGAGAGAGAGAAGGAAAGGGAGGATCTTTAAGGTAGCCTATTAAAAATGAAAACTTCCACAAGGAGACAAATAAGTTATAGTTAAAATAGTGACAAAAATCTCTATGGTTTAGACAGTTAAAATAGAGAGGAAAACATCAAGAAGAACATTTGAAAGTATAAATAGATCAGGGGCCAGAAGTGGACTTTGCTTGTTTTAAATTAGTTGAGAACCAGCCTTTGTGGGTTTTTAAAGAAAAGTATTGGGGGTAATGACACTGGCCCATGTCCTCAGCCCCTCTCCATGCAGCTCTAGTCCTGTGCTCTAGTCCAGCAAACTTCCTTTGAAGTATTCTCGAAGTGGGAGACTGGTTCTATGTAAGATGAAATTGACTCAGAAGTTTTTTCAACTGCCCAAAGAAATTAATACCTTCAGAAGGAGCTTGAGGACACTGTCAGAATTAAAAAGAACTTGGTGACAATTTGACAATGAAAAGTCACTTTTGAAATTTCAGAAGAGCCAGACTCTATGAAGATTTAAAGTGATCCATTGGAGGTTGTTTAAAATGCAAAATTCACTTTAATTTTGAAAATGAATTGAAGTTCTTCAACTGTGTTCCTTGTAAAAGTCACTGGTTTGCATCCTACTGAACCCCAAGATACAACAAGGCCAATTTATTTCTTCTCTGCCTTCCTTCCTGTCTCTGTTATATCTAAACCCTTAGCACAGTATCTAGTACATAGTTAATTGGTATGAAATATACATTAAATAAGTACTGTAACAATGCTCAGTTTAATTGCCAAATACAGATTGGAGATTTGAAAAAGTAGTATATATTACATAGTCATGTACTTCAGAGATATAAAAATTCTAAATAGCTGTGATTACTCCTGAGTTTCTTAAAGATGTCATTGAGGGACTTGCCTGAAGGCCTGAGCTAGAGGGTTGGATTTTGGAAGGCCAAGGATAATATGAGATACAGGAGCAAGCCATCCACGAGGAATTTTGTACATTTGCATTTCCACATATAATTTTAGATGGAGTCCTAAACGTCAAGCTAGGCTGACAATTTGCAAAAAAAAAAAATTCTCCAAATTTCTCTTTGATCTACAGGCTCACAAATTTCATTTAACATTTTACTGTAAAATGTGCTGGTTGAGTAAAATTCAAGGGTAATTTCACTTATTTACTTGGCAATATGATTTGGGAGTAAAAATAAGGTCACATTATATATAAAGTTGCTTAGTCATGTCCGACTCTTTGTGACTCCATGGACCCCATAGAGAGTCCATGGAATTCTCCAGGCCAGAATACTGGAGTGGGTAGCCTTTCCCTTCTCCAGGGGATCTTCCCAACCCAGGGATCGAACCCAGGTCTCCCACATTGCAGGTGGATTCTTTACCAGCTGAGCCACAAGGGAAGGCCATGGCCACATTAACAGGCTCACATCTCTATTTCTCTTTATGGTAGGTTGTATGAATGGCCCCAAATCCTTTTTCACTCATACACATAGAACGTGATGTTAGCAGTCCTGTTATCAACAGGTAGAGTCCTTGTCCTTAACCCCTTCAGTCTGGGTTGGCCGTGTGACTGACTTTAGCCAGTGGGGCATTAGCACATGTGCCTCAAGAAGAGTCTTGGAACCTGCTTGCCTATCGGGCTTGTGCTTTGCGGTGCAGGGCTCTGCACGTGAAGACACCTGGACCACCCAGTGGGTGAGGACAAGACACAGAGACCACCCAGTGGGTGAAGACAGGACACAGAGCACAGCTGGCGGCAGAAGTAGAGCCGCCTGGCTCCCGCCGTGTGCACGATTGGGCCCATGTGAGACACGCAGCAGGAGCATCCTGCCACGCTCGGCCTACCTCATGAGCTTGGCAAATAGCTGTTTTCAGCGACTCGGGTGGGAATGATTTGTTATGCAGCGATAGGTAACTACTACACTCTGGTCCTGCTGTGCGGGCATTCCACCCTTTCTTAAATTCCTCCTCACTCATTCTAGGGGTCCCCGGTGGATGCTGCTAATGTTCTTTGAAGTATAATACTCTTGACCACCATGCCTCATCTGTGCTCCTCCTCTCTGACTCATGGTTCCTTTGGTGCTGGTGTCTCTGGTGCGGTGGGCAGTGCCCAGAGGGGCAGCGCTTCTGCTGGTGCCACTGCTGGCATCTCCCATAGAGGTCCACACTGTAATGTGAGTCCAGCTCATTTTGGGACCTCTGGTGTTTCATAATTAGGGCAAAGGTGGAGGCATAATTGGATAAAAATCAGGGAAGACAGCATTTGAGAGCTGGCGGCACCTTAGAGATTGTTCCATCTTCTCATTTTACAAAAGAGGATCCTTGTACAGAGAGCTTTGTCACTGGCCCAAGGTCCCGTGATATATGAGTGCCAGATCTGGGACTGGAACAGAAGTCTTCTCATTCCAGATCTGGGGATTATTTCCATTCCATTCTCATCAGGTTTGCTTTTCTCACATCATTTAAGATTTTTAAAAAGTGGAATGTAGGTCTGGAGAAATCTTAACCAAGATGATAAATAAAATATCTGGGGTATGCTGAATTATCCCTAGGAAATAATTTGATTGTAGTGTGATA
This sequence comes from Bison bison bison, assembly GCF_000754665.1. Taxonomy (NCBI): domain Eukaryota; kingdom Metazoa; phylum Chordata; class Mammalia; order Artiodactyla; family Bovidae; genus Bison; species Bison bison. The sequence continues at coordinate 1,080,663 of NW_011494724.1, forward strand.
CAGGTGCCCATTTTCCCTTTAAAATTTGCATTATCCTGTTTAAGTGACTGCTGCGTTTGAGAAGTGCTTTGGAGATGGAGCTACAACTTAGGCATTCCTGGTGATGTTTGGAAGCCTAAACGTCTTCCCCAGTCAGCCAGGGTGGCAGGCAGTTGGGTGGGAGTGGGCTCTGTGGGAACGTACACCTCTACGTGCAGGGTCTGCCTTAGTTCAGACGCTGATGGCACCATGGAGCACACTTGGTCCACATGGGGGACCCCAGAACTGCCCCCCGCACCCCACATTACTCAGACCTCACGTTAGGGTGAGGCTTGGTTCAGCAGGGAGAGGTCTGGGGTGCTGACAGCCACAGTTGCCAGACTTGATCCTGTGCTGTGGGGGTCCTGCTGTGCCTTAGCGGTAACAGGGTGTGTAGGATGCAAGACACTGTATGTGCGAGGGTGTTCACATCCCAGGATCAGCCCCGCCCTGGACTCCAAGGCCCCGCAGCTCTTCTCTGTTCAGTTGACAGGTGGCCCCTTTGGAGCATCCTTTTCCCGTTGATCTTCACTAAGATCACTGAGATTGGCTGTTGTGTGGAAAGCTCAGGACGGAGAAGCGGGGAGCCCTAACCGTGGGGGAGAAGCAGGGGGCCGTAACTGCGGAGGAGAAGCAGCGGGCCGTAACCGTGGAGGAGAAGCAGGGGGCAGTAACTGTGGAGGAGAAGTGGGGGGCTGTGACCATGGAGGAGAAGTGGGGGGCCGTAACCATGGCGGGAGGACACACGTGTGTTCTCTGGAAGGCCTCAGGCCCGCCTGGCACCAGGGCAGGCGGGCCGTCATGTCGAGGCATCATCCATAAAGCGCTGCCAGACATAAAGCAGGGGGTGGGAAATGGGGAAACTCGACTCTCCTCCAACCAGCGGGAGGCCTCTCTGTGGCTGAGGATCAGAGTGGGGCTGGCGGAGGCCTGCTGCCCTCCCCACTAGACACTCTGTGATCAGACGTGGAGATCAGGAGAGACATCATTTGCTGAGGCAGATGTATTTGTCTTCGATGTATTTTTAAAACATTCCCAAGCCTTTCTTTCTGGGCATGTTCTTTCATCTCTGATGTTGGTTTAATAATGCTGCTTCCAGTAAGGAAAAGAAATATGAGGAAAATGATCTGTACACTTACAGTGCAGATCTGGACACCATTCATTGTGTGGCTGTAGCACAAGGAAAATGAGGGCAGTCTAGTCATAACATTTCAATTTCAAGCTTCTGGTGGGTATTAAAAAGTGATTAAAAGGAATTTTAAAAAATAATGGAAAATACCTTAAGGGTCTTGCTTTAAATTGGAAATCCAAATTGAGAATCACATCGATGATTTAAGGTAAATTAAAATATGGAACACATGGGCCCCACAAAGCAGTGAATTGAGAATGGGGGCTGACTCACCACTGTCCTAGTGACATGTGAGCTAGGAGAGCTTTTCTTTCTTGGCTTGATATTCCTTTGCATACATGAATTAACATGTATTTGGTCTTTATTCAGTTCCTAATTGGGGTTATGATTGAGCTAGTCATTAGGAAGACAGGAGACAGGATCTTAGGGGGTTGGGCATATTTGAGGCTGGGAATAGTAAGAAAGCAGGAGAAGGCAATGGCACCCCACTCCAGTACTCTTGCCTGGAAAATCCTATGGACAGAGGAGCCTGGTAGGCTGCAGTCCATGTGGTCTCTAAGAGTCGGACATGACTGAGTGACTTCACTTTCACTTTTCACTTTCATGCATTGGAGAAGGAAATGGCAACCCAGTGTTCCTGCTTGGAGAATCCCAGGGACGGGGGAGCCTGGTGGGCTGCCATCTCTGGGGTTGCACAGAGTCGGACACGACTGAAGTGACTTAGCAGCAGCAGCAGCAGGAGTGTCTAGGAAGAAAGGACAATCCATCCGGGCTCCTTTCCCCATGCCCCTCACCCTGATAAGGACACATGATGAGCCGGGCATCAGACGATTATGCAGCTTTCTCTGACAAGCAAATGGAAAGAGATCAGTTCCCATGGGGATGAGACTTTATGAAAGAAAAGGTACTTGAGCCTCACAGGCTGCTCAAAGATGAAGATGAATATATCTTTTCTAGAAGAGTGTTTGGAGGCCTAGAGGAATCTTCAGAAAGTGGCTTGCTTTCTGTTGTAGCTGAGGCGTGGACAAGAAAATGTGGAGTCTAGCTCTATTGCCAGGGGTTTGGGACTTCAAATCAGAAATTTGGACTTGATGCCTCATTCTCTATCATCACTGTGAGCAGGGAAACTGCTCATATCACATGCAGAGGAGGTATTTGTCAGAATTATTAGCAAGAAAATATATGATTTTTTTGGCATATGTCTATCAGTCTTATGGTCTGGCATCAGAAATTTACATGAAAGTTCCCATTTGCATTGTGAGGTTTGGATTAGGACTTGATTTTTATAGCCTGAGTATAATCACACACTACAGATGGTGACTGCAGCCATAAAATTAAAAGACGCTTACTCCTTGGAAGGAAAGTTATGACCAACCTAGATAGCATATTGAAAAGCAGAGACAGTACTTTGCCAACAAAGGTTCGTCTAGTCAAG
>NW_011494724.1:1083344-1086803 GCF_000754665.1 Bison bison bison
GACAGTACTTTGCCAACAAAGGTTCGTCTAGTCAAGGCTATGGTTTTTCCTGTGGTCATGTATGGATGTGAGAGTTGGACTGTGAAGAAGGCTGAGCGCCGAAGAATTGATGCTTTTGAACTGTGGTGTTGGAGAAGACTCTTGAGAGTCCCTTGGACTGCAAGGAGATCCAACCAGTCCATTCTGAAGGAGATCAGCCCTGGGATTTCTTTGGAAGGAATGATGCTAAAGCTGAAAGTCCAGTACTTTGTCCACCTCATGCGAAGAGTTGACTCATTGGAAAAGACTGTGATGCTGGGAGGGATTGGGGGCAGGAGGAGAAGGGGACGGCAGAGGATGAGATGGCTGGATGCATCACTGACTCGATGGACGTGAGTCTGAGTGAACTCCAGGAGTTGGTGATGGACAGCGGGGCCTGGCGTGCTGCGATTCATGGGGTCGCAAAGAGTTGGACACGACTGAGCGACTGACCTGATCTGATCTGATAATCACACTTCCGTAAGTACTCCTGGCTTCAAATATAACCTAACACCTAACTGCCTGTGTAAAAAACTTTGCAGAGGCACCCACTCACTAAGTTTCTGGGTGAGGTCAAGGACTCTCTCTGGTAAGTTGCTTATTTCTACTTTATGATTAAGAGAAAAAGTGTATTTAAGAATTTTTTGCATTTCCACCCAGCAGAATTTTAAATGTATTCTCATAAAAACTTCAAATCCAAAATTAGTCATTCAGAAATGTAATGGAGATGCAGTAAATATAATATAGCACCATTAGCCATGATAAAATAAAAATCAATTATAATCAGAACCAAGTTAAGCTTTTTCTAAATTAAGCAGCATGACAGAGTGGAAATTAGCAGGAGCAGGACTAGTCACACAGTAATGTTCTGATTTTGCTACCAAAGGAGTCCAAGCCACATAAAGAGTTGAGAGATGTTGTTTTCTGTTTTCAGAAAGAATTTGTGCAATATCTTATATATATTTTGATAGAATATACTAGTGAAGCCTTTTGGGCCTGTGGGTATGTTTGTGAAAAGATTTTTATTTACACAATCAATTTCTTTAGACAGGGGACTATTTAGATCATAATTTCTTTTGAGTCTTCCATGGTATTTGTTTATTATTTTAATAAATTTGTCAGTATAAAATTATTTATAATATAATCCCTTATTGATTTTTTGTATGATTCTGTAGGAGCTCAAGTGCTGTTTTGTCTTTTATTTTTGATTATTGAGAGGATTTTTTTTGAAAATTAACTCTTTATTTGATTTTTTCATTTTTTTAATATGTTTCTCATTTCTTAATTATATCTCCTTTCTACTTACTTTGTGTTCAGTTAGCCATTTGACTTTTTGAGAGAGAAGCTTACATAATTAACTTTAGACACTTTTTTTCCTTTATTGAGTAAGGGTTTGGAGCTATAAGTTTCTCTCTAAGCAATGCTTTAATTGAATCTCATAAGTTTTGAAATTTGTTTTTATTTTCATTTAGTTCAGATATTTTCTAATTTTCTTTATTTCCTTGTTGACCTATTTTTAAAAGTGGGTTTTAAAAATTCATAGACTATTTTAGACTAATTTTAGGTTTACAGAAAATTGAGCAGAAAGTATAGATCATTCCCATATACCCCCTTTCTCTCTTGTTCACAGTTCCCCCAGTTATTAACATGAGTGTGGGATCTGTGTTATAATTGCTGAACCAAGAGTGATACAGTATTATTAAAGTACATAGTTTACATTACGGTTCCCTCTTTGATTTCTACAGCTCTGTGGGTTTTGATAAATGAGTAATGTCCTGTATCCATCATAACAGTATCACACACAATAGTTTCACAGCCCTAAAATCCCTTGTGATCCACCGATTCATACCTTTCTCTCCACTGCAGTCCCTGGCAACCCTTTACATTTTTGTGTCTATAGTTTTGCTTTTCCCAGAATGTTGCAATCATAGAGTCTGTAGCACTTTTTCAGACTGACTTCTTTATCTTAGTAATATGCATTTAAGATTCCTTTGTTTTTTCATGGTTTGATAATTCCTGTCCTTTATTGCTGACTGATACTCCATCGTGTGGATCTGCCAATCTATCTGTCCTCTCACCTTTTGAAGGATATCGTGGCTGCTTCCTGTTTTTGACAATTGTGAATAAAGCTGCTACACACACTTCATATGCAGGCTATGTGTGCATATGTTTTCAGATTAGTTTTGTAAACAGGTTCATGACGGTTGAATCAAGTAATAAGACTATGCTTTGTTTTGGGGAATACACACACACATTAAAACTGTCTTTCAGAGTGGTTCTCATTTTGCATCCTCACCAGCAATGAATGAGAATTATTTTTGCTCCACATTCTTGTTTTGTCAATTTTTCATTTTAGCCATTCTTAGAGGTATGTAGTGGCATCTCATTGTTGCTTTGATTTGCAAAAATGTGGCCTACTGGAGAAGGGAATGGCAAACCACTTCAGTATTCTTGCCTTGAGAACACCATGAACAGTATGAAAAGGCAAAATGATTGGATACTGAAAGAGGAACTCCCAAGGTCAGTAGGTGCCCAGTATGCCTGGAGATCAGTAGAGAAATAACTCCAGAAAGAATAAAGGGATGGAGCCAAAGCAAAAACAATACCCAGTTGTGGATGTGACTGGTGATAGAAGCAAGGTCCGATGCTGTAAAGAGCAATATTTCACAGGAACTTGGAACGTCAGGTCCATGAATCAAGGCAAATTGGAAGTGGTCAAACAAGAGATGGCAAGAGTGAACGTCGACATTCTAGGAATCAGCGAACTAAAATGGACTGGAATGGGTGAATTTAACTCAGATGACCATTATATGTACTACTGCGGGTAGGAATCCCTCAGAAGAAATGGAGTAGCCATCATGGTCAGCAAAAGAGTTCGAAATGAAGTACTTGGATGCAATCTCAAAAACGACAGAATTCTCTGTTTGCTTCCAAGGCAAACCATTCAGTATCACAGTAATCCAAGTCTATGCCCCAACCAGTAATGCTGAAGAAAATGAAGTTGAATGGTACTATGAAGACCTACAAGACCTTTTAGAACTAACACCCCCAAAAGATGTCTTTTTCATTGTAGGGGAATGGAATGCAAAAGTAGGAAGTCAAGAAACACCTGGAGTAACAGGCAAATTTGGCCTTGGAATACGGAATGAAGCAGGGCAAAGACTAATAGGGTTTTGCCAAGAAAATGCACTGGTCATAGCAAACACCCTCTTCCAACAACTCAAGAGAAGACTCTACACATGGACATCACCAGATGGTCAACACCGAAATCAGATTGATTATATTCTTTGCAGTCAAAGATGGAGAAGCTCTACACAGTCAACAAAAACAAGACCAGGAGCTGACTGTGGCTCAGCTCATAAGCTCCTTATTGCCAAATTCAGACTTAAATTGAAGAAAGTAGGGAAAACCACTAGACCATTCAGGTATGACCTAAATCCT
>NW_011494724.1:1086903-1087316 GCF_000754665.1 Bison bison bison
TCACAATAAACTGTGGAAAATTCTGAAAGAGATGGGTATACCAGACCACCTGACCTGCCTCTTGAGAAGCCTGTATGCAGGTCAGGAAGCAACAGTTAGAACTGGACATGGAGCAGACTGGTTCCAAATAGGAGAAGGAGTACGTCAAGGCTGTATATTGTCATCCTGCTTATTTAACTTATATGCAGAGTACATCATGAGAAATGCTGGGCTGGAAGAAGCACAAGCTGGAATCAAGATTGCCGGGAGAAATATCAATATATTCAGATATGCAGATGACACCACCCTTATGGCAGAAAGTGAAGAGGAACTAAAAAGCCTCTTGATGAATGTGAAGGAGGAGAGTGAAAGAGTTGGCTTAAAACTCAACTTTCAGAAGATGAAGATCATGGCATCTGGTCCCATCACTTCAT
>NW_011494724.1:1087416-1088238 GCF_000754665.1 Bison bison bison
ACTAGAGATCTCTTCAAGAAAATTAGAGATACCAAGGGAATATTTCATGCAAAGGTGGGCTCAATAAAGGACAGAAATGGTATGGACCTAACAGAAGCAGACGGTATTAGGAAGAGGTGGCAAGAATACACAGAAGAACCATACAAAAAAGATCTTCACGACCCAGATAATCATGATGGTGTGATCACTGATCTAGAGCCAGACATCCTGGAATGTGAAGTCAAGAGGGCCTTAGAAAGCATCACTACGAACAAAGCTAGTCGAGGTGATAGGATTCCACTATTTGAGAATATTCCAATATTTGAGCTATTTCAAATCCTGAAAGATGATGCTGTGAAAGTGCTGCACTCAATATGCCAGCAAATTTGGAAAACTCAGCAGTGACCACAGGACTGGAAAAGGTCCGTTTTCATTCCAATCCCAAAGAAAGGCAATGCCAAAGAATGCTCAAACGACCGCACAATTGCACTCATCTCACATGCTAGTAAAGTAATGCTCAAAATTCTCCAAGCCAGGCTTCAGCAATATGTGAACTGTGAACTTCCAGATGTTCAATCTGGTTTTAGAAAAGGCAGAGGAACCAGAGACCAAATTGCCAACATCCGCTGGATCATGGAAAAAGCAAGAGAGTTCCAGAAAAACATCTATTTCTGCTTTATTGACTATGCCAAAGCCTTTGACTGTGTGGATCACAATAAACTGTGGAAAATTCTGAAAGAGATGGGTATACCAGACCACCTGACCTGCCTCTTGAGAAGCCTGTATGCAGGTCAGGAAGCAACAGTTAGAACTGGACATGGAGCAACAGACTGGTTCCAAATA
>NW_011494724.1:1088338-1090777 GCF_000754665.1 Bison bison bison
AAATAGGAGAAGGAGTACGTCAAGGCTGTATATTGTCATCCTGCTTATTTAACTTATATGCAGAGTACATCATGAGAAATGCTGGGCTGGAAGAAGCACAAGCTGGAATCAAGATTGCCGGGAGAAATATCAATATATTCAGATATGCAGATGACACCACCCTTATGGCAGAAAGTGAAGAGGAACTAAAAAGCCTCTTGATGAATGTGAAGGAGGAGAGTGAAAGAGTTGGCTTAAAACTCAACTTTCAGAAGATGAAGATCATGGCATCTGGTCCCATCACTTCATGGGAAATAGATGGGGACACAGTGTAAACAGTGTCAGACTTTATTTTTGGGGGGCTCCAAAATCACTGCAGATGGTGACTGTAGCCATGAAATTAAAAGACACGTACTCCTTGGAAGAAAAGTTATAACCAACCTAGATAGCATATTGAAAAGCAGAGACATTACTTTGCTAACAAAGGTCCGTCTAGTCAAGGATATGTTTTTTCCAGTGGTCATGTATGGATGTGAGAGTTGGACTTTGAAGAGAGCTGAGCGTCAAAGAATTGATGCTTTTGAAGTGTGGTGTTCTCCGACTCTTGAGAGTCCCTTGGACTGCAAGGAGATCCAACCAGTCCATCCTAAACGAGATCAGCCCTGGGATTTCTTTGGAAAGGATGATACCAACGCTGACACTCCAGTACTTTGGCCACCTCATGCGAAGAGCTGACTCATTGGAAAAGACTCTGATGCTGGGAGGGATTGGGGGCAGGAGGAGAAGGGGAGGACAGAGGATGAGATGGCTGGATGGCATCACTGACTTGATGGACCTGAGTCTGAGTGAACTCTGGGAGTTGGTGATGGACAGGGAGGCCTGGCGTGCTGTGATTCATGGGGTCGCAAAGAGTCGGACATGACTGAGCGACTGAACTGAACTGACCTAGTGACATGGCACCCCACTCCAGTACTCGTGCCTGGAGAATCCCATGGATGGAGGAGCCTGGAAGGCTGCAGTCCATGGGGTTGCTTAGAGTTGGACACAACTGAGCAACTTCATTTTCATGTATTGGAGAAGGAAATAGCAGCCCGCTCCAGTGTTCTTGCCTGGAGAATCCCACGGATGGGGAGCTTGGTGGGCCGCTGTCTATGGGGTTGCACAGAGTCGGACATGACTGAAGCAACTTAGCAGCAGCAGCAGCAGCAAGCTCATCTAGGTTTTCTCTTAGATTATATTTTCAGAAATTTTCTAATTTTGTGTCTTACATTGAAGTCTGCAATCCATTTTGAGTTAATTTTTGTGAAAGCTTTAGCGTCTGTGTCTAGAGGGTTTTTTTTTTTTTTTTTGCATGTGAGTATTAAATTGTTCCAGAGAAGGCAATGGCACCCCACTCCAGTACTCTTGCCTGGAAAATCCCATGGACAGAGGAGCCTGGTAGGCTGTAGTCCATAGGGTCGCTAGGAGTTGGACATGACTGAGCGACTTCACTTTCATTTTTCACTTTCATGCATTGGAGAAGGAAATGGAAACCCACTCCAGTGTTCTTGCCAGGAGAATCCCAGGGACAGGGAAGCCTGGTGGGCTGCCGTCTATGGGGTCTCACAGAGTCGGACACGACTGAAGCGACTTAGCAGCAGCAGCAGCATCAAATTGTTCTGGCACCATTTGTTGAAAATACTATGCTTTTCTATTGAATTGCCTTTGCACATCTGTCAACCATCAGTCGACTTTGTGTGGATATATTTCTGGGCTTTCTATTCTCTTCCATGATAAATGTGTCTGTTTTTCTCCAATATCACGCTGTCTTGATTAATGTAGCTTTATAGTAAGTCCTAAAGTCACCTGTTTCTGTTCTTCAACTTTGTTCTTTCTCTTCAGTATTGTTTTGGCTCTTATGGGTCTTTTTTCTTTTCACATAAACCTTACAATCAGTTTATTGATTTCTACCAAATAAATTGCTGAGATTTTGATTGGGATTGTGTTGAATCTATAGGTCAAGTTGGGAGGAGCTGACATGTTAACAATAACAAATCTTCAGATCCATCCATATGAAATCTCTCTCCATTTATATAGATCTTTTAAAATTGCTTTTCATTGGCATCCTAAAATTTTCTCTATAGAGATCATGCACATATTTTACTAGACTAATGTATTTCATTTTGGGGCATTCTTGTTATAAGTGGTATTATGTTTTTAATTTCAAATCCCAATTGCTTATTGCTGGGATATATAGAAAAGCAATCCACTCTTTTATATTAACCTTGTATCTTCAATTTTATTGTAATCCTAGATTTAAAAAACTGATTTCTGGTTAAATTCTGTTGTATAAGAGAATGCAGTCTATAAAATTTCAATCCTTTTAAATTTCAGATATGTTTTATAACCCAGCATGTGATCAAACTTTGTAAATGTTCCAAGTGCACTTGAAAATAATTTTGTTTTGCAGTTATTGAGTAG
>NW_011494724.1:1090877-1116428 GCF_000754665.1 Bison bison bison
TATTGAGTAGATTGTTCTATAAATGTCAAGTTAGTTGGTTGATAGTGTTTTTTTTTTTAAATCTTCTGCATCTTACTGAACTTTATCTTTAATTCCACTAGTTGCTGAAAAAGTATTGAAACCTCTCACAATAATTATTAATACTAGCTTGTGCTTACTTGGGCATAATATGTGTTAAACCACTGTCTTAGATAATTGAGTATTTGAAGAACTTGTTTGACAGAACTTCTGGAAGTTTTCAGTCCTCTACTTCCATATTTGAAGTACAAATAAGGGATATAATATGTTTCTTTAATTTTTTCTTAATGCTCTTGTTTTTTCAGTTCAGTTCAGTCGCTCAGTCATGTCTGACTCTCTGTGACCCTATGAACCACAGCATGCCAGGCCTCCCTGTCCATCACCAACTCACAGAGTCCACCCAAACTCATGTCCACTGAGTCAGTGATGCCATCCAGCCATCTCATCCTCTGTCGTCCCCTTCTCCTCCTGTCCTCAATCTTTCCCAGCATCATGGTCTTTTCAAATGAGTCAGCTCTTCGCATCAGGTGGCTAAAGTATTGGAGTTTCAGCTTCAACATCAGTCTTTCCAATGGATACCCAGGACTGATCTCCTTTAGGATGGACTGGTTGGATCATCTTGCAGTCCAAGGGACTCTCAAGAGTCTTCTCCAACACCACAGTTCAAAAGCATTAAAATCTTAATTAATTAATTAAAATCTTAAAGGTAAAGTGGTACAAAACCTGAATTTTTGGTTCTCTAAGAGGACACAGTTTTCTTAAAACATTGAACTGCTTTTGGTAACTGTTTCTTTAAGTGATCTGTATTTGCATTGATCTTTTATGATGCATTAAAATTTTTTGATATTTTTTACAAACTTCCCAAAGATCAAGTTCTAAGCAGGGTTCATCTGACCTCTAGCTAACTTTTGGGTTTGTCAGAGGGTCCCTGGAACACCTCAAATTATTTGTTTTCTCTCCATCTCAGAGGAATATTAGACTATTTGGGCTTACTGGGTGTGTTTGAATTGCATGGGCTGCTGCTGCTGCTAAGTCGCTTCAGTCGTGTCCAACTCTGTGCGACAACTATGTGCCGTCCCCATAGATGGCAGCCCACCAAGCGCCCCGTCCCTGGGATTCTCCAGGCGAGAACACTGGAGTGGGTTGCCATTTCCTTCTCCAATGCATGAAAGTGAAAAGTGAAAGTGAAATTGCTCAGTCATGTCCAACTCTTAGCTACCCCATGGACTGCAGCCTACCAGGCTCCTCCGTCCATGGGATTTTCCAGGCAACAGTGCTGGAGTGGGGTGCCATTGCCTTCTCCGAATTGCACGGGAGGCACTGTCAAATGAGTGGTGATAAAGCATCCTTCAGTTTTATAGTTTTATATTGTTTTATAGTATTTTCTTTTTGAGATTGGAGATTGAATATTTATTCTCATGGTTGGGTCTCAGGAAAAACTGAAGGGCTTGAATCAGTATTTTGGAATGTAAACTGTGCTGACTATCCTGTCTTGTCACTTCAGGTGTCTTTTCATGTATTTAGAAAAAAGGCAATTTTATAGATTTTCAATGATCTAAAATCTGAGAGGTGTGGTATATCTTGTAGTGCTATATAAATTGACAGGTAAAGATTCAGGAAAATCTTAACAGTTTTATAGTGGTTGATAAGCCTTAAGAGAGAGAGAAAAATATCAGGATACTTTGATTCTCTTAAGTTTTCTTCTAAGGCATACTCAGATATCACAACAATGAGCTAAAATTCCCAGGAAAAAAATGCATTGGTACCTGTATAACCTAAGGAGGAGAACTGGTTCTATTGTTTTGCAGAGAACCGGCATGGTTAACTATCTAAAATTGGAAGGCTGGATAAAATCTTCACAGCTTCATGTATCCTACAGGAAAGACTGCATCTGTAACCATTACTGTACAAGTTGCCTCCTCTTATTCAATTTCTTGAGTAAAGAAAGGCTATAATTTATCATATTCTTTTTCAGCTTTCTCTCAGAAGGAATTCTTCCCTTAGTCAGACTGGAACTAGCATTGTGATACTTTAGATCTCAAATCTTATGATCAGTTGAGAACTAGCCGATAATCTTCATAGTCCAGTGCTGTGACAAAATCCAAATTAAGTCTGACAATAGTATGTCTTTACAGTTCTGAATTTTGAGGGGATACAAACAAATTTAATAAGGACATTTGAATAGAGCTTTATGGATTTCAAAAATTTTTCACATTATTTTAGCCCTCTTATTACCTACTGTGAGAAAGAGAGTGTAGAAGTTCATGATACTTATGGTGTTCTCTGCTCAGCACATTTTCCAGTTTCCTATCTTCTAATACCAATAACCATCTTCCAGCTTCCTTAGGGAAATGCCTGCTCTGCTAACATGGTTCCAAGTAAGGCTATTAATCATAGTGCTGTCTGTAGCTGCTCCCTAGCTGCAGTGTCTGGTCAGTCAGGATTACCACTTGCACCTTCCTATTCATAGTGACTGAGAAATTGTATGTGGTTTCTAGGGCCTTATGTGAGCTCTCCCTGCACTTTGCTGCTGAAATGAATATAGAGAAAATGTCTTCTTGCTTTTTGGGCTCTTGTGACTAGATCAATATGAATTTGGAGATGCTTTGAAAATCCAAGTTGTCTAGAATAGGAGAGAATTGGAGTTAACTTTGAGATGAGAACAGATAAAATAAAAAGATAGTTACTCAATGGATTGAACCCTGGGTCCAGCCACATTTGACCATGTTTCATGAGCTAATAAATGCCTTTTTTCTTAAGGTAGTTTAAGATGATTTTCCCCTTACTTAGTTCATTCAGGCTTCTGTAACAAAGTAGGTTGCTTGTAAACAACAGAAATCTATTTCTCAGAGTTCTGGAGACTGGAAATCAGGATGTTGGCATGGTTGAGTTCTGGTGACAGCCCACTTCCAGGCTGTAGACTGTTGTCTTCTCCTGTACCCTCATACAGCAGAAATAAGCAGCAAGCACTGACAACTCTTATAAGGGCACTGATGTGACACATGAGGGATTCACCCTTAAGTCCTCCTCTAGACCAAAGGGTCACTGCCTAATGCCGTCACAGTGGGGAATAGGGTTTCAACATATGAATCTGTGGGCAGGGGATACAGCCATTCAGTTCATGACAATAGATTATTTCATTTGCAACCTAAAGCATCTTCCCTATTGCAGTTACTTTTGCCGCATTTCACAGATGGAAAACTGAGGCTCTGTGAGGCTAAGTGACCCATATATATATATAGTTTCTCCACTATATATAGTGGGAAAACTTGATAAAGCTTATTCTCATTTCAGCTACTCATTCTGTCTACCGATTACCACGCTGCTTAATAATAAATATCTCGTGGTTGTTTTTTTGTTTGTGTATGTGTGCATGGCTGATCCTTCTTTTCCCTAAAGAAGGTTTGCTGATCTGACTATATAAGCTCTTCTGCTCAAGGGATGATGTCTGTGTGACCGCATGGCTCTACTGACACTCTCTGCCTGTCCTGTCCGCTCACGACCAGGTTTCTGTGCTCCTGGTCTTCCTCTCAGAAGAGATTATCTAACAAACCACATATACCAGGCTTGAGTCATTTGAAATCTGATTCTGATCCGATGCATCTGTGCTGACCACTTTATCTCAGAATGGGTCTCCACTGTTGCAGAATCTTTCTGAAGGCATCCTGGAGTGGGTTGGTGAAGGTAGAAGGAAAGGTCCTCCTTGTTTGTTTCAACCTGTGTCGACTGGCCTGCCTGTCCCTAAACAGTCCTAATCTCTGTGAGCCCTAATGGCAGAAAAATGGGCTGAGACTTGAGGGAAAATACTTCTACATTTTGTGAGCAATAAGAAAAAGAAAGGAACAAGTAATGTGATTCTTTAAAGGTTAGATACAGTAATACTTCCCAATTCAGCTTGCTGAAGAAAAAGCTGCTCCATAAGTGAATTTTAAAGAAACACTTTAAGCACCCAAAACTTTAGAGAAAACTATTTTGAACATTATAAGGTTGAAATTTTTCTAACATTTGTTGCATACATACACTCCTGCTTGGCTTTTTGAATCACATTTCTCCTAATAGGAACTATTTCCTTAGACACTTAGAGGTTTTGTTGTTTCTGGATGACCTCTCAGTGGAGTACTCATTGCTTTTTAATAATTCCATTCTGTTTTTTAAATGTATTTTCCTATATATTGTAATTTTATCTACTAATTGCTCCTTTTTATGGTTGGTAATATGTTCTTTGCTGTTGCTTTGAATCTTCTTTTATATATAGTCTGCACGACACATGCCTCCTACTCTCTCTTCTGGAGTAGGGGGTGAAGGATTTGTGGCTGTTTTTTTCCCTCTCTTAACATGTAGATAACTCTTCCATTTACATCTATTGTTTTCAGGCAGGCTTGGACACGAAGCATCAGTGGGTCTCTGGGAGAGAAGGAGCAGGACTTGGCCAGAGACCTAGTTGTCACCGGCACTTTGCTGACCACTTGTGAGATATCAGCACTATGCCTTATCTAACGGAAACCTCACAACGAGGCTTAGAGCGAGATTCCTGGGCACTGTACTAAATGCTTTATACATATTATCTCCCTTAGCACTCAAAAGATCTCTATGTATCTCATAAGAGGAAGGCAACTTGGAGGTAAAACAGAGCACAAACTTCGATTTAGGTACACTGGATCCAGGGGCAGACTCGGCAACATGATGGAATTACAGATTCTCTCCTAAAAGGTTCTATTTAACATGTTCTATTTCCCTGGGTCACAAAGCATGTGGCAAAACAGATACAGTTCTGATTCTTTCCAGACATCATGTCCTTAACTACCATCCACATGGCCTTAATTCCTTATTTGCATCTTCTTTATTTCTCTGCTTAGTCCAGCAGACTTCCTCTAGGGCTTGGTTTGCTTAACTCCTGTCTTTTATTCCCTGGGATTAATTCTTCTCCCTATATATTCTACTCATCTGTACACTTATGTCCCCAATATTTCCTGGGCTTGTATTTCCTTCATGGCTTTAAAATTGGGCCCTGTATTATACCTCCTGTATCCTTTCCACATAGTGCTTAAAACAGGTGATTTAAATCTGCAGTTATGTGAGTGAGTTTGTCTTTTATTAGGCACATCAACACTACATGTATTTGAAAATGGGCTGTATTAGTATGTTTCTGGACTAAGGGGGCTCTCATTGCTCAGTCGTGTCCGACTCTTTGTGACCCTCTGTACTGTAGCCTGCCAGGTTCCTCTGTCCATGGGATTTTCCCAGCAAGGACACTTGCCATTTGTGGGTTGCCATTTCCTTCTCCAGGGAATCTTCTCTACTCAGGCATCAAACCAATGTCTCCTGCATTGGCAGGCAGATTCTTTTACCACTATGCCACCTTGGAAGCCCTAGTATGTATCTGGTCTATGGGAAACCCACATATGGACTTTCAGACCCCCTTGCCATAACTTGACAGTCTCCTGGGTCTGAGTCCACAGGTTGAGATCACTGCCTTGGAATAGCATTATTTAATGACAGAGAGCCAACTCAGCAGTCTAACAGACTCTGCAGCCCCCAAGGTTTCATGATCTTGATCATGAATCTTAACCATCACACAACAAGACTGCCTTTTCTTAGGCCTCATTGTCCCATTTAGATGAGGTCAGGCATTTAAAGTACTTAACACAGTATCAAGGCAGCATCCTGCTCCTGTCCATGGTTTGGATGTTAAAAGACATAAAACAGAGTGATAAACCAACTTTGACCAGGGCAAACTGGGCCCTGGGCTGATTTGGTAACACAGTCTGGAGTTACAAGTTGTGTTACACAGTGAAATCAAAATAAGGGCTTGCATTGTTCAGCTGATAAAGAAGTTTGTAACCAAGTTGGCTTCCCTGGTGGTTCAGATGGTAAAGAATCTGCCTGCAATGCAGGAGACCTGGCTTTCATCCCTGGGTTGGAAAGATCCCCTGGAGAATGGAATGACTACCCACTCCAGTCTTCTTGCCTGGTAAATCCCATGGGCAGAGAAGCCTGGTGGGTGACAGTCCATGGGGTCACAAAGAGTCGGAACCAACTGAGTGACCAACACTTTCACCCTTTCTGTATAATGACAGCCCATACCTCACAGGGTCATCTGTGGGGTATCATTCCCCTGCCACCTCTCTGTCGCTGGATATTGCTCAGAATTCAGACTTCGGCCTTTCCCCTTTTCTCCATGTGAGCTGTACCACGGAACCTCAGGACAGCCTCTCTCTGCCTCCTGACACTGCCAGGCTCTGCCCTTTCCCATAGACGTTTTCCTCTCTGTCCTTCCACAGCCCCTCCTGACTCTGGTTCTCCTGAGGGCTGAGGCTTCTGTTACAGATGCCAGGAAACAGGGTTTTCCCTGGTGATCAAGTGACTTAAGACACAATGCTCCCAGTGCAGGGAGCCAGTGGGTTTGATCCCTGGTCAGCAAATGAGAATCCCACAGGACTCAACTGAAGATCCACACGCTGCAACTAAGACCTGGCACAGCCAGATAAAGAAATATAAAGCAAAATACCAGGAAGCACTCACAGGTATTTCCATTTGGGACTCTGTACAAACCTATAGGAGGAGAAGGAGAATATGATGGGGGCGTGTGCTTGATATGGAAGGGAACGGAAGAAATGGCAGGGAGGGAAATTCTGCCATAGTGTATGCATAGAAGGGTTATTGAGCCTCTCTATTGGACTAACATGTATCAGCTCTAACGAAAGTTGATGGGGGTGGTGGGGGGTGGGGGAATCCACAGCCCTGAAGGTTTCATTCTTTTTCAGCAGGAAGTCCTCAGAGACTCTGCGACAGAAAATCTAAGGGTCCACCAAGCTGAATGAAAACCAGCTCAGAGACAGAACTTCATTTTTAATCCTTTAGAGGGTAACCCCAAGTAATAGCAGCTGAGCCAAGAATACTTTCTCTATCATATCCCATTTAATCATTTCATAATCCTATTGAAGCAGGTTCTGCTGTTACTTCCATTTTATAGGTGAGGAAACTGACTCAGAGAGACCAAGTGACTGCAAATAACTGGCCCAGCATTACCCAGCTAGTAAGTAGATGAGCATCGATTTTGAAAACAGGTCTGTCTGATTCTGTGCTCTGGCTCTTAAATCTCTTGCTACAAAGGGATCCTGAATGTGTATTCCTTCTAAAGGGTGGTGGTGGTGGTTTAGTTGCTAAGTTGTGCCTGACTCTTGCGACCCCCTGCCAGGCTCCTCTGTCCATGGGATTCTCCAGGCAAGAATATGGAGTGGGTTGCCATTTCCTTCTCCAATTCTAAAGGGTAGATGTAGTTTAATGCTTAGACTTGGTAAGAAATTCCTTTTGCAATAAACTGTTAAGAAAACTACCCCCCACCCCCAGTTGACACTGCCAGTTAAATATTGGTGTATCTTAGTTTTCACATGGCAGGAAGTAGCTGTGGTTGGGCAGGTGGTCCCCACAGAGTCCAATCAATTTCAGTGTGTTCAGATTACAAATTGACCTGTAAATGAGTTCTAGCATCTCAAGGGAAAAGCAAAGAGTGTTGCATTATCTGTGAAAATTCATTAGCAATGCCGGAAGACTGTGTCCTGTAGTTGGTGAGTCACAAGTCACTATGTATCTTTAACATTCATCCAGGCCTCATAGACAAAGCAGGTAAAGTTCCCATCCATTTCAAGTATTGGAATACTAATTCTTTAATTAGAACCTCTGTTCTGCCTTAAACTCTGGGTCTGGCCACTAGCTCACCCAGATCTATCAAGTGAGTCACCTTCGTCAGTTGCCACCACCTCCCTGGGGGTGGTGGTTCAGTCGCTCAGTCATATTAGACTCTTGACAACCCATGGCCTGTGATTTTATGCTAATTGGTCTCTAGTGCCCTAGGCTTCCTCCAACTTCCTATATTGGTTTCTTTTTTGCTACTGTAACACAGTACCATAAGCTTCAGTTCAGTTCAGTTGCTCAGTCGTGTCCGACTCTGCAACCCCATGAATTGCAGCATGCCAGGCCTCCCTGTCCATCACCAACTCCCGGAGTTCACCCAAACTCTTGTCCATTGAGTCCATGATGCCATCCAGCCATCTCATCCTCTGTTGTCCCCTTCTCCTCCTGCCCCCAATCCCTCCCATCATCAGAGTCTTCTCCAATGAGTCAACTCTTCACATGAGGTGGCCAAAATATTGGAGTTTCAGCTTTAACATCCGTCCTTGAACATCCAGGGCTGATCTCCTTCAGAATGGACTGGTTGGATCTCCTGGCAGTCCAAGGGACTCTCAAGAGTCTTCTCCAACACCACAGTTCAAAAGCATCAATTCTTTGGCATTCAGCTTAGGGGCTTAAAATAACACAAGTTTATTATGTTACAGTTCAGAAGTCGAAAATAAATTTTACAGAGATACAAGCAAATCAGTGGCAGCCTAGCCGCCTAATTTATGTTAGGAAGCCTAACTAATGGCAGCCTGATTTCTTCTGGATGATCTAGAGAATCCATTTCCTTGCCTTTTCCAGTTTCTAGATGCTGTCTTCATTCCTTGGCTGTTCAGCTTTTCTTCCTCTGTTTCATTTCTGGGCCTTTCCTGACTTTGCTGCCTCCCTCTTTTAAGGACCCTTGTGATTTACATTGGCCCCACTTTGGATAATTTCACCATCTCAAGGTCTTTAATCATAACTTCAAGGCTCCTTTTTACCATGTAAGATAATATCCATAGGTTCCAGGGATTAGCAAGTGTCCACATAGTTTTGGAGGCCATTGCTCAGTCTCGCATACCTCCTCCTTATGGAGGGCTTCTCAAGGAAGAAGAAAGGTTCTGTGGTATCATGAACCTAAGGTGAAACATGAAGCAGGAATTTGATTCCAATCTTGAATCGGACATTACATCCATTGTTGGATCATACACAAAGCATTTTATGTCCCAGATAACATTCTGTAATTGAAATCTTCTACCAGTTCACTAATAGCTCTCCTAGCTAGAAAATTCCACAACTAGACAAATTCATTTCTATTAAAATATAAATGACTTGAAGAAATTTTACTGTGGATTAGACTTTTCTTCAAAGGACTGAATTTACTCTAAAAATAATAGTTCATCTGTGATGACCTAGAGGGGTGAGATGGGGGTGATTGTGCAGTAAAACTGAATGTACCTATAAATTTTGAACTGAGTATTTATATGTGTAAGTTTTGTGGATACAATTGGCAGTTTTTGTAATTTATACTGGGATCTATTTTGTAAATGTCATGAAAAAAAATTGTAGAATTTTAGAATTGAAAGAATTTTAGGGAAACTTTGGTTTAATATCCATTCATCCCACAAATATGTATTAAGACTTTGACATGACAGGATTAGAGTGGAAACGGTGCAGGTTGCTCCCACACGTCTCTAGGTATCACTGCTCATATGACCGTTTATGGAAAGGCACCACCTGTGGTCTGCAAAGCACAAGTGAAAACATACTTGTTTACAACACCCTGGTTCCTTGAGATAAAATAGTGAAAAAGACAAAACATTCCTAGACCTCTGAGACTTCTCAGTCTGGAGAGGACAATCCACATACGAAGAGGCAAATACACAGTTGATAAAGGCAACATGACAGGTTTCTGTGGGAGAATGTAGGAGAGTCTGGAGCATGCAGGAAGTTTCCTAGGAAAATATTTCATCTACCCTGAGCCCTGAATGAAAATGACAGGCTAAAGAAAGCAAAGGCATGGAGAAGGAAATGGCAACCCACTCCAGTACTCTTGCCTAGAAAATTCCCTGGATGGAGGAGCCTGGAGGGCTACAGTCCATGGAGTCGCAAAAAAAAAAAAAAAAGAAAGCAAAGGCAGAGGAAGAGATGAATGAAGATTGTTCAGGCCAACTTAATTGCAAGCTCTTAAGGTGAAGACAGAAGATGATGCTTGAGGAGTAGAAATAGTTCTGCAGAAATAGTTCTGCTGCAGAAAAAAAGAAATGGCCAGAAAAACTAGAGGCTGCAAAAGGTTAAGAAACTTGTGTTTTGTCACCTACCCTATCTCCTCTGGTTCATTAAGGGGCACCTTAAGTTACAATAGATTTATTCATCACAAGTACTGTTGTGTACCCTGGGAAGTGTTCTGCTGGCGGCTACACTACAATGCAGTCTCGGATTATCATTGCTCTAGACCAGAGCTTGTTGGTTGCAGAGGACAGCAGCTGTGTCCTTGCACACCTGTGAAATCCACTGATTGCCTGCAGTTCATCTTCAGAGATGTTCTGGTTATTGAAGTCTCTGTCAATATATATAACTGAAATTTAGATAATTATTACAGAAAGATGTTTGATCTGGATATGATATCCCTGCTTATACAAAGCTAAAGGCAAAACAGAGAAGCTAAGAGCAAAAGCATACCATTTTCTCTGACAGGGTCCTGTTTGCTTCTGTTCTGGTATGCTTCCTGTTAGCAATCGATACAAATTGTCTATAAGGCAAACAACATTGCATTGATAAAATGACATGAGTCCATCATGAGTCTTAAAAAAAATCAAGATAAATTATGTTCCCATTTATAACAATTTATAACAATGTCATACTGCTTTCATCTAATCAAATTATTTTCTAATTTTATTTTAAAATATCAAATATATTTCACATTAATTTGGCTGTCCAAATACCAGGGTAATTTGTTGCTAATGGGTTATCATCATTGCTCTCTTTTTTGTGTTATATTTGTGAAATTTTCAGGAAATAAAGATAGTCCTGAAGGAAGTTCATGAATGTCTAAGTAAATCTCAGTTCTCAACTGGTTTTGCTTGGTAGTGTATTTTTAGTTCCTTTGCCTGAGTTGGATAAAAATTTTAAAATCTTCTTTTAGCTATGTTTTTTTTTTGTTGTTGTTATGGTTATTCTCAGAGATTTTATATATATTTTTTAGTCAAATATGATTTTTTATTTTTCTAAAGTTGTTATTGTGCTTATGGTGTGATTGTTCAACCAGTGATTTTCTTTTGAACTTAACCTGCTGCTGAAATATATTATTAGGTCTAATCTTTTTTTCTAACACTTTAATATGAAAAGTTTCAAACATACTGAAAAATTGGAAGCATTTTTTAGTGAACATCCTTGTACCTAGTCTCTAGTTTCTAGTGCCAATAGTTTACTATGACTGCTAATCCTTTTCATTTGATTTTTTAAAAACAACTTTTTTGGATTATCTAGATAAATAATAAGTAATAATTATTACTGCAAATAAGTTATTTGCAAATAATTTCCTTCTACTTATCAATATAATACCTCTTCTTTCTTGGCTTAATTCAATAAATGCTTTATAATTAATAGCTATTGTTGATATAGATATATATGTTGATATATATATATAACTAGCTATTGATGATATATATGTATATTAATAGCTATTTTGACTTGATCTCATGAATGAGAAGAATATGTTCAGAAATCTGTTGTTCAGTGTGATATTGCTGGTAATTTGGCTTAGATGTTCTTTTTCAAACTCCATTGATTTTTTTTTTTTGATTAATTTATTAAGTAATTGATTGATCCATTGCTTTTTGAAATATTTATCAGAATCCTGTTTTGTCCCAGGCACTGTACTTGGCACCAAATGTACTCATAGGGATTAAAAAAAAAAAAAAAAAAAAAAACTCCAAAGATCCTGGATCCTGCCTTCTTGGGGATTAAAGTCTAGTGGGGTTTGTATGATAAGCTGTGATAATAAATGTCCTACTAATAAAACACTTTGTAATTCATTGAGCAAAACCTAATTGGTCTTAGTGTTTTATTCCTTCAGCATATGGATAAGTTAGATTTTTTAAATTACTTTTGTTTCTGTTTGAGTTTGCCAAATTCTCATACACTGATTATACTTACTTTATAATTTGTCTTTTTCTGTGATCTGGTAATTCACATGACGGGACATGAGAATTGTTGCTAAGTCATGTCAGACTTTTTTGCAACCCCATGGACTATAGCCTGCCAGGCTCCTCTGTCCATGGGATTTCCCAGGCAAGGATACTGGAGTGGGTTGAGCAGGATAGGTGTTAGCTCTGCCATTTCCTTCTCCAGGGGATATTCCCAACTCAAGGATTGAAAGCAGGTGGGTTCTTTACCGCTGAGTCACCAGAGAAGTCCTAACGTGAGAATTATCTTTTCCTTAATGATTGGAAAGAATCTGTCCAGGCAAACTTTTATGGTAATTCTTTTTTATTCAACTTGTTTTCCCATAAATGCACCGATTTCACTTTTATTTTTGGATCCCTTCATTGGCTATTCAGGGTTTTTTGTGTTTCTGTTTTAAAAGTGTTTTTTTTTTTTTTTTTACTTTTGTTTGAAAAAAGCCATTGAAATCATGTTAGGAATTGCTTTGAATCTACAGGTGGCTTTGGTAATATTACCATTTTAACCAATATTAATTCTTCCAATCCATGAATGTGAGGTACTTTTCTATTTGTTTCTTTGAATTCTTTCATTATTATCTTGAAATTTTCCAAGTAGAGATCTTACTCCTCTTTAGTTAGATTTATTCTTAAAGTATTTTGTTGTTTTTCATGCTATTGTAAATGAGTTCAATTTTTGATTTTTCAGAAAATATATTTTTAAAAATTTTTCAGACTTGGATAGAAAGTGTGTTAATTTTGCATATTATTTTTGTATTCTGCAAGTCTCCTGAACTCATTGATTAGATGTAATGATTTTTGTTGTTGAATCTTTAAGATTTTTTTATATACAAAATCATGTTGTGCAAATAGAGACAATTTTACTACTTTTCCAATTTTGTTGCCTTTTATTACTTTTTCTTGCCTGATTATTCTAGCTAGGACTTCTAGTACTATATTCAACAGGAGTGGTGAGCACCTTGTCTTGTTTTTCATCTTAGAGGAAAAGCCTTCAGCTTCACCACTGAACATAACATTAGCTGTGGGTTTGTCATAGATGGCCTTTACTATGTTGAGATATATTCATTCTATTCCTAGTATAAGAGTTTTTATTAATAATGGATGTTGAATTTTGTCAAATATTTTTTCTGTGTCCATCGAGATGATCATACTGTTCTTTTCTTTCATTTTGTTAATGTGATTTATCACAGTGATTGTATTATATGTGTTGGATTTTTGGTCATAGTAAACGATGCTTTTAGTATACTGCTGAATTCAGTTTGCTAGTATTTTATTGAGAATTTCCATGTCTATATTCATCAGGGATATTTGTCTGTAGTTTTCTATTGTGTCCTTTTCTGACCTCATAAAATGTGTTTGGGAGTGTTCCCTCCTCTTTGACTTTTTTGCGAAGAGTTTGAGAAGGATTGATGTTAATTCTTTAAATGTTTGGTAAAATTCACCAGTGAAGCCATGTGGTCTTGGGCTTTTCTTTGTTGGAGGTTTTTGACTACTGATTCAGTCTCTACTAGTAATGATCTATTTGAATTTTCTATTTGTTCTTGATTCAGTCTTGGTAGGCTATATGTTTCTAAGAATTTTTCCATTTCACATTGAATTGCATAGAAAATTTTCTTAAAATACTTATTTTTAAGTCCCTTTTATTGGTTCTGTCTCCTTTTTCATTTCTAGTATTGGTAAAATTGAAGTTCTGCCTGCTTCTGTACTAGATAAATGCTATATCTTTTGAGGGGACTGGTGATATGTTTTAAATAGTCTGCCAAAAATATATATAATATGATTCCCCTTATATAAACAAAAGTTATGTTATTTTTTTTCTGAAACTATACATGTTAAGCTGTTGACAGTGGCTGAGTTTGTAGGGAAAGAGTAGTGACTTTTAATTTTAACTTTTCAGTGCTTTTATTTATTTATTTATTTTTTTACTATATGCATTAGTTTCTAGTTTATAAAAAGTGAGTTGATTGAATAACAGGATAGATTGTTAATGATCATAGGTCATGGTACTTTATTTGTACTTTTCTGTATTTTAATAATTTAAACAAATTTTATTTTAAATTTTAACAATTTTTAAATCCAGAAGGAAAAGAGTATAATAAATTAGGACAGTGGCTAGCAGAAATATCTAAATTCATGTGTATATCCCTCTGTATCCTTTTTGGGATAATATCAATCCTATGGGTCCAGGAGAAGAGTGGATTTAGAAGTATGGTTGCCAATGAATTCTTCTCCAGATCAAGAAGAAACTGTTACAGAGGTTTGCAGTCTCAAGGAATCATTTCATTACTTTTGTTGTTCTGTCTCCTAAAAATGTAGGGATGAATTCTTAGGGATGAGCAGTTTAGAACACCAGAAATCAAATGTAGACTTAATCTTCAGAATGAAAGAAAGTAATTTTTTTCTTGAATCAACTGAAGCTTTCTCTAGAAGACAGAAAAATAACAGTCTTGGGAAAGCAATTGTATTTACTTTGTAGTAAATTATAAGCAGGCGATTAAAGGTCAAGGCACAGTTTCTCAATCTCTACAGTGCTAGAAGTAAAACATGCAAATTTCTGAGGGCAGTACCATGAAACTCTTTACCAAGTACCAAGAATCATTGGTACTTGGAAACTCAGTGCCAAGAGTCATTTTTGGCTTTGTTTGCTGTGTGTGCCTGTGCCCTTCCTTCTGAAGGGTGTCCTCTGGCAAGGGAAACACGTAGATATTGTGGCAGTGCAGTTCAGTAACGTGTGGGAGATGAAGGAGTTGTGACCATCTTTTAGGACCATGGTCTGTAAACCTTAGTATGTATCAAAATACCAGAAAGCCTGTCAGAGCACATTCCTGAACCTCGTCCCCACAGGTTCCCCACAGGTTCTGACTGAGTAGCTCTGGGTGGGGCCTTGCGAGTTCTTCAGTGATGTTGCTTTTGGGGGTCTGGAGACCACACTTGAGGAATTAGGCCTTCATAAAGGGCCTAAGCCAGCAGCTGGAGACCTTGATTAATAGATTATGGTTTGGCCCTCTGGTATGTGATTACAAACCTCTAAGACCCAAAAAAGTGATTCTCAAACTTTAGTGGCAATAAGAATAAGAATCACCCGAGGATTTGTTGAGTTTTAGGTTCCCAGGGCCTGTCTCCATGGCACGGGGAGGAGTTGCATTCACAGTTAGTATCATAGATGTTTTGACGCAATGGTCCGGGGACCATGGTTTAAAAACTACATTACTGACATATTTAGAGGTTGCTGTTTCTTAACTTCTTCCTCTAAAATGATTAAGCCCTAATGTCAGTAGCACTTAGCTGAAGACCAGTGATGCTGATATATGAATCAAGAGTAGCAATTTTATTAAGAAAAGGAAGATTTGAAGTGAGTGCTCCTCTCTGCTAGCCTCACCTGGTAAAGCCGAGCTCTTTACTTTCTACATTCCTGTCCCAGAACATCACTGTACAGCTGGTAGCCTTGCTAGAATTAAAACCACAGTGTTGTAGAAAGCATCGAGTTTATGTGGCTGATCTTGCAAGACCAAATTTGTAGAGAAAATACAACTTGGAAGGTATGGACAGGTAGGAAAAAAAATAAATCACCATTTCTATGTATATATGTAAACGTAGATGTAGGGAATCAACATAAAAATCAGAATCCATTTCCAAGGACTACAAAGACAAGATTGAGACTTTCTTTTATTTTATCAAGTAAATATTTCAAAAGTTTGAAGTTTAAAATCTTCACTTAGTTTCTTTCAGTACAGTAAACCTTTAAAACCATGATGTTTTAGGCCTTTACTTTAAAACATCTGTGGTCTGATGGTCAAGATTCAAAATTGGAGCTAAGTCATCACAAAATAACCAATGGTAAGAAAGTTACGTTGAATCAGTGATAATTTTGCCACAATATAATCATTTCTAAGCTTAATAGCATAACTGTTGAGTACAGGAGTAACCTTCTATTTGTGTCACTGAGTATTTAGTTATTCTATTCATGGAGTAACTTGCCACAAACTTCCTGAGACAAGGTAGGGATATTGGAAATTGCTTTAATGGCAGTTCTTGTTTCTGAAGTAGTTGTTTGGTCATTCATCCTCCTGGAAAATACTGGGTTTCAGGTGTTGGTTCGAAAATGGAACATAAATTGTACCAAGATTCTAGGCATTTGACAGCGTATCAGTCGTATATATCTGGCTTCTGGGATGATTTATACAGTTTTCTGGTATATGTTTTAATTGAAGAAAAATATAATACTGCACAAAAGTGTTTTTATGTATGTAGAATCAGTGTCACCACCACTCATATCAAGAAAAGGAATACTAACACCTCCATGGGCCTCCTCTTTGTTCCCTCCAGTCAGCAACCTCCATAAAAGGACTCACTATTCTAAGAACTTCTATCAATATGGATTGGTTTGTCTGTTTTAGAACTTAATATAAATGGAACGTTAGAAAATGGACTCTACTATTTTTGCCCTTTTTAGCTCAAGATTATGTCTGTGAGATTTATAGATGTTTCATGTTGCAGTGCTTTGATCTCTTTCATTGCCATGTGATATTCCATTGCTTGAATTGTTTTTTTTTTTTTTTTTTTTTACAATTTATCCATTCTACAGTTCTCAGTTCAGTTCGGTCGCTCAGTCGTGTCCGACTCTTTGCGACCCCATGAACTGCAGCATGCCAGGCCTCCAGTTCTCAGTTTTTTAAATTAGAAAGAATGCTGAAATAAGGATTCTTTTACAAGTATTCTGTTGTACATGTACATTCATTGATGTAGAGTATATCTCTGGGAATGGAATTGCTAGCACATAGGATTTACATATGTACAGTTTTGGTCTATACTGAGTTGCCAAAAAGTTTTCCCAAGTGATAATATGAATTTCAAAATTATTGTAATTTAAAATCATAACAGCAATATATGAGAGCTGTTGGTACTCCACATCTTCACAAACACTTGGTATTGTTCTGTTTTATTTTAAACTGTTTTCGCAGGTGCATAATAGATTTTATTGTTAGTTTATTTTAAATTTCCTGGATGACTAATGAAATTAAGTATCTTTATATTTGTTTATTGGTCATTTGAATATTTTTGGGGGGTGAAATTCCTGTTCTGTACTTCAACTCTTTTAAAAATGCTTGCTTTCTTTGACTGATTTATACAATATCTTTATATATTCTACAAGTCTTTATTCAGATATCTGTATTGGAAGCATCTTCTACTTTGTGGTATATCTTCTTATTCTCTTAACAGTAACTTTTTATGTACAGATGTTTTATATTTTAATGGAATCCAACTTATCAACCTTTTTGTTTGTGCTTGATGCTACTTCTCTCTTGTTTAAGAATCTTTCACAGGTCACGAAGCAACAGTTAGAACTGGACATGGAACAACATAGGAACTGGACATAGGAAAAGGAGTACGTCAAGGCTGTATATTGTCACCCTGCTTATTTAACTTATATGCAGAGTACATCAAGAGAAACGCTGGGCTGGAGGAAGCACAAGCTGGAGTCAAGATTGCCGGGAGAAATATCAATAACCTCAGATACGCAGATGACACCACCCTTATGGCAGAAAGTGAAGAAGAACTAAAGAGCCTCTTGATGAAAGTGAAAGAGGAGAGTGAAAAAGTTGGTTTTAAAGCCAACATTTTTTTGGCTCAACATTCAGAAAACAAAGATCATGGCATCCGGTTCCATCACTTCATGGAAAATAAATGGGGAAACAGTGGCTGATTTTATTTTTCCGGGCTCCAGAATCACTGTGGATGGTGATTGCAGCCATGAAATTAACAGACGCTTACTCCTTGGAAGGAAAGTTATGACCAACCTAGATAGCATATTGAAAAGCAGAGACATTACATTGTCAACAAAGGTCCATTTAGTCAAGGCAATGGTTTTCCAATGGTCATGTATGAATGTGAGACTTGGACTGTGAAGAAAGCTGAGCACTGAAGAATTGATGCTTTTGAACTGTGGTGTTGGAGAAGACTCTTGAGAGTCCCTTGGACTGCAAGGAGGTCCAACCAGTCCATCCTAAAGGAGATCAGTCCTGAATAGTCTTTGGAAGGACTGATGATGAAGCTGAAACTCCAATACTTTGGCCACCTGATGCAAAGAGCTGACTCATTGGAAAAGACCCTGGTGCTGGGAAAGATTGAGGGCAGGAGGAGAAGGGGACACCGACTCAATGGACATGGGGTTTGGGTGGACTCTGGGAGTTGGTGATGGACAGAGAGGCCTGGCGTGCTGTGGTTCATGGGGTCACAAAGAGTCAGACACTATTGAGTGACCGAACTGATGGATGCCAATAAAGCAGTGTTTCAAGTTTGTTCTCTCATATCTCCTTTTCTAGTATTCATAGTTTGTGTTACGTGCATTTTAGAATGAGCTTGCCAATTTCCACCCAAAGTAAAACTGCTGGAATTTTGTTTAGAATTGAATGTGGACTTCCCTGGTAGAAGAATCTGCCTGCCAATGCAGGACACCTGGGCTCAATCCCTGGGTCAGGAGGATCCCCTGGAGGAGGAAATGGCAACCCACTCCAGTATCCATGCCTGGGAAATCCCAGGGACAGAGGCTGGCAGGCTACAGTCCATGGGGGTGGTAAGAGTCAAACACAACTTAGCAGCTAAGCCACTACCACCACATTGAATGTATGTATCAATTGGTATCAGATGAAAACAACAATATTGAGTTTTCTTATCCTTGAATGTAATATGATATAATATAAAATACTTCATTTATCTAGGTCTTTAATTTCTCTTAGTTATATTTTACAGTAGTATCTCCATTTCTTTCATTAGATTTATTATAAATTATTTAAGGAAACTTAAAGCTATTAGACATTATATTGTTTTGAAGTTTTATTTTCTAATATTGTATATAGACTATCCAATAGCCTTAGTCTTTATACCTTGTATTTCTTTTTTGTAGATAGGCTCTCCAGGGTAGTGTCGAACAGACCTGGTTTTTAGCAGAACTTCTTGTTGTAAATATGGTAATAGGGGGAAACTCAAAGGGAAAGGTTTTTCTATTACACCAGTAAGATGTTTTCTGTTTGTTTGTTAGCAACACTTTGTTAGATTTGTGGTTTGCCACTATTCGTGGTTTGTTAAGGGTTCTTTTCCAGATGGAAGAAATTAATTTCATCTGTGTTGTCCAATTTATCTCCATAAAATTGTTTACAGTGTCTCTTGTCTTTTTTAATTGAGGCAAAATGTGTGCACAGTGAACTGTACAGAACTTAAGTTTATAATTTGGCAAGTTTTGCCCAAGTATTCAACAACATTATCAAGATTTAGAACATTTTCATTATACTAAAAGTTCCCTTGTGCCCTCTTCCAATCAATTTCCAGCACATTTTTTACTTCTTTAACAGATTGCTTTCTCCTTTTTCTTGAACTTGATGTGAAAGGAATAATTATATTTTTGGAGGGGTATTCAGTTTTCTGTGTCACAACATAATGTTTGTGAGATTCATTGATCTTCTGGCATGCATCAGTAGTTTATTTTTTGTTTGTTTGTTTTTTAAATTGAGCAATATGTCATTGAATGAATAGACCAAAATTTGTTTATCAGTTCTATCAGCTGACAGATTATTTTTACTTTGGGACCTTTTTAGTTAAAACTTCAGTCAACAGTCTTCTAAATGTCTTAGGAATCTTATATTTTGTGCACATTTGTCCTCATTCACTTGGGTAAATGGGAGTGAAACAGCTGCATCACAAGATTGTTGTTGTTGAGTGGCTAAGTCATGTCTGACTTTTTGAAACTCCATGAACTGCAGAACGCCAGGCTTCCCTGTCCTTCACTAGCTCCCAGACTTTGCTCAGACTCATGTCCATTGAGTTGGTGATGTCATCCAACCATCTTATCCTCTATTGTTGCCTTCTCCTCCCGCCCTCAATCTTTCCCAGCAACAGGGTGTTTTCCAATGAATCAGCTATTCACATCAGGTGGCCAAAGTATTGGAACTTCATTTTCAGCATCAGTCCTTCCAATGAATATTCAGGTTTGTTTTCCTTTAGGATTGATTGGTTTGATCTTGCTGTCCAAGGGACTCTCAAGAGTCTTTTCCAGCACTACAGTTTGAAGGCATCAATTCTTTAGTGCTCAGCCTTCTTTATGGTCTAGCTCTCACATCCACGCATGACTACTAGAAAAACCATAGCTTTGACTACACAGACTTTTGTCAACAAAGTAAAGTCTCCATTTTTTAATACACTGTCTAGGTTTGTCATAGCTTTTCTTCCAAAGAGCAAGCATCTTTTAATTTCGTGGCTGTAGTAACTGTCCACAGTATTTTGGAGCCCAAGAAAATAAAGTCTGTCACTGTTTCCACTTTTTACCCTTCTATTTACCATGAAGTGATGGGACCAGATGCCATGATCTTACATTTTTGAATGTTGAGTTTCAAGCCAGCTCTTCACCCTCCTCTTTCATTCTCATCAAGAGGCTCTTTAGTTCCTGTTTGCTTTCTGCCATTAGATCATAAGGCAGGTATCCATTTAAAGTTATAATAAATTGTCAAAGAGCTTTCCCAAGTAGTTTATTTATCTTACCCTCCCATCATCAGTGGCCGGGAGTTGCAGTTGCCTCGCATCCTCGTCAGTACTTGGTGGTGGTTTGTCCCTTTGACCTATCCCAGGGCTGTGAAGCACCATCTCCTGATAGCTTTAACTTGCATCCCCTCAGGCTGGTGATGCTGAGTTCCATGTCCTGTGCTTTCTGGCCACTCACATACTTTTTTTTTTGTTTGGTAGTGTCTGTTCAAGATTTTAGACCATTTAAAAAATTGAACTGTTTTTAATTGTTGAATTTTAGAGTTCTTAAAATATTGTGAATAACTTCTTTATCACACATATACACTGCTAGTATTTTCTGCCAGTGTCTGGCTTATCTTGTTTTGAAATTTTCTTTTTCATGTGAGAATAGATTTAGATTTACAGAGACATTGCAGAGATAATACAGTTTCCATAGACCCCACACGCAGTTTCTCATGTTAGTAATATCTTATATTCAGTTCAGTTCAGTCGCTCAGTCATGTCCAACTCTTTGCGACCCCATGAATGGCAGCACGCCAGGCCTCCCTGTCCATCACCATCTCCCGAAGTTCACTCAAACTCACATGCATCGAGTCGGTGATGCCATCCAGCCATCTCATACTCTGTCGTCCCCTTTTCCTCCTGCCCCCAATCCCTCCCAGCATCAGAGTCTTTTCCAATGAATCTTATGTTAGTATAGTACATTTGTCATAATTAATGAACCGGTACTGGTGCAGTATCATTAATTAAGTCCATATGTTACTGATATTTTCTTGGTTTTTACCTAATGTCTTCTTTATCTACCCCAGAGCCCATCCAAGATATCATATTTAGTTGCTCTGTCCCCTTAAGCTTCTCTTGACTGTGACAGTTTCTCAGAATTTGTCATGTTTTTGACGCCTTTGATAGTTTTGAGGAGTACTAGACCAGTGTTTTGTAGGCATTTCTTTTTTTATAAGTTAGACTGTGTTTATGGGATTTGGGGAGGATGATCACAAAGGTAAAGTGCTCATCTTAACACCCCATAGCAAAGGCACATCCTGTTAACATGACTTCTTGTTGATCTTAATCATCTGACTTAAGGTGCTGTTTGTCAGGTTTCTCCACTGTAGTCATTCCTTTCTCTTTTGCATACCATACTCATTGGAAGAAATTACTTTGTCAGTTCATACTTCAGGGAGTATAAAGTTATCCTCCCATCTCCTTAAAGGTAGAGTATCCACCTTGATTATTTGGAATTTTCTGCACAATTGGTTTGATTGTCATTTATTCATTCACTTATATCAGTATAGCCTCCTGTATGTTTATGTTTGTTTACTGTATCTTTTGGTTTATAAGCCAGTACTACTCTTTGATATTTTGCTCTTAATTATTCCAGCTTTGGACATTGGGCACTCCTTCAGTTGCCTCCTGTCCCCCTAGTATAATCCTATTATGTAATAGTCACTGTTACTATTATTTAGCAATTCCTTATGTTTTGGCATCATAAAATGCTCATCTTATATGTTTCCATCTCCACTCCATCTCTATTTCTCCAGGGAGCCCTGGTGCCTTTTATTGGAGGATATAATTAGAAATCTATAGCTGATGTTTTGTTGTTGCTATCAGATCCATTTAGTAGACAAAACAATATAGTATGTGTGTGTATAGAAAGAAAGAAAGTGAAGTCACTCAGTTGTGTCCAACCCTTTGTGACCCCATGGACTGTAGCCTACCAGGCTCCTCCGTCCATGGGATTTTCCAGGCAAGAGTACTGGAGTGGGTTGCCATTTCCTTCTCCAGATGTGTGTGTATCTGAACCCGTGAATATACACATACCTAGGTCTAGATATCCAGCTATATCTGTACTAAGCTAAAGATGAGTTCATTCCTATGCATCCAGATGTAATTTGGTATCACATGGATCAATCTAGGCTTTTCTTAGTGTTTTTCTGTGATCTCTCACTTAAGCAGTGAGAAACCTGGCTTCTATCATCAGCTATTCATTCACTTGAGTGTTTGATTCTGGTATACATGAGTAGTGATTTCAGATGTGTTTGTCTATATCCTTAGACTAGAGGACGGTGGTTATGTGTAGTTCCTTTTGTCTTTAGTCTTACAAACTCTGCCTGTTTCCAAAGTTACTTAGGTCTGTATTTTCTTGCCTTAATTCCCACAGTTGTATACATTTGGAAAGCATATTCTTTTGTCACAGTCTGCATTTCCATTCTGGGATTCCCTGGACTCCTAAATGACTTTTTAAAAATCTGCATACTTTAAAATTCAGTCCCCTCTAAAATTCCATGGGTTTTGACAAATGTGTAGGATCATGTATACGCCATTACAGTATAATATAATATAGTTGAACTGCACCAAAAAATCTCTTCTGCTTCACTTATACAGCCCCCCTCCAAATCTTCACCTATCACTGACCTGTTCACTGTCTCAGTTTTGTGTTTGTGATAACATTATACAAATGGAATTATACAGTACATAGCCCTTGAGACTGACTTCTTTCAGTCACCAATACTGAAGGCAATTAAGAATCTCCCCTGTCTTTAAGTGAGTTGATACCTCATTCTCTTTTAAAATTGCTGAATTGTATTCTATCATATGGATATATTAGAGCTTGTTTATCCATTTCCTTATTGAAGAATATCAGCTCCTTGCTGCCTGTTAGCTGAAGGCTTCCCTGAGTTCTTTGTCATGTAGGATACTGCATTGGCCAGTTTACATAGTCAAAACCAACAATGAGTAAATCAGTGGATAGGATAGAATCAGTAGAGAAAGTTATCCGACAAGAAGGAAGTTACAGTTGAATGTAACATAATCAAGGAAATGATTTCTCATCCACTTTGCCTTTTTCCCCTGCTTAGAAATAAATCACAGGTCCTGCCAACACTCAGGCTAAGGAGATTGTACAGAAAACATGGGATATCGGAAGGTGGGGTTAACTGGGGCCATCCTAGCATCTCTTCTCCAAAGAAGCACTTTGTTCAATCTTCTTAGCCTCAGTTCAGTTCAGTTCAGTTCAGCCGCTCAGTCATGTCTGACTCTTTGCGACCCCATGAATCGCAGCACGCCAGGCCTCCCTGTCCATCACCAACTCCCAGAGTTCACTCAGACTCACGTCCATCGAGTCAGTGATGCCATCCAGCCATCTCATCCTCTGTTGTCCCCTTCTCCTCCTGCCCCCAATCTCTCCCAGCACCAGAGTCTTTTCCAATGAGTCAACTCTTTGCATAAGGGTGGCCAAAGTACTGGAGTTTCAGCTTTAGCATCATTCCTTCCAAAGAAATCCCAGGGCTGATCTCCTTCAGAATGGACTGGTTGGATCTCCTTGCGGTCCAAGGGACTCTCAAGAGTCTTCTCCAACACCACAGTTCAAAAGCATCAATTCTTCGGTGCTCAGCCTTCTTCACAGTCCAACTCTCACATCCATACATGACCACTGGAAAAACCATATCCTTGACTAGACAGACCTTTGTTGGCAAAGTAATGTCTCTGCTTTTCAGCCTACAGAGTGATGATATAACTGAATAGGACAAATAAAATCAATGATGTGTGACAAATAGGGAGGAATCGGGATTTGATATTAGACCTGCACATTCATGTGGAGCAGAGACTCTCAGGAAGAAGGATTTGAGTAACAGACCGCCATCTGATAACAGTCCAAGTATGGTTCAAAAAAGGACCTCCTTAATGTCCTGATGAGTGCATTCTCTTGGCAAAACTCTATAAGCCTTTGCCCTGCTTCATTCTCTACTCCAAGGCCAAGTTTGCCTGTTGCTGCTGCTGCTGCTAAGTGGCTTCAGTCGTGTCTGACTCTGTGCAGCCCACCAGGCTCCCCCGTCCCTGGGATTCTCCAGGCAAGAACACTGGAGTGGGTTGCCATTTCCTTCTCTAATGCATGAAAATGAAAAGTGAAAGTGAAGTCACTCAGTTGTGTCCTACTCTTAGCAACCCCATGGACTGCAGCCCACCAGCCTCCTCCGTCCATAGGATTTTCCAGGCAAGAGTACTGGAATGGAGTGCCATTGCCTTTGCCAAAATTTGCCTGTTACTCAAGGTATTTCTTGACTTCCTGCTTTTGCATTCCAGTCCCCTATAATGAAAAGGACATTTTTTTGGGTGTTAGTTCTAGAAGGTCTCGTAGGTCTTCATAGAACCTTTCAACTTCAGCTTCTTCAGTGTTATTGGTTGGTGCATTACTTGGATTACTGTCATATTGAATGATTTGCCTTGGAAATGAACAGAGATCATTCTGTCGTCTTTGAGATTGCATCCAAGTACTGTATTTTGGACTCTATTGTTGACTATGATAGCTACTCCATTTCTTCTAAGGGATTCTTGCCCACAGTAGTAGATATAATGGTCATCTGAGTTAAATTCACCCAGTTAAATTCACTCAATTGGAATGAATTAAATTCATTCCAGTCCATTTTAAGTTGCTGATTCCTAGAATATCGACGTGCACTCTTGCCATCTCCTGTTTGACCACTTCCAATTTGCCTTGATTCATGGACCTAACATTCCAGGTTCCTATGCAATATTGCTCTTTACAGCATCGGACTTTACTTCCATCACCAGTCACATCCACGTCACGGTGTTGTTTTTGCCTTGGCTCCATCCCTTCATTCTTTCTGGAGTTATTTATCCACTGATTTGTGGTAGCATATTCGGTACCTACCGACCTGGGGAGTTCATCTTTCAGTGTCCAATCTTTTTGCCTTTTCATACTGTTCATGGGGTTCTCAAGGCAAGGATACTGAAGTGGTTTGCTATTCCATTTTCCAGGGGAACACGTTTTGTAAGAACTCTCCACCATGACTGGTTGATCTTGGGCAGCCCTACATGGCTTGGCTCATAGTTCCATTGAGTTAGACAAGGCTGTGGTCCACAAGAGAAGACTCTATACATGGACATCACCAGATGGTCAATACTGAAATCAGATTGATTATATTTTTTGCAGCCAAAGATGGAGAAGCTCTTTGTTCAGTTCAGTTCAGTTCAGTTGCTCAGTCATGTCCGACTCTTTGCGACCCCATGAATCGCAGCACGCCAGGCCTCCCTGTCCATCACCAACTCCCGGAGTTCACTCAGACTCACGTCCATCGAGTCAGTGATGCCATCCAGCCATCTCATCCTCTGTCGTCCCCTTTTCCTCCTGCCCCCAATCCCTCCCAGCACCAGAGTCTTT
>NW_011494724.1:1116528-1117773 GCF_000754665.1 Bison bison bison
TTTTTCCAATGAGTCAATTCTTCGCTTGAGGTGGTCAAAGTACTGAAGTTTCAGCTTTAGCATCATTCCTTGCAAAGAAATCCCAGGGCTGATCTCCTTCAGAATGGACTGGTTGGATCTCCTTGCAGTCCAAGGGACTCTCAAGAGTCTTCTCCAACACCACAGTTCAAAAGCATCAGTTCTTCGGCACTCAGCCTTCTTCACAGTCCAACTCTCACATCCATACATGACCACAGGAAAAACCATATCCTTGACTAGACGGACATTTGTTGGCAAAGTAATGTCTCTGCTTTTGAATATGCTATCTAGGTTGGTCATAACTTTCCTTTCAAGGAGTAAGCGTCTTTTAATTTCATGGCTGCAGTCACCATCTGCAGTGATTTGGGAGCCCCAAAAAATAAAGTCTGACACTGTTTCCGTTTCCCCATCTATTTCCCATGAAGTCATGGGACCGGATGCCATGATCTTCGTTTTCTGAATGTTGAGCTTTAAGCCAACTTTTTCACTCTCCACTTTCACTTTCATCAAGAGGCTTTTTAGTTCCTTTTTACTTTCTGCCATAAGGGTGGTGTCATCTGCATATCTGAGGTTATTGATGTTCCTCCCGGCAATCTTGATTCCAGCTTGTGTTTCTTCCAGTCCAGCATTTCTCATGATGTACTCTGCATAGAAGTTAAATAAACAGGGTGACAATATACAGCCTTGACGTACTCCTTTTCCTATTTGGAACCAGTCTGTTGTTCCATGTCCAGTTCTAACTGTTGCTTCCTGACCTGCATACAAATTTCTCAAGAGGCAGATCAGGTGGTCTGGTATTCCCATCTCTTTCAGAATTTTCCACAGTTTATTGTGATCCACAATATGTCACAGGCTTTGGCATAATCAATAAAGCAGAAATAGATGTTTTTCTGGAACTCTCTTGCTTTTTCCATGATCCAGCGGATGTTGGCAATTTGATTTCTGGTTCCTCTGCCTTTTCTAAAACCAGCTTGAACATCAGGAAGTTCACAGTTCATGTATTGCTGAAGCCTGGCTTGGAGAATTTTGAGCATTACTTTACTAGCATGTGAGATGAGTGCAATTATGCAGTAGTTTGAGCATTCTTTGGCATTGCCTTTCTTTGGGATTGGAATGAAAACTGACCTTTTCCAGTTCTGTGACCACTGCTGAGTTTTCCAAATTTGGTGGCATATTGAGTGCAGCACTTTCACAGCATCATCTTTCAGGATTTGAAATAGCTCCACT
>NW_011494724.1:1117873-1124855 GCF_000754665.1 Bison bison bison
CTCTAGGTCAGTGATCACGCGATCATGATTATCTGGGTCGTGAAGATCTTTTTTGTACAGTTCCTCTGTGTATTCTTGCCACCTCTTCTTAATACCTTCTGCTTCTGTTAGGTCCATACCATTTCTGTCCTTTATCGAGCCCATCTTTGCATGAAATATTCCCTTGGTATCTCTAATTTTCTTGAAGAGATCTCTAGTCTTTCCCATTTTGTTGTTTTCCTCTATTTTTTTGCATTGATCACTGAGGAAGGCTTTCTTATCTCTTCTTTCTATTCTTTGGAACTCTGCATTCAGATGCTTATATGTTTCCTTTTCTCCTTTGCTTTTCACTTCTCTTCTTTTCACAGCTATTTGTAAGGCCTCCCCAGACAACCATTTTGCTTTTTTGCATTTCTTTTCCGTGGGGATGGTCTTGATCCCTGTCTCCTGTACAGTGTCACAAACCTCAGTCCCTAGTTCATCAGGCACTCTATCTATCAGATCTAGTCCCTTAAAACTATTTCTCACTTCCACTGTATAATCATAAGGAATTTGATTTAGGTCATACCTGAATAGTCTAGTGGTTTTCCCTGCTAAGTCGCTTCAGTTGTGTCTGACTCTGTGCGACCCCATAAACAGCAGCCTAACAGGCTCCGCCGTCCCTGGGATTCTCCAGGCAAGAACACTGGAGTGGGTTGCCATTTCCTTCTCCAGTGCATGAAAGTGAAAAGTGAAAATGAAGTTGTTCAGTCATGGCCGACTCTTAGGGACTCCATGGACTACAGCCTACCAGGCTCTTCCATCCATGGATTTTCCAGGCAAGAGTACTGGAGTGGGGTGCCATTGCCTTCTCCGATGGTTTTCCGTACTTTCTTCAATTTAAGTCTGAATTTGGCAATAAAGAGTTCATGATTTGAGCCACAGTCAGCTCCTGGTCTTGTTTTTGTTGACTGTATAGAGCTTCTCCATCTTTGGCTGCAAAGAACATAATCAATCTGATTTTGGTGTTGACCATCTCGTGATGTCCATGTGTAGAGTCTTCTCATGTGTTGTTGAAAGAGGGTGTTTGCTATGACCAGTGCATTTTCTTGGCAAAACTCTATTAGTCTTTGCCCTGCTTCATTCCCTATTCCAAGGCCAAATTTGCCTGTTACTCCAGGTGTTTCTTGACTTCCTACTTTTGCATTCCAGTCCCCTATAATGAAAAGGACATCTTTTTGGGGTGTTAGTTCTAAAAGGTCTTGTAGGTCTTCATAGAACCATTCAACTTCAGCTTCTTCAGCATTACTGGTTGGGGCATAGACTTGGATTACTGAGCTATTGAATGGTTTGCCTTGGAAATGAACAAAAATCATTCTGTCATTTTTGAGATTGCATCCAAGTACTGCATTACAGACTCTGTTGTTGACCATGATGGCTACTCCATTTCTTCTGAGGGATTCCTGTCCACAGTAGTAGATATAATGGTCATCTGAGTTAAATTCACCCATTCCAGTCCATTTGAGTTTGCTGATTCTTAGAATGTCGACGTTCACTCTTGCCATCTCTTGTTTGACCACTTCCAATTTGCCTTGATTCATGGATCTGACTTTCCAGGTTCCTATACAATATTACTCTTTAAGCATCGGACCTTGTTTCTGTCACCAGTCACATCCACAGCTGGGTATTGTTTTTGGTTTGGCCCCATCCCTTCATTCTTTCTGGAGTTATTTCTCCACTGATCTCCAGTAGCATATTGGGCACCTACTGACCTGGGGAGTTCCTCTTTCAGTATCCTATCATTTTGCCTTTTCATACTGTTCATGGGGTCCTCAAGGCAAGAATACTGAAGTAGTTTGCCATTCCCTTCTCCAGTGGACCACATTCTGTCAGATCTCTCCACCATGACCCGCCCGTCTTGGGTTGCCCTACAGACATGGCTTAGTTTCATTGAGTTAGACAAGGCTGTGGTCCTAGTGTGATTATATTGACTAGTTTCCTGTGAGTATGGTTTCAGTGTGTCTGCCCTCTGATGCCCTCTTGCAACACCTACCATCTTACTTGGGTTTCTCTTACCTTGGGCATGGGGTATCTCTTCATGGCTGTCCCAGCAAAGTGCAGCCGCTGCTCTTTACCTTGGACGAGGGGTATCTCCTCACTACCGCCCTTCCTGACCTTCAACGTGGGATAGCTCCTCTAGGCCCTCCTGCGCCCGTGCATCCACCGCTCCTTGGATATGGGGTTCGTCCTCCCGGCCACCGCCCCTGGCCTCGGGTGTGGGGTAACTCCTCCTGGCCACCACCGCAGGTCTATACAGTCAGCAAAAATAAGACCAGGAGCTGACTGTGGCTCAGATCATGAACTCCTTATTGCCAAATTCAGACTTACGTTGAAGAAAGTGGGAAAAACCACTAGACCATTCAGGTATGACTTAAATCAGCTCCCTTATGAATATACAGTGGAAGTGACAAATAGATTCAAGGGGTTAGGTCTGTTAGAGTGCCTGAAGAACTATAAAGGAGGTTTGTAACATTGAAAAGGAAGCAGTGATCAAGAGCTTCCACAAGAAAAAGAAATTCAAAAAACCAAAATGGTTGTCTGAGGAGGCCTTACAAACAGCTATGAAAAGAAGAGATGAGAAAGGCAAAGGAGAAAAGGAAGAAGATATACCATTTGAATGCAGAGTTCCAAGATTGGCAAGGAGAGATAAGAAAGCCTTCCTCAATGATCAATGCAAAGAATTAGAAGAGAACAATAGAATGGGAAAGACTAGAGAGCTCTTTCAGAAAGTTAGAGATACCAAGGGAACTTTTCATGAAAAGATGGGCTCAATAAAGGACGGAAAAGGTATGGACCTAACAGAAACAGAAGATATGAAGAAGCAGAAGAACTATACAAAAAAGATCTTCATGACCCAGATAATCACAATGATGTGATCACTCACCTAGAGCCAGACATCCTGGAATGTGAAGTCAAGTGGGCCTTAGGAAGCATCACTACAAACAAAGCTAGTGGAGCTAATGGAACTCCAGATGAGCTATTTTAAATCCTAAAAGGTGATGCTGTGAAAGTGCTGCACTCAATATGTCAGCAAATTTGGAAAACTGAGCAGTGGCCACAGGACTGGAAAAGGTCAGTTTTCATTCCAATCCCAAAGAAAGGCAATGCCAAAGAATGCTCAAACTACCGCACAATTGCACTTATCTCATGAACTAGCAAAGTAATACTCAAAATTCTCCAAGCCAGGCTTCAACAGAACATGACCTGTGAACTTCCAGATGTTCAATTGGATTTAGAAAAGGCAAAGAAACCAGAGATCAAATTGCCAACATCCACTGGATCATTGAAAAAGCAAAAGAGTTCCAGAAAAGCATCTACTTCTGCTTTATTGACTATGCCAAAGCCTTTGACTGTATGGATCACAACAACCTTTGGAAAATTATGAAAGATATGGGAATACCAGACCACCTGACCTACCTCTTGAGAAATTTGTATGCAGGTCAAGAAGCAACATTTAGAGCCGGACATGGAACAATAGACTGGTTCTAAATAGGGAAACGAGTACATCAAGACTGTATATTGTCACCCTGCTTGTTTAACTTATATGCAGAGTACATCATGAGAAATGCTGGTCTGAATGAAGCACAAGCTGGAATCAAGATTGCCAGGAGAAATATCATTAACCTCAGATATGCAGATGACACCACCCTTATGGCAGAAAGTGAAGAAGAACTAAAG
This sequence comes from Bison bison bison, assembly GCF_000754665.1. Classification (NCBI taxonomy): domain Eukaryota; kingdom Metazoa; phylum Chordata; class Mammalia; order Artiodactyla; family Bovidae; genus Bison; species Bison bison. Next base: position 1,121,570 of record NW_011494724.1, read on the forward strand.
AGCCTATTGTTGAAAGTGAAAGAGGAGAGTGAAAAAGTTGGCTTAAAACTCAACATTCACAAAACTAAGATCATAGCATCCAGTCCCATCACTTCATGGGAAATAGATGGGGAAACAGTGACAGACTTTATTATTTTGGGCTCCAAAATCACTGCTAATGGTGACTGTGATGAAATTAAAAGACACTGACTCCTTGGAAAGAATGTTATGACCAACCTAGACAGCATATTAAAAAGCAGAGACATTGCTTTGCCAACAGAGGTCCATCTAGTCAAGGCTATGGTTTTTCCAGTAGTCATGTATGGATGTGAGAGTTGTACTGTGAAAAAAGCTGAGTGCCAAAGAATTGATGCATTTGAACTGTGGTGTTGCAGAAGACTCTTGAGAGTCCCTTGGACTGCAAGGATATCCAACCAGTCCATCCTAAAGGAGACCAGTCCTGTGTGTTCATTGAAAGGACTGATGCTGAAACTGAAACTCCACTACTTTGGCCACCTGATGCGAAGAGCTGACTCACTGGGAAAACCCTGATGCTGGGAAAGCTTGAAGGTGGGCGAGGGAGGGGAAGACAGAGGATCAGAGGTTAGGATACCATCACAGACTCAATGGACATGAGTTTGAGTAGACTGCAGAAGGTGGTGATGGACAGGGAGGCCTGGCGTGCTGCAGTCCATGGGGTTGCAAAGAGTCGGACACCACTGAGCGACTGAACTGAACTGATGTCCTGACAAAGCAGAGGAGTAGAGAATCCAGGCAGTTGGGGCAAAAACTCGCCACCAAGGATTTGCCAGCTTCTGCTATGACCTCTCGAGGCTCCCAGATGGCTCAGCGCTGAAGAACCTGCCTCCAAGCGGGAGACGCAAGTGTGATCCCTGGGTCGGGAAGATCCCCTGGAGAAGGAAGTGACAACCCATTCAAGCATTCTTGCTTGGAAAATCCCTTGGACAGAGGAGCCTGGCATTCTATATTCCTTGTGGTGGCAAAGATTTGGATACAACTGAGCGACTAACTAGAAACTACAAAGCATATTCTGTCTAGGGGTGGGATTTCTACCAGTACTGCAGCTCTTGAACTTGGAGGGACACAAGGAAGCAGACAGTACTGGACAAGATATAAAAGACACAGATCTTAGAAATAGCAATTGTGCACAAGTTGTTAGCACTAGGGCAGAAATTTCAAACAGAAGGACTGGGATAAGAGTCATAGATATCAGGGTTCATGCAGGGGGTCCGAACCCTGGTCACCCACTACTTTGGCCACTGCCCCTGTGGTTTCCTTCATCCCCATACCCCACCATGGGTGAGGAGCTCTCTGTGGCCTCATCCTATATCAAGGATGTTTTCTTCTGCCCCGTCTGTCAGGAGGTGTTCACAACTCCCATGTATACCGCGACCTGTCTGCACGTTTTCTGTAGAAAATGTTTCCTGACTGCAATGACAGAAAGCGGAATATACTGTCCCTTCTGTCGTGGAAATGTAACTAGGAGAGAGAGATTGTGTCCTGAATGGGCCTTAGACCTTGAAAATATCATGAGGAAATTTTCTGGTAGCTGCAGATGCTGTGCAAAACAGATTCAATTCTGTTGCATGAGACATCATTACAAATCTCATAAGAAGTATTGAGAGGAATATGGTGTTTCTTCTGTCATTCCAAACTTTAAGATCTCTCAAAATTCAGTAGGGAACAGTAATAAGACTGAAACATCCACACCTGACAACACAGAATCTTACCAAGAGAACACAAGCTCTTCTGGGCATCCCACTTTAAAGTGTCCTTTGTGTCAAGAATCAAATATGATGAGAGAGCATTTCCTGGATCACTGTGACAGTGATCACCTTTCAGAATGCTTCCTGGGATGTGGCCTATTTGTGTATCTCTTCCTTGGGGAGATCTAGCCAGATTACTCGAAATTTTGTTAGTCATCGAAATCAAAAGACATCAGTTTGATTATGGAGAATTTGTGAATCTTCAGCTAGATGAGGAAACTAGCTATCAAAATGCTGTTGAAGAATCTTTTAAAATAAACATCTGAAGGCTGTAGATGTCTGCATCTTTGTACCTGAAAGTGCCATCTTTAGGGAGAAAACTTAATGAAGTCACTGTTTCAATAAGTTGATGTATATACTAATAAAATTGAAAGTGAAAGTGGCTCACTCGTGTTCGAGTCTTTGTGACCCCATGGACTATACAGTCCATGGAATTCTCTAGGCCACAATACTAGAGTGGGTAGCCGTTCCTTTCTCCAGGGGGTCTTACCAACCCAGGGATTGAACCCAGCATTGCAGGTGGATTCTTTACCAGCTGAGCCACAAGGGAAGCCCAAGAATACAGGAGTGGGCAGCCCATTACTTCTCCAGCAGATCTTCCCAAACCAGGAATTGAACTGGGGTCTCCTGCATTGCAGGCAGAACCTTTACCAACTGAGCTATGAGGGAAGTCTATAGTTCAGTCTATTGTTTTAGTATTTTTAATTGAAAAATAAAGGTGGGTCATCTAAAAACAAATTCTTTTGATAAGTTAAAAGTTAAAACTTACAATATTATCTTGTAATGCTGAAAAGAGAATCCCTTTTGTTTTTATCTTACATTCAGTTCAGTTGTTCAGTCATGTATGACTCTTTGTGACCCCATGGACTGCAGCACACCAGGCCTCCCTGTCCATCACCAACTCCCGGAGTCTACCCAAACTCATGTCCATCAAATCGGTGATGCCATCCAACCATCTGATCCTCTGTCGTCCCCTTCTTCTCCTGCCTTCAATCTTTCCCAGCATCAGGGCTTTTCAAATGAGTCCACTGTTCACATCAGGAGGCCAAAGTATTGGAGTTTCAGTTTCAGCATCAGTCAATCCAATGAACACTCAGGACTGATCACCTTTAGGATGGACTGGTTGGATCTCCTTGCAGTCCAAGGGACTCTCAAGCGTCTTCTACAACACCACAATTCAAAAGCATCAATTCTTTATAGTCCAACTCTCACCCAGAAAAAAAGCATAGCCTTGACTAGATGGATCTTTGTTGGCAAAGTAATGTCTCTGCTTTTTAATATGACGTCTAGGTTGGTCATAACTTTCCTTCCAAGAGTAAGCATCTTTTAATTTCATGGCTGCAATCACCATCTGCAGTGAATTTGGAGCCCAAATGAACAAAGTCTGCCACTGTTTCCCCATCTATTTATCATGAAGTGATGGGACCAGATGCTATGATCTTAGTTTTCTGAATGTTGAGCTTTAAGCCAACTTTTTCACTCTCCACTTTCACTTTCATCAAGAGGCTCTTTAGTTCTTC